>NW_020837948.1:60272705-60580508 GCF_003676395.1 Aethalodelphis obliquidens | reverse complement strand
TACGCGGGCCTCTCACTGTTGTGGCCTCTCCCGTTGTGCAGCACAGGCTCCGGACGCGCAGGCTCAGCGGCCATGGCTCACAGGCCCAGCCGCTCCGTGGCATGTGGGATCTTCCCGGACCGGGGCACGAACCCGTGTCCCCTGCATCGGTAGGCGGACTCTCAACCACTGTGCCACCAGGGAAGCCTGGTACAACTAATATTTTCATTACACAGATGAAGAAACCAAGGATTCCAAAGGTCAACTGACATCTCCAAGATGACAAAGCCAGGATTTGAATCTAGATATGCCTGGAACTAAAGGTTTGCCTTTAATCTCCCTGGTCACTACTTCTTAAAAAAATTTTAAAAGAAAATCAAAGTTGTATTATGAGGGTACAGGAGAGAGAGTAAATGGTAAATTGGTAATATGTGTCTCTTGATGGATGTGCTCCTCAAAAGTTTTTTAAGTTGAAGATAAATACAGACCTAGAAATATTACAAAGGGAGCAGAGCTGTTCTCCTAGACAGAGCCTCACACAAGGCCCTTAACTTGATAGGGTATCGATAGGGTTACCACGGCCCAGTGGTGGGGGTCCTTAGTGCTGTTCCAAAAGAAGGTGCACAGCAAGATAAGGGGTCATCTGGAAAGAGCCTAAACCCAAAGGCACATCTCCCTTTCAGGACCAAACTCTCGTTAACAAAATGTGGGGAGACACATGCATAAGAACCAGAGTATCAGTCCATGTCCAAATACGACTAGAATGTTGTTTCTCCAATCATCAAATTTATGTGGGAAGTGAAGTTATAATCAGAAGGTTGCTTAGTAGCATGGAAACAAATCCAAGGAGTTAGTTCTCTTAATGTTTCACCAAGCTAGTCATCCATTCATCCATTTATTTTTCCATTCACTAACTATTTATTGAGTACCTACTTTATGCCTGGCATTGTTCTTAATACTGAGAATGTGATTATTAGTAAGATAGACAAAGTTCCCACTCTAATGGAGTCTGCATTTTAGTGAAAGAGATGGACAACCTCAAACAAATAGAGAATGTGATTTTAGATACTGATACATTCTATGAATAAAATTAAGCATGGTAAGAAGATAGAGGTTTAATAGGGTGGTCAAGGAATAATATCTACCAGGATCTTTGAGATCTGAAGAGGTAAGAGAGATCATTGTGTTAAGTCCTGGGGGGATAGCAATCTAGCAGAGGAAACAGCAAGTGTAGACAGCCTAAGGTGGAGATGGGCTCACTATGTTTGAGGGACAGTGTGGCTGGAGCCCAGTCAGAAAGCAGTAGACAGTTAGAAGATGAGGTCAGAAAGTTGGTGAGGGCCAGATCAAGTAGGGCTTTATAGCTATGATAAGGATTTAATTCTAGGAGTTATTGGAAGCCATTGGGGAAGTTTTCAGAATGACAGAATCCAATTTCTGGGAGTCAGGCCTTGGACTGGAATGAGAGGAAAACAAACTTTTCTTTGGGAGTGAGGTTAAGCCTAGATGCTAAGCTACGTATGTGTCATATGACAAGTGACAAAGTTCTAGCTAATGACAAATGACAGTGGTGTGTGAAACTTTCTGAAAGGGAGGGTCCTATACCTCTCCTTTTTTTTCTCCTTCCCAGTGGCTGGGATGTGGTTGTAAATGGCTAAGCTGAAATCTGGTATTCCATATTAGACCTTGAGAAAGGAGCTTCATATTAAGGATGGAAAAGTAGCAAGATAGAGAAGCCTACATCCCTGATAATTATGAATCTTCCAGACCAGATGTGAACTGCCTCTGTTTACATGAGAGATAAATTACTATCTTGTTATAAGTTTTCTGTCACTTGCAGCTGAATATAATCCTAACTAACATACTTCGTTCTTAGCTTGTTTGAGACTGCACAATCATTAGAAATTTCAGGTCACAACATTGACTCAAGTCTTCTCAGCAACACTGATGGAACATACTGGTCCCTATTTATAGTTTATAATAGGTTCTTCATAACTTGGCAGATTGCTCATTGTGGCACCCAAATTCCACTTAGTGGAGCCCTAGTTTATCACTGAGGTCTGCATCTTTTATTCTGGTTGATGACTTGATTGGATGTTGTGTTTCTTTGGCTCTTAAGATACACAGATGCATTCTCCCTTGAACCCTAAAAAGACTTTTGAACTGGATGGAATCTTGAATTCTTTCTTAACTTAGAATCCCACAACTCTTACAAACATTAAAATCATAACCAGTTTAATTCTGGAAAAGTTTTGGATCCAGTGGAGAGCGAGAGGTTGAAGATACAGGTTAGAGAAGGCTAGAAGAAGATGAAGCAGAGAGAATGAACTTTGCTAGAAGAAATCATGGATTAGCTTTTTTTTCATTCATTATTCTCTGGAGATTCATCCAAGCTGTTGTGTGTATCAATAGTTTGTTTCTTTTTATTGCTGACTAGTATTCCGTGGTATGAATATACCACAGTTTTGTTAACCATTCATCCATTGAAGAACATCTGGGTGGTTTCCAATTTGGGGCTATTACAAATAAAGCTACTATAAACATTCATGGACAGGTTTTGTGTGCAAGTAAGTTTTTGTTTCTCTGGGATAAATGCTCAAGAGTGCAATTGCTGGGTCATAGAGTAGTCGCATGTTTAGTTTTTTAAGACAGGGCCAAACTGTTTTCCAGAGGGGCTGGACCATTTTATATTCCCAATAGCAACATATGAGTGATTCATTTTCTTTGAATTCTCATCAGATTTTGGTGTTGTTATTATTTATTATTATTATTTTAGTTTCAGCCATTCAGAGGGGTGTGTAGTGATATCTCATCACCTGGGTTTAATTTGCATTCCTCTGATGGCTAATGTTGACTGGTTTTCGAACACTGATTTAGCCTTGCATCCCTGGAATAAACCCCATTTGGTCATTGTATATAATTCTTTTTATATATTACTGAATTTTATTTGCTAATATTTTGTTAAGAATTTTTGAGTCTATGTTGAGTCTATATTTGAATCTATGAGAGATACTGGTTTGTAGTTTTCTTTTTTATACCATATTTGTCTGTTTTGGTATCAGGGTAACAGTAGCAACACAAAATGAGTTAGGAAGTGTTTTCACTTCTCTTTTTCTAGAAGATATTGTGTATAACTGGTATTAATTCTTTAAATGTTTGGTAGAACTCTCCAGTGAAACCATCTGGGCCTGGAGATTTCTTTTGGGGGGAGTTTTGAAATTATGAATTCAACTTCCTTAATAGTTATAGCACTATTTCAAATTATATATTTCATGTTGGTGAGTTATGGTAATTAGTACTTTTCAAGGAATTGGCATTTCATCTATGTTCTCACATGTATGTGTGCTGAGTTTTTCATAATATTCCTTTATCATCCTTTTGATTTCTGCAGGGTCTGTAGTGATATCCCCTGTTTCATTCCTGAGTTTTTGGTAATTTGTGTCTTCTTTCTTTTTCAGCCTTGCTAGAGGTTTGTCAATTATATTGTTTTTTGTCCCAAGCAGCTTTTTGTTTCATTGATTTTCCTTATTGTTTTTCTGTTTTCAGTTTCAGTGATTTCTGCTCTTATCTTTATTATTTCCCTTTACTTTCAACCTGCTTATATCATATTTGAAGTGAGTTTCTTGTAGACTGCATATATTAATACTTGGGTCATAATTTTAATCCACTCCTGCCAATCAAAATACAATGATGTTTTTAGACCATTTATGTTTAATGTAATTGATATGTTAGGGCTGTCATTTCTTGTTTTCTGTCATTCTTTTTTTATTTTTTGCTTTTCCTGCTTTCCTGTTGATTATTCACACATTTTTTTTTCGGTACGCAGGCCTCTCACTGCTGTGGCCTCTCCTGTTGCAGAGCACAGGCTCCGGACGCGCAGGCTCAGCAGCCATGGCTCACGGGCCCAGCCGCTCTGCGGCATGCAGGATCTTCCTGGACCAGGGCACAAACCCATGTCCCCTGCATCGGCAAGCAGACTCTCAACCACTGCGCCACCAGGGAAGCCCTATTCACACATTTTTTGAATTGCATATAGATTTACCTATAATGTTTCTTAGTGTATTATTTTATATAGCTTATTTACTCGTTGCTTTAGGTATTACATTATATATATATTTAAATTACATATATTTATATATGATATATAATATATATAGTGTATGTATAACTTATCTGAGTATACTGGTATTGTCATTTTACCAGTTCAAGTGAAGTGCAGAAACCTTATCTCCCTTTATGTCTCTTTACCTTCTCCATTTAAAAGTACAATTGTCTTAAATATTTCTTCTACATACATTCAGAATCATATCAGACAATGTTATAAATTTTGCTTCAAGCACCAAATATAATTTAGAAGACTCAAGAAGAAGAAGGGAAACCTATTATATTTACCTGTATTTTTGCTCAATCTGTTCTTCTTTCTTCGTGTTCCTATATTCCTTCTTCTATACTTTCCTTCCTGCTTAGAGTACTTCCCTTAGCCATTCTTTTAGAAAAAGTCTGCTATTGACAAGATCTCTTAATTTTCCTTCATCTGAGAATGTCATGATTTTCCCTTCATTCCTAAACGGATATTGGTGCTGAATATAGGATTCTGGGTTGATAGTTCTTTCCTTTCAACACTTGAAAAACAGTATTATTTCCTTTTGGCCTCCATGGTTTCTGGTGTGAAATTCACTGTCGTTCATATAAGCTTTTATAGGTAAGGCATCATTTCTTGTTCCCTAAGCTTTCAGGGATTTTTCCTTTGTTTTGAATTTTTAGAACTTGAACTATGTGTCTTGGCATGGATTTTTTTTTTGGATTTATCTTATTTGGGTTTCATTTGTCTTATTTTTTTAAATAACAGCTTTACTGAGATATAATTTATATACCATAAAATTCACCCTTTTAAAGTTTACCATAAAGTAAACTTTATAGTATATTCATGGGGTTGTGCAACCTCCACTGTCCAATTTTAGACTGCTTTCATCCTCTCCAAAAGAAACCTCTGATACATACTGGTAGTCACTTTCTATTTCCCCTCTTCCAATCCTTGGAAATTACTAATCTACTTTCTGTCTCTGTAAATTTGCCTATTCTAGATATTTCATATAAATGTAATCATACACTACATGGTCCTCTCTATTGGCTTCTTTCATTTGGCAAAATGTCTTCCTGGTTCACTCAAATTGTAGCATGTATTAGTACTTTATTCATTTTTTAAATACCAATTAATATTCCATTATATGGATATACTATATTTTGTTTATTCATTAATCAATTGATGGACATTTGAGTTGTTTCCACTTTTTGGCTATTACAAATAATGCTGCTATGAACATTTGTTCATAAGCTTTGTGTAGACATATGTTTTCATTTCCATTAGGAGTGGAATTGCTGGATGTTATGGTAACTCTGTGTTTGTTTGAAGAAATGCCAAACTGTTTTCCAAAGCAGCTGTAGCATTTTACATCTCCCCCCCCTTCCCCACATCCTTGCCAATATTGTTATTATCTGTGCTTCTCACTATAGCTATCTTAGTGGGTGTGAGGTTGTGTCTCATTGTCTTGATTTGCATTTCCCTAATAGCTAATGATGTTGAGTATCTTTTCAAATGCTTATGGGCAGTTTGTATATTTTATCTGGAGAGATGTCTATACAGATTCTTTGCCCATTTTTATTTAGGTTATCTGTCTTTTTATTATTGAGATATGAGTTCTTTATTCTAGAAAAAGTCTCCTATATGTGACTTGCAAATATTTTTTTCCCATTCGATGGGTAGTCTTTTCACTTTCTCTCTTTATGGTGTCCTTTGAAGCACAAAAGTTTTAAATTTTGTTGAAGTCCAATTTATCTAGTGCTTTCTTTTGTTGCTTGTGTTTTTGACGTCATATCTAAGAAGTCTTTTCCTAACTCAAGGTCACAAAGATCTACTTCCATGTTTTCTTCCAAGTATTTTACAGTGTTACCTCTTAAATTTAGTTCTATGATCCATTTTGAGTTAATTTTTGTATATGGTATGAGGCAGGGGTCCAATTTTACTCTTTTGCAGGTGGATACTCAGTTGTCCCAGCACTATTTGTTGAAAACTGTCTTTCCCTCATTTAGTTGTTTGGGCACTTTTGTTGAAAATTTGCTCAACTTCTTAAATCTGTAGGTTTATGTCTTTTGTCAAATTTCAGAAGTTTTCAGCCATTATTTCTTTGAGTATTTTTAGCCCCACCTTCTTTCTTTTCTCCTTCCAGGACTCTGATGACACAAATGTTAGGTCTTTTGTTATAGTCACTCAACTCCATGAGACTGTGTTCATTTTTTTAAAATCTATTTTCTCTCTATTGTTAGATTGGGTAATTTCTATTTTTCTTTCTACAAGTTCACTAATTCTTTCCTTGTACTCCTCCATTGTGTTGTTAAACCCATCCACTTAGTTTTTTACTCCAATTATTATATTTTTTAGTTCTAAAATTTCCATTTGGTTCTTTTTTATATCTTCTACTACTTTGCTGAGATTTTCTATTTTTTCTCTGTTTCAAGTATTTTTGTAGTTGTTCATTGAAGCATTTTTGTCTGCTTTAAAATCTGTCAGATATTCTAACATCTCTATCATCTTGGTTTTATCATTTATTGTCCTTTTTATATAGTTTGAAATCTTCCTAGTTCTTAACATGACAATCGATTTTCAATTGAAATCTAGACATTTAGGATATTGTGCCATGAGATTTTAGATCTTATTTAAATCTTTTGTTTTAGCTGGCTTTTTCTGACACAGCAATGCAAGTGGAAGTGGGGTTGGGGAGCATACACCACCTTATTACTGCCAGGTTGGGGGAGAAGTCCAAGTTCCCCACTTGGCCTCCACTGACACCCAAGGTGGGAGGCTCCTCATTACTGGCTAGTGGGATGAAAGTTCTAATTCCCTACTTAACTTTATCTGACACGAGAAAAGGGGAGGGGGTTTGGGGCACCTTGTTATAGCCTGCTGAGGGTGGAAGTCTAGGCTCTGCACCAGACCTTTGCTGGCATGAGTTGGGGGGGGTGTCACATTTGGGTTTTTTTCATAGTTTTTGTCTGGAGTAGAGCATTTATTGTCTAAATGTTTTCTATCTGCTATACTGCCCCTTTACTGGTCCTTCAGCTAAAGAGAGCAATACTTTGTTGGGCCTTTTTTTGTCTGTACCATTGGCACTTCCAGGTAGCCAGCTTCTTCAGTTTCAAGTCTGGAACATATGAGGCAAAAAGAAAACTCAGGGAACTACCCATCATGTTCCTTGGGTTTCCAGGGCCCTAGATGGTCTGTCTTCTCTCCATCTTTCAGAGTCTTATGTTTGTTTTATGTGTAATATTCAAGGTTTTTCATTGTACTTAGTGAGAGGAAGAGGGAAAAGTAGGTCTACTCCATCTTCCCAGAAGCAGAAGTCTAAGTAGACCTTTCTATAAATAGAATCATATTTTAATCACTAGGAGATATTAATAGTTAAAGGAACTTTGAAGTTAATCCTCTCCCAGTTAATAATAGTTCCCTTGTGTATCTCTTCTGTACATTCAAACTATATCTTGGGTTTGCTTTAAATGAGAAATGCTTATAGATTATATACACATTTCTGAATATTGACTACAACTGTCCTCTTCCAATATTTGAATTAAATTCCTCTAAATAATTACTTTTTAAATGTTTTTTCCTTATTGCCAATCTGAACATATTTCAATGGAAGGCAATTCCTTAAACTGCCTAGTGGTAAAGGAATGAATGAGAATTCCCAACTTTCCAGAAGCATAAGATGGAAACAACATTTCTTAGAAGTTTTCTATTTTAGAAGCTTACCTGTATCTAATAGATTATTTCACTTCTCTTACTGAGTTTCTATATACTCACTAATAATTTACTATTAAAGATATTTATTTAATAACTTTATTTAATTTATTATTTAATATTTAATTATTTAATTATTATTTAACTTAATTTATTTAATAACTTATGGATTTCCAGTCCTATTATTTTTTCAATAACCATTCCTCCTTCTCAAATATCTGCTCTTTTATACATATTAATACCTAGTAATGCTGTCTTTTATTGCCCTCTAACTATCTGCCAGGCACTCTGCTAATGCGCTAATATACTTTCATATTTAATCCTGTTTAAAGCAAGGAAAGTGAAGCTCAGAAGGACTGAACTGAAAGTGTTTGCAAGTACATACAAGCCCTCTGCCTCCCAGCTTCATGCTTGTTTTGACAGTGCTACATCCTACAGAGTAAGCATCTTTTCCTTCCAAGGTGAAAGCTTATAGGTATGTTTTCTCCCTTAATGCTATTTTGTAATTTCTACCATTCTTTGATTTTTATCTTGGTCAATTTTTTTACCTAAGAAACAAATTTTAATACAGAAATTTAAAATATAAGATATCTGTAATAGGTTCTGAAGTTAAACTCAAAGTTTATTTACTGTTTTTAATTTCAGTATATATCATTAAAAAGTACTGACAATTCTTCAAAGTTTTATCACATAAGCATTGCAGGCCTGTATTTGGGTATAAAGAGAAAACACTACTGGGTAGCTGCTACTTCATGCACAAACTGTGCCAAGAAAAAACAAATAACAGGAAATATAAACTAAAATAAGCTGTGTTAATAAATCCTTGCTAATGATAAGAAGATTTACTGTTTAAAACATGTATTTTTAATTTAACCTAAAGGATAAAGATAAAAAGGCTACATGTATCTCTTTATTCATTGCAGAACTATTTTATATTAAAATTTTAATCCACTTTCATTTAAATTTTATAAAAGAATGGATATTTAATTTGCCTAGTCTTAATTTCAAAATACTGGTAATCAATATTTTTTCTTTCAAAAAATTTTGGCCAATAAATCCTCTCGCATACACTAAATAATACTTCACTTCTTTCCAATCCATTTCAATTATTTCCAAACTATTAATCAGGTGAATTCCTTACTAATTACTTAATCAATAGTTCTTTACATCGGTCATTATTTGCTATTCCTACACATTTAAAAAGTATTCCTGTTATTTTTCTTTAGCAAAGTAGAATACAGATACCACATACACTCTCATTTGTACAGAACAAGGCTCCCTATTCCATGATGGAAATTTTCAAATGCAGAAATAAACCCTGTTTGTTATTTGGACACATATCCCTGCAGATACACTGAACTACCATTTAGGAAGGTTTACATTAAGATTTTTTTCTTGGTAATCTATTCCTATTTGGGGGGCCTCTTTTTGCTGTACACTACTGTATTCAACTGCTATCGAATTACCATCAGAAAATGTTAAAAGCATAATTACGAATATTTTAGTTATTTAAAATTTTTTTCTTGCCATGTTCAATTTCCTAATGACAGAAATGGTCCTTTTTTTTTAACGAGTTTATTGGACACACTTTACAATGGTGTGTTAGTTTCTGCTTTATAACAAAGTGAATCAGCCATACATATACATATATCCCCATATCTCCTCCCTATCCCACCGCTCTAGGTGGTCACAAAGCACCCAGGTGATCTCCCTGTGCTATGTAGCTGCTTCCCACTAGCTATCTATTTTACATTTGGTAGTGTGTATATGTCTATGCCACTCTCTCACTTCGTCCCAGCTTACCCTTCCCCCTCCCCGGGTCCTCAAATACATTCTCTAGTAGGTCTGTGTCTTTATTCCCGTCTTACCCCTAGGTTCTTCACTTTTTTTTTTTTTTCTTAGATTCCATATATATGTGTTAGCATACGGTATTTGTTTTTCGCTTTCTGACTTACCTCACTCTGTATGACAGACTTTCGGTCCATCCACCTCATTACAAATAACTCAATTTCATTTCTTTTGATGGCTGAGCAATATTCCATTGTATATATGTGCCACATCTTCTTTATCCATTCATCTGTCTATGGACACTTAGGTTGCTTCCATGTCCTGGAGAAATGGTCGTTTTAAATTTTACTCAAAATTTAAGTTAAATAAACTTGTTCTTTCGTAAAATGATTGTTGTTGCAAACGAAAATTATTAACAAGTTTATTAACAAGTAAGATGTCTCAGTATAAAATCACTTCCTAGTATTGGTACTCTAATTTTATCTAGAATATGCCTGGAAGGCAACAATCACTACACATTTTCAAAACATAATATATACAGCACTTGCAAGTAGGATAGTCAAAACTGTTGGCCTTTTGACACATTGACCATGTGAGGAAGAATATCATCAGCGGCATCATCACCCTAGGAAATAATTATCTAGCGATGCAAATTTAAAATATTCACATACAGTAACTTTATATAGAAGAATACTATGGGGTAAGGGCACTGCTTTTATCTATTCACTACCATTATTATAATTGAGTATATAAAAAGTCTACCTCTCCCATTTTGAATTATTTTCTGTTCGGAAAATAGAAGACATTTTAATTTCTCGTGATGGCCGGTTACCGAGAGGAGGACTTGTTATTTCTAAGAGCAAGAACCTAGTTTTATATGAATACACGCCTGGAGACGTAAAACCTAATTTTAGAAGGCATTTAATTTCACCTACAAAGCAGTTGATGTGTTAGAAACAGCATACCTCAAAAGCTATCCTGCAATATTAGCAGAGGACCGTCCACCGAATCTATCCACTGAAGCCATTTCTATTTTTTACCAGCGGCGATGGAACTGTATTATTGTGGAATATGTGGCACGTTCGGTGTTTAATAGGCTCCCAGGGAAGGGCTGTCACTTTGGAGGTGGTCCTGAGGTATGGAAGTTGGGCTGGGGTAGGGTCGTCGCGCTCGGAGGCAGCCACACTTACAGGCCATTTTGGTCGAGGCCTTACAGGGCGGAGCAGCGTCCGTGCGGGTTCCTCCAGCGAGCCAGAGGCTCGGGCCCGCGCGCCGGCCGCAGGGGGCGCGAGCGGGAGCCCGGCGGCGCGCCGAAGCCCGAGGCTGCAGCGCGGGCTTAGAAACCGCTGCCACGCGCCGCCGGGCGTAGATCCATAGGCCCCGCAAGCCCCGGCCACGGTTTTCCCAGCCCCGCCGCCGTTGCCAAGGCGACAGCCGCCTAACGTTCCAGCGGCAGGCCCCGCCCACGCCCAATCAGACCGGCGCTAGCTGGAGCCCAGATTTTCTTTGTTCCGCAGCCATTTCAGGCCCCGGAGGGGAGGCAACGCCGCTTCGGCAGAGGGCCCGAGCGCCGGAGGCCTCTGGGATGGTGTGGGACCGGGTAGGTAGCGTGAGGGTGCGCGGCCCCGGACTGGAGGGCGGGAACGGAGGCAAGCTGTTCGGAAGCTGCCTGACGGGCCGCGGGGAGAGGCGCCGGACCCGCCGCCGCATTCTCGGTGCCCGCCCTGCCGTTTGGAGCCCGGCGGCGGCGGCGGCGCGGTTCTAAGCCCAACAGCTGCCCGCCCGGACGTCCCTGGGGATCCGGACAGGGGGCTGGCGGCGGCTCTTCAGGTGTCCGAGGTTAGGGCCTGAAGCCCGTTAGGAGCGGTGGGAAGAGGGTGTGTTCCTCGGGGAGCCTTTGCCCCCGACCATTAAACCGCGGCGTTTCAGGGTCCTGGGTACCGCAGTCGCTGCCGTGGGACACCTGCTTCCCGAGGGTTCTGGGCACTGTCGGGCGCTGCCCCGGATGCCCGGTCTTTGTCCCCGCCCGGCCCCCTCTGCCCGGGTGTCCCTGGTCCACACAGACCATCGCCACCACACTCCGCTGGCTGATCGCTTTCTCCAGGCGGTTCTTTACACTTGGGGACTCATGGTTTCACGACATGTGTACATAATTTTAATGTTTGTAACTGTACGGGTTTTGCGTGGGTTTGTGTTTTTTGCGCTTTTGCCCTTTTGTACTTCTCTCACGCGAACGCGCCACAGGGAACTGCTGCTGAGAAGCGGACCCACGCCACAGTCAACCTGTTTTGGGCATGGCTTTCATCCTTCAAAAACAATCGCCTGTTATTTGTTTCCTGATTTTAAAAATCAACTGGATTTTGCAAGGATTGCTTACAGTTTAAGTCCGTTATCTTAACAATCGCTAATCAGTTCGGTTCTTCAGCAGATAAAAATGTAGAAATTTAAAGTTGGAGACTATCCACAAATTGATTTTGACAGTTGTATTAAGAAGCTCAGTAACGATCCTGCGTTGAAGCTCATGACTTCAATGATGAGTGCATAAATGGTGCTTTTCTTTTTTTTTTAATCTAAAGGAAAGATGTTTTTAAAATACAAATTGTATCGTGGAATAGGTATTTGAAACTGTAAGGTTGTAAAATGGCTGTCCTGACATGCTCATTATTAGGATAACAAGTTACTTTTGGATTTTAAGTTTCTCTGTTTTATTAAATTTTCATATTAGAATGGTAAATAAGTTATGCCTAATGAAGCAGGGGAGGATTCCGTCTTTTGAAAATGATTCTGTTTTCCACTTTCACTCCCTCCTGCACCCCATTCTTCTTAGAGAGTGACTACGCCAAGTTGAAAACTTGCAACTGCAAAAGAGAAATATTAGCTTGAAGGTGCAGATTTCTTCTTTACTCCTCAGCATATGCAACGCATAAATGTGTAAGTTTGGCAGTACGGTTTTTACTTCACCTAATTTAATGGGAGCCTAATGAACTATTAGTGCTCCATTTTCTTTTTCCTAAAAGGGGCCCCCACCAGATTAGCCTTGATGTAGTTACATCTTCATCCTAGATATTCAGGGAATTACTAAATTCCTCCCACTGAAATATCTATAAAAATATTTTAAGGTAATCGAGCTTATTATCATTATATACTGTGAGCAGGATAAGCTTTTGGTAAAAATATGTATGATTCTGGTTGTAAATCTTTCCATTATCAACACTTGTTATTGTATTCATTGTTTTTATGACTAGTTTTTCTTCTTTATGTAATGTTAAGGCCATCTCATGAGTCTGTTTTTCTAAATACTGTAAATGAACTGCATTGAAATATAAATGTACTATGTTTAGAAGAATTGCTTGCAGTCAGCCATGTTGGATTCTGCAGATACTGTTTTTAAGAAAAGGAATTTGGTTATAAAGGAAGCCAAACCAAGTGACATACGTAATGAAATAAATTTAGCAAATGTAAACTGCAGAGAAGAACACAGCAGTAAGTGGAAGTTATTTTTATTGCCCAGGGTGTAAATTATGAATATTTTTTCCTGGAATTGATATTTGAATATGTATTGGTGCCAAAAAGACCTTGTTCCTAAAAAAACAATTTGGTTTACCAGCAAAAGGGTGAGAAAGCTGAGGAAGTCAAGGTGATTGATTAACTGATGAAGTTTTTAAAAACAGTGGAGAATAATGCCACCTTCAGAAAGGAGGTTGAGATACAGTTAAATTCCCCAGGTGTTGAAAATCTTTCTTAGTTGGTTCCATTCAGCCCGTGCTATGGTAGCTATCTGGTGAGTGTTGGCAGGTAAGAGGGGTCTCCTGGGTGGCAGAGGGTGAGAACTTTACAATGGAAGACAAATGTTTGCAAAAGTGGTAACTGTAGATTTACCACTACAATTACAACTACAAACTGTAATTGTAGTTACATGGATGGGTGTTAGTGTGGGAAAGAGTTTCTAGAAGCCACCCTTGCTGGCTCTAAGACCTCCTTACTAGAAGAATTCTTTGAAGTACTGTCAGTAGGTGTAATAAGTAAGAAAGTTAAGAGTTCCAGAGTCTCAGTGGTTAAATGAGATAATGGAACAGGAAATAGGGGTGGAGATTTGTCTTAGAATTTTCTGGAGTTGATAGAACCTATACAGGAATGGTGGCTACATCTTATTCCAAAATGGCACCTGATGGCAAAGCAAATATTTGAATTCAGAACTGAAGGAAAGCTGAAAGAAATCTCATATCTGAAAGGCCACAAGGTTTGAATTGGCATGTGCCTTTTTAATGGTTAAAATTTTTAAACAAAGCAAGTCTTTTCAGTGTAGTATAGCAGAAGCAGGAACTCTGGAGCCAGACTACTTGGATTCAAGTCTTGGCACCTTCCATAATTAACTGTGTAACCTTGAACAAATTACTTCATCCCACTGTGCCTCAGTTATCTCATCTTTTAAGGAATTAATCTTATGAGGATTAAATGAGTTAATACTAAGCTCTTAGAACTTGGCCTGGCATGTAGTAAACACTTCATACATAATAACTGCTATTATTATCATCGTCATGATCATTGGTATTATAGAAAACACCATAAAATAATAATCACTAATATCAGGACCATGAGGTAACTACTGTAAACCCTTTGATACCTTTCCTTCCAATATTTTTTCTCAGTTTATTTGATCTTTACACAGTTGAGACTTTAATATTAACAATTTTGCATTCTGCTATTTTCACCTAGCACCATAAGCTTTCTCTTGCTAGTAAATTATTTCATCAGCACCTTTTCAAATGACCACAATGTTTTTGTGAATTTCTCATAAGTAAACGTTTTACTGTTGGACAGTTAGCAAGTTTCTTTTTGCAGTTGTAAGAAACACTACAGTGAACATTCTTATACATAAAACAGTTTCTGTGTTTTAGATTATTTCATTAAAATAGATTTCCCAAAGTGAAAGTGTTGAGTCAGAGTATATGAACATCCAGAGCTCATGGTTCATATCGCCAAACTGCTTTTACTTAAGGGAATTTAATAAGGGACTTAAGTTGAGGAGCACAGCATTTATTGCCCTTTTGCTTGCGTTAGGAGGGAAGAGAGAGTGAGTTAACATTTTTTTCTGTATAACATACTGGGCATCATTTGTAGGCATTTAGCATACATTGTTACTTTTATGTACATTATGCTCATTATCCTAGCCCTATGTTGCTTTACACGTGAGAGTTACTTCCATTTTACTGGATGGGAGAACTGAAGTATCGGTAAGTAAGTACTTTGCCCAAGGACTCAAGAGTGTTCAAGGCTGGGTCTGAGTCTAGATCTGCCTCATTACAAAACCCAAAACTTTGTAAGTTTTATGTGATACACATATTCAGAATCTTATGATAAATATGTATACATTGAATGAATACAAAATCTTTAAAGGAATCTTATAATTCACTATAACAGTGAATCTATTAACTGTAGATTGTAGATCACATTATTAAGATAGTGAAACTGAGCTGGAAGTAATGAATGAGTAAATACAAAGTTAAAACAGGTAAGGCTTAACTATCCAAGTATATTTTAAAAAGGAAAGAAAAACTCCTTACCTGGATGAGATGTAATATGTATGTATGTATGTAATGAATGTAATGAATATATAAAGCTTGTTTCTAAAATGATTGCAGCAAGCATTTGTGGGTGAAACACTCTTTGTAAAGACCTCAACACAGATAGAGGAGAAAAAGACAAATCCATCAAATTTAGGGGAGGGCTTCCCTGGTGGCGCAGTGGTTGAGAGTCCGCCTGCCGATGCGGGGGACACGGGTTCATGCCGCAGTCCGGGAAGATCCTACATGCCGCGGAGTGGCTGGACCCGTGAGCCATGGGTGCTGAGCCTGCGCGTCCAGAGCCTGTAAAAAAAAAAAAAAAAAAATTTAGGGTATAAGAGAAGTGACAAAGGCCCAGTAAATAACTATATTGAAAAATACGTTTAGTGAAACCCCTGGCAAAGTAAACTAAAATCTTAATAATAAATAAATAATTGAGATGTACAAGTTAAGGAGAATAAGACTACCAACAAGGTGTGTGAGATTAATTTTATACTGAAAACTAAAGCAAAAAAAAAATTTTTGAGTCGTGTTTTATAATTGACTTTGAAGCACTCTGAAGCCATTAGTGAAATAATTATCAGTGAAGTCCCTGAAACCTCAGGTGCCAAAGTAACCACCATAGATGAAAAGGTTGATCCCAGAAAGGCCAAGATTCCATTGCTCTTGTCTTCACTAGGGAAGGAATTAGGGGAGAGAAATACTTCAGCAGATTGTGAGTGTACAAAATAGATACGAATAAGGGATTAGGAATAGGTGGTATCCATCAAAATTGTAAGTAAATGAATATAAAACATTGATCATTATGCTGCCATTAGAAATGTTTTTGAAAAATACTTAATGAAGTAAAAATATAGTTTATTTTAGCTAGAGCATAGGAAAGTGATGAGAAACATGCCAAATTATGAAGGACTTGTGCCCTTTATTCATTCAGTAAGCATTTTTAGTGCTGACATTGTCCCTTGTCCTCAAGAGATTTAGATACTACTGTAGAGAGAGAGATGTAAACACAAAGGTGCAATGAAGTGTAGATAAAGCTCTTATGATATAAATCTGAGGAGACACCCAGTAAATATTTTCTGCTTTGTAGGCCAACTCAGCCATTGTAGTGCAAACGCAGCCATAGACAATATGGAAACTAATAGGTGTGGCCAGATTTGATTGGTGGACTTTAAGTAGAGAATCTCTTAAAGTATATACTAGAAGGATTTCAGGAAGAGGTACCTACCAAGCCTTGTGTTGCCCTAGCATGAGCCATTGAAAGATTTGAAATGAGAAATATGCAGCGTTGATTTGTGTGATTCATTAAGAGCAGAGAAATAGAAAAATAGGTTATTTTTAGGTGCTATAAACTAAGAAGAGAATCCAATTTTTTAAGTGGGCAAATTCATAGAAGAGGAAGTACAGCTAGCCAATAATCATGAAATAATGCTCTACCCCACCAATAGGGAAATGCAAAATAAAACTGAAATTTTTTTTTACCCATCATATTGGCAAACGTGATAAAGTTTTACTAGTATGTATCGATAAGATTGTAGGGAAACTCAAACATTGAATAAATCAGTATAGCCATTTTAATTTTAAAGTAAAAACATTTTTGACCTAAGTAATTTCCATTTCTTAGAGAAACATAGGGGTATATCAGGAATCATGTATATTCAAAAATATCTTTGTCAGTTGCCACAGAACCTCCAGACTTCCAGGTCACCTTTTTTTTTTTTAAAATTCATTTATTTAATTTACTTATTTTTGGTTGCATCGGGTCTTTGTCGCTGCACGCGGGCTTTCTTTGGTTTTGGCGAGCGGGGGCTACTCTTGTTGTGGTGCGCAGGCTTCTCATTGCGGTGGCTTCTCTTGTTGCAGAGCATGGGCTCTAGGTGCACAGGCTTCAGTAGTTGTGGCTCGTAGGCTTTAGAGCGCAGGCTCAGTAGTTGTGGCACATGGGCCTAGTTGCTCTGCAGCATGTGGGATCTTCCCGGACCAGGGCTCGAACCCGTGTCCCCTGCATTGGCAGGTGGATTCTTAACCACTGCACCACCAGGGAAGCCCAGGTCACCTTTTATCTCCTGCATTCTAAATCATTAAAAGGCCTATATTTGTCTCCTTTTTTTGAAACCGCTTAACAACTCTTCATATTCTTCTACTGTGCCCACTGGAATTTACAGTCCGTCATCCACAAAATCCAGTCTCAACCTAGCTACTGTTCTCCCTCCCTGCTCCCTGAAAATCCTGTTTTGGATTGTGTCATCAGATTATGTGACTACTACCCTTCATGATTGCTGTCAACTGCTAACTGTTCAGGTCATTCCTCCTCATTTCTTAATTATTTTAGCTCCAGGCTCATTGCCTCTCTCTCTAATACCATCTCAGTCTTTATATTGAGATTAAAATGAGTATACCTGATCTTCCCTCCAGTGTTCTTCCCATCTGTTCTATCTTATCTCAGTCATTCACTCCCAAAGTGATACCCTCTTGCATTGTCAATAACTACAGGCCCTCTATGGTTACCATTTCATGTTTTCTACTCCTTGACCATACTTCCTTTTTTAGTAGTTCACTCCTTCTAGTTAGTATCTCAGCCCCAACCTTCTTCTTACCCCAGTGGAATCGCCAGTCCATTGATCCTATTACTGTGTCCCTGCTATTCACCCTCTTGATGTTTTTACTTCCCTTTCTTACTCAGTTTAAATTCCATGGTTAATCACTCCTTTGGATAGCTCCCTTGTTCTTTGCTTGTTTAGTAGAACCATACCCTGGTTAAAACCAACTCTCTGCTTTCTTTGTGCCTGCCCCTATATAACTTAGTATGGCTGGAAGGAAACACACAACCACATATGACCACATACCTCACATTACTTGTTAATGCTGCCTGTTGATTATACTGTATTTTCCTAGTCTGTTCACTTTCCTACTTCCCTCAATAACTGTTTTATATCTTCTTCAAACCTCCAATATAACTTTTCCCATCTTCATTTTCAGTTCATGACCTTGCTTCCTATTTTAAGAAAATTGAAGCAATCAGAAAACTTCCACACACTCCCACCACCCCATGAACTACCATCATCTGTGTCAGTACTTGCTATCTTCCTGGTTTTCATCTTAGATGAACTGTTTTATGTTCTTCTGTGTGCTTTTGTACTAGATCCATCCTTTCTCCTCTATCATCTGCTCAAGGAATTGCTTCAGCTTCTGTCCTTCCACATCAATTTTTTTCTTTACTGGATTATTTCTGTCAGCAAACAGACAAGCTATTATTTCTGCCATCTTAAAAAAATTGATCCACTCTTCACCACCTGTTTCCCCATATTTTTGGTTTCCTTTTGCCCCATTATTCCCCGAAAGAGTTGTCTAAATTTGCTATTGCCAAGGTTTCTCCTCCCATACTCTGTTAAACCCACTCCAATCAGGCCAGTGCACCATTCCTGCTGAAACAGCTCCTTAATTTCTCCAGTAACTTCCATGTTGCCAAATGCCAGATGTCCTTGATTTTGTTCATCTTACTTGACCTATCAGCAACATTTGACAGAGCTATTTCTCTTATTCTTGAGACACTTTCTTCTTTGCTTTGCAGGATACTTAGACCCTTGGTTATCTCCTACCTCAGTGCCTGCTTCCTTGTAATTCTCCTTTGCTTTTCTTCTCACAGGCCTCTTAGTGTTGGAGAGCCCCAGAGCTCGATCCTTGTTTTTTGTTTTTCATAAATACTCAGTCCATTGGTAATCTCATTCAGTCTCATGGCTTTAATTACCATCTAAATGCTAGCAATGCCCAAATTTAGATCTTTAGCCTCTCTCCCTAATTCCTTACATGTTCAACTGCCTATTCAACATCTCTACCTAAATGTCTAATAATAGGCCTCAAACTCAGCTTGTCCAAAACTTACCTCCTAAACTTCCTCCCCAGTACCTACTCTACCCATAGACTTCCCTATTTTGGTTTGTCAATGGCAACTCCATCCTCGCAGTACCTCAGGCTAAAATATTGGAGTTGTTCTTGACTTTGCTTTTTCTTTGACACTTTAGATCCATTCCTTCAGGGCGACCAGTTTTTTTCTGTATCATCAAAATATATCCAGAATCTTAACCGTGCTTCACCTTTTCCACTGCCACCACCCTGGTCCAAGCCACAACCATCGTATCTCGGGATTACTTAAATAGGTTACTACCTGGTCTCCCTATTCTACCCTACCCTCCTCCCAGTAGTCTTCCCTCAGCATAGTAGCCAGAGCAAACCTTTCACAAATTAAGATAGTCTCTGTCACTCCTCTATTCAAAGCCCTGCAATGGTTCCCCCTTTCACTCAGAGAAAATCTAGTCCTTACAGTAGACTGCAAGGCTCTACATAGTCTGCCCAGCCCACGCCCCTTTCTCCTTACTTCCCTGACCTCATTTCCTACTACCACTTTTCCTCCTTGCTCACTGGCCTTACCTCCAGGTCTTTGCTCAGATCTCACATTCTCTAAACACTCTGTTTAATACTGCATCCTAACCCCCCATCCCCCTTATCCTGGATTCTTTTTTACTTTGTGCATAGCACACACCACCTAACACACTATAGCAGGGAACAGCAAGCTAGAGCTCCATTGCTCTGTGGCCTGTTTTTGTACAGCTTATGAGCTAAAAATGGTTTTTACATTTTTTTAAGGGTTGTAAAACAAAAACAGAGAACATACAACAGACTATTCTTACTGTTTGGCCTGAAGGTGGTCTGCAAAATCCAGAATATTTACCTTCTGGGCCTTTGCAGGGAAGTTAGCACTAAATATTCTGTTTATTGTCTTTCTCCTCCCACATGAATAAGCTCCAGACGGCAAAGATCTTTGTTTTATTTATTGCTCTATTTGCAATAACTAGAACAGTGCCTAGAATATAGGCACTCAGTAAATATTTGTTGAATGAATGAATTGCTTGTAATGGTATAAAATTATAATGAAATAGAGCTATATATACAATGAGTAGGAAAGCTAAGGCATATTTTGGATGAGTTTTTATAGAACAGAAATAAAATTCTTTTTATTTCGACAGAAACATACGATTTAAATGAGCAAAAAACAGCTCTGTAAGGATACACATCAAATGAATATTAGAGTACCTTTGGGGAGGAGACCAGGATTAGGAGAGGTACTTGAAGAGAACTTGAATTTCATCTGTATTGGTTACTTTTTTTATACGATGAGAAGCAGTAACATCAATTTTTCATTTAAAGATACTTTTAATGAAGAGAGAGGGGGAAAAATAGGTACTGACTAAAGCAATGAGAAGAAATAGAGAGTAATGGGTTGGAGAGAGAGGGAAGAGAACATTGCCTTTCTTAAAGGTCATATTTGGCCAGCAATCTGAATGAGAAGGAGTGAGCAATATGAATATTTGAAGAAAGAACAAGCAAAAGTGAGACTCTTAAGTAGGAAAAAGCATAACAACATCAGGGAACTGCAAGAAAACTAGCGTGGAACATAGTGGAAAAGGGGGGGCAGAGTCTGCTAGTAGGGAGGACCCCACATTAGGAACAATTTTGTAGGCCATGGTAAGAATATGAGGTTTTATTTTTAAGTGTGATGAGAAACCATTGGATGGTTTTGATGGAGAGAAGACATGATTTAATTCCAATTCTAACTTGATCATTTTTGCTGCTTTGTCTCAGAATGGGGCTGTAAGTGAACAAAAGAGAAGGCTGGGAAACCAAATGTAGTAGACCATGCTTTTGTAGAAAATGGTATCTGGACTGGGGTAGACAGTGGAGAAGGTGAGAAATGGTCAGATTCAGAGTATATTTTGAAGGTATATTTTAAGGGCATATTTTGACAGTACTGACTGATGGTTTAAATGTGGAATATAAGAGAAATCAAGGATGAGTCCTTGGTATTTTGGCCTGAACAACTGGATGAACCGTAATAACTGCATTTAGTGATAATAGGCAACTGGAGGAGGAGCAGATTTGGGATGGGCAAGAGTTCTGTTTTAGTCAGCAAAGTTTGAGATACCCATTTAACAAACAAGTGGATATGTCTTATAAGGTGTTGGTTACTTGAGTCTGAAATTCAGAGAGCTATTCAGTGGCACAAACTGGATGAGATTATGTAGATAGGAGAAAGGTGCCTGGGATATTTAAGGGTGGGAGAGCCAGCAAAGGAGACCGACGAAGAGCAGCCAGTGAAGTAAAAGGAAAACCAAGGGAGATGTGATGCCACAGGCTAACAGGTGAAGGAATTGTTGCCCATTTTCAGCACTGTGGAGAAATTAAGATGAGGCCAAGAAGAAATCATTTGGTTTGGCAACAAGGAAATCTCAGTCTCTGAGGAGTGGAGTGAAGAGGGGGACATGGTGACTGTACATAACTTTCAAGATGTTTCTGTGAATGGAAGGGAAATTGAGAAATTGAGCAGTAGTGGAGGGTAAATGGAGTCAAAGCTGGTTTTTAAAGATATTTTTAAATAATTTGAAAGTTAGAGAAAAGTTGTGAGAATAATTGGGAGAACTCCCATATACCCCTTACCTGGATCCACCAATTTTTAACGTTTTGCCACATTCTTCCCACCCACCCCATACACAAGTAATTATTTTTTTGATCATTTGAGAGTAGGTTGCCTACATCTTGCCCCTCTACTCCTTAACCTGAGTCTGTATATCTTAAGAGCCAGGATATTCTCTTCTGAAAGCACATATAGTTATCGAATTCAGGAAATTTAGTTTTTTACAATCTGTATTACAATTTTGTCACTTGTCCCAGTAACATCCTTTATAACATTTTTCCTCCAGTACAGGATCCAGTCTAGGGTTTTATACTGCTTTTAGTTGTCATCTTTTTAGACAAAGAGTTTTTTTTTTTAATGGAACTTTGCCATTTTCTCCTCATAACAGCCCCGTGAGATAGAAGTACTGTTAATTATATCATTTTATAGATCAAAGGTTAATGATTCTTTCCATGACTAATAAGTGGCAGAGCAAGAACTCAAAGTCAAGCCAAGGAACTCCAGGGTTTGTACTCTTAAGCTCTATACAACAGTGCCTCCCATGTAGTGCTTGGAAAAATCTGAAATTCCATGTTTGAAGTGGGCAGACAAGTCAAATATATAGATCAGAGGCACTGATTCTTATATTAAAAGGATGATTTTAAACTTCTAGATCTGGATTATAACTCTTTGTAATGGTGGATCAGAGTGTAGTATGTCACCTTGATGAGCATCAGGGCAGAAGGAAAGCACAAGGAAAGTGAAGATATTTACACTTCATATGTAAATTTTACCAGACTTCAGTATAAATGATATGTTTTCAGAGTTACTGCTGCTGATTGTTTAGAAAGGTAAAATGAAGTACTTGGGTTAATTCTTTTGTGGTAAAGTTTAGTTGACAGTATATATGGACATGGACTGAAGAGTCCTGATATATGTTTCAGCTCATAAAATGCTGTTTGTCTGGGCTTCCCTGGTGGTGTAGTGGTTGAGAGTCCGCCTGCCGATGCAGGGGACACGGGTTCATGCCCCGGTCCGGGAAGATCCCACATGCCGTGGAGCGGCTGGGCCCGTGAGCCGCGGCCGCTGACCCTGTGCGTCTGGAGCCTGTGCTCCGCAACGGGAGAGGCCACAACAGTGAGAGGCCTGCGTACCAGGAAAAAAAAAAAAATGCTGCTTGTCAAACCTTTATTAGAAAATATTAGGAGACTTAATTTAGGAAAAGAGCATTAAACAGTGAATCGTTGAAACCACAGATGCTCCAGAGCAGGAATTAGAATGCTCCATTGGATTTTTAGTTCAATAATGTTTTATACAGTTTTCTGTTACACAGTTTTCTGTTACACAGTTTTGAGGGGATAATGGGTAAAGACTTCTGTTGGGTAGAAAACCAAGTTGTGATGAAAATTTTTGTACATAACATTTTCAGCTAAAGATTGTTCTTACTACTGAATAACTTCGGTAAGAAATGACCTAAACCTGGTGCAGTACTGTGCCCTTTCACAGGAGCCCAAGTATTTGCTGAAAGAATCAAATGACATGAAGCTCTCACTCAGGTAATTTAGTAGTCCCAGAACTGCACTTGAACAATTGAGTTGAACACAAGTTTCCCTGAAGACTTGGAGAATTTCAGTAGCAAGTATAAAGAAAAGAAGTAAGGCTGGTTTTTGTATGTAGAATATGACCAGACTCATTATTTACTAAATGTTTTGCTTCTAGAAGCTGAAAAGGAGCATGGTCTTTAGTTGCTTTATAAATGAGGAAATGAACCAAATGAGTGTAAATGATTCGTACAGGATTGCCCAGCCAGTTCTTTGTGCAGAGAAGAACTGAGACAAGAGCCCCAGATCTCTGACACGCCTTTTTTCCTGATGTTATTTTGGCTCATTGTGGCACAGAAGACTTAAAGACCTGGGCAGTTTGTCCCATGAGGTTACACTGCGGCTGGGAATTGAAGTGTCTGTTTCGCCTCCCCACATGTCATCCTTCGCTTGGTCTGACACCACCCCACCGTAAGTCAAGGATGAAACGGTGGAGAAACTGTAAAGGTAGGAGGTTTTTCTGGAGTCTTGTTTTAGCACAGGTAGTAAGCTCAGAATCAAGAGAGTGGTATAGTAGTTTAAGATTTAATGTAGGAATTTGATGGGGAAGGTTAAGAGCCAGTAGAGAAATAAAAAGTTGAAGCATAAAAAGGAAAAGGCTCTAATAAAAAGCCTAGCTTTATTTTAACCTTACATCCCAGTGGGCTAGGGGCTTTTGTGTTGGTGTTGTTACTTGCTGATAAGGTGCACGGCAGGTATTTTTATTTGTAAAACAGAATCTACACATTCACCAGTGAGATTCTAGTAGAGTTGTCCTGTCAGCAACCAGGACAAAATTGTGATTTCAGTTAAAATTATCATTTGGGAATTATTATTTATTGGGAAATACAAACTCCCATACATCTCAAATGCTTTGGAATCAAGTTTATCAAAATACCTTAGCCACATATTGAATTGTTGAATTGAATAACATAAAAAATCTTAGGAATTTCCTAGTTCATCTCTCTCCTTCCAGGCTTTTATTGTATTTGTAGTTTCCAGCTATAAAATCCAGCTTATTACAAGTGCTGAATAAATGTTTGCTTATTGATTTAATTTCTGGAGTTTCTTCCTTCTAGAATATGCGTATTACTCCTGTAAGAGTATATAATGAAGAGTTAAATGAAGACTATGTATTTTATTAACTGTAAATAATATGGATTAGTGGCCTGTGACATTTTTTCTAAAATTGAAATATTATATGACTTAAGACAAAGATTTTGCTTTCTATGTCCCCAACCCTACCGCAGGAAAATGATTTAGGAAAAATTTGTTTTATAATAAATGAATTTATTTTTCTAAGAATCAGTTTAGTGTAGTAGAAATAGTGTATACTTTTAAGGCAGTTCATTAGACTCCTGTGTCTACCAGTTATAAGTGTATGATCATGGATGGTATCCATCTCATAGACTAAATAGACACACAGAGCTATACCATTAGTGTCAAGTTATAATTTGTAAGCATTTTTTCCCACCCTATCTTAGTTATTACATTAGCTTCCTTAGGCAGAAAAATATATTAAGAAGAATCTGTGGACGATACTAAGATAATTATTTTATCTTAAATGAAACAGTTTTCATTTATTTTCTAAAGATCTTAATTTTATTTCTTTCTGTTTTTTTTTTATTGGAGTATAGTTGACTTACAATGTTGTTAGTTTCTGCTGTACAGCAAAGTAATTCAGTTATACATATACATATATCCCCTCTTCTTTAGATTCTTTTCCCATACAGGTCATTATACAGTATTGAGTAGAGTTCCCTGTGCCATTCAGTAGGTTCTTATTAGTTTATACACTTTATATATAGTAGTGTATATATGTCAGTCTCAATCTCCCAATTTATCCCTCCCCACCCTTTCCCCCTTGGTAACCATGTTTGTTTTCTACATCTGTAACTCAATTTCTGTTTTGTAAGTAGGTTCATTTGTTCCATTTTTTTAGATTCCACATGTAAACTGGCTGACTGACTTCTGAAGATCTTAATTTTAAATTACTTAAATGATTTATGATTTATTTTCTTAAAGAGTGAAATAGTAAATGACACAAATAACTAACAAAATGAAAAGTACTAGAACTCCAGCCTTTTTCAGTTCAGTATATGCTAAATGACAAATTTAAATTATTTGTGGTATATGGTCATTTATTTATTTCTGTAGTCAAAATTTTCTTATTCATTAGTAATTTTTGCTTAAAATATTTATAGTTGTAATTATTGGGAAAATCAATAGAACTTACTAGTACAGAAGTCTCAAGAACTGTTGTAGAAGAATTGTAGATCCTCTTTTCTAAGGTAAAATTCATTTTAATTTGCTTTTGGCTTTTACATTTTTGTGGGATTTTTTTTCTTCTAGTTCAGTGTATGGTTTAATTGAGCTATTTATTGATTTTTTTCTTAAATGATATTTCCAGAATTATGTATCGATGTTTTGAAAAATTAGGAAGTTGATGAGAGATGCTTGAAATTCTTTTTATATTAAAGAATTATGGTATTCTTGTTGTAAATTTTGTAGTAGGCTTACTGTTTTTGTATATCTTTACATTTAAATGTCTCAACGTTAATTTGTTACTATAGCACTGTTAAAAAATATCTCCATACGTATAAGATATTAAAACCATAATAAAAAACTAATCACAAGTATGGAATCTGTAAATAATTCCCATTATCTAAGCAAAAGTAAAACTTCTGTGCTCTAATTCTCTGGACAGCCTTTCTCTGAGACTAGGTCTCTGGGATCATAAAACAATTTTTAATCTTAAATAAACAGTTTTCATTTACTGTTTTCTAGTTTGGTACAGTTCTTTTGCTTTCCAAAGGTTGAATGTGTTTTTCCCCAGTACTATGAAGATACTCTTATTTTCAATGTTATCTTCATGTCATTGTGTCTACTCATTTTAATGGCATGATCTGGGAAAAAGTTGCTGCAAGTGCATCACTTTTCTGTAACTAAAACTTAACACTTTAAGTACCATAACCTTTAAGCATTTTCACAAAAAACTTTCTAAACTATATTTCACACCTTCTTAAAAAGCAGGAGAGGTATAATTTAAACTTTTTAACAATTCTGTCATTATTATGAGTAGCAAGCGTCATACCATAATATAGTTACGTTCTCCGGGGTCTTTTCTCCTGCCCTATTTATGACTTAAAGTAATTATACTGTTGGAGATTTTTATTATTTATTTTCATTATTGAAGGTAATGTAACCACAATATTGAAAATTTTTTTTAAGAGAAAAGAAAAAAGGACTCATAATCTTAACATCCTAATACATTGCGAGCTTTTCATTGTTGTCCCTCCAGTTTTTTCCATTTAATAATTGTCTTTTTTATACATGTTTTTTACATATTTGTTATTGTTCTCTCTTTTTTTTTTTTTTTTTTTGGCCACACCTGGGCCCTCAGCAGTGAAAAAATGGAGTTCTAACCACTGGACCGCCAAGGAATTCCCTATAATTGTTCTCTACATACAACTTTTTATCATTTTTTCACTTTCTGATCATAAACATTTTCCATGTCATTACAGAAATTAACTATCTTTTTTCAGTTGAATGTTGTTTTAGTTACCCATATATTTATTGTTGTATTAGAAATACTCCTGGGTTAAAATCTTCGAGAATAATGCTTTCTCTTCTGTAATTAAGATTCTTAGGATGCAGTCTCAGAAATATAATCATGAGGACAAAGGGTATAAAAATGGATAATAGCTCTTGATATAGATTGCTGAATTGATTTCCAGTAGGTTGTATTAGTTTACACTACCACCAGTAATTTGTTAGAGTTGATTCATCATGTCTTCAGCAGCATAGGATATTGTTATAAAATTATCTTTGCTAATTAGTCTAAAAACATTACTTCATTATTACATTTATTGATTACTAGTAAGATTCAGCATTTTCCCATGTTTGTTTACTGTTGTATTTCCTCTTGTGAATTTTTCTTTCATGTGTTATCTATTGGTTCTAAATTAGTGTTCCACATAAGTAAAGTTATTAATGTACAGTTGTCCCTTGATATCTGCAGGGGATTGGTTCCAGGACCCCCACCCGTACCAAAATGCACAACGCTCAAATCTCTTATATAAAATGGTGTAGAACAGACAGCCTTCCACATCTGGCATGTGGAACCTGCGGATAGAAAGGGCCAACCATATTACTGTTTTGTTGGATCGCCTAAGTTTGTATTGCTGAAATATGCTAGGAGCTCCCTTCTATAATTGTTCAAATAAAGCGTGTGTTTATCCACCATATCTGTAAACAGTGGTGCCTCCTGGAAATCATGATAAGAGATGTTTTAGGTCCTTTGAGATGTGAACTGAGTCTTGGGAAGCAAGTATTACCTGAAAGCTGGCATCACAGTGAGGGTATGTTACTACTGTCCCTACATATCCCATTAGTATAAATGTTAATAAAATGAATTTGAGGCATTTATTTTTCCCTTGATGGCAGCAGAGGCAGTGATGGCCAGTGCTCAGAACCAAAGTAATATAATTTGAAAAAGGCAAGAGAAGGGAGAGGAGGAATAGAAGTAGATGTGTAAGGAATTCTGTTGTCTGTAAAGAGGGTGCACACCTGAACTGGCAGCTGGCTTTGTTCTTGGCTTTCTCTATTCTTCCTATTCAGTTTGCTCTTTGCCCATCTGGGTGTATTCATTATGCTCACTAGCTCTCAGAGACTTCCATGCCAGCTTTCAGATTTACTCTGGTGTTCAGTCTGAGGAAATTGACTTACATGATAGTCATCAGCCTTCATTAGTTATGAGCCCTACAGTTCTGAGAGAACGCCCCTAAAAAGTTCAGTTCCTTCTACTTAAAGCAAATACATTTTGGGAATAGTTTATTTTTATATATATATAAAATTATGTGATTATATATTCAAATATTTATTTACTATTTCTATTCTGATTAAGTGCTTCTGGTTCCAAGGAAGAAAACTTAATTCAGATTGTCTTAAGAGAAACGGAGAGATTTATTATTTTTTTAAAGTCATTTGTGGAAATAGAAAGCCATCTGGAAGCAAGGCAGCTCCAAGAAGCAGATACTGTCACTCTGGTGGACCATGTAATCTTGCTCAATGCTTCCTTGCTTCCTCTCTGTGCTGGTCCATTCTCTTCTGCTTTTGCTTACAATTCCCGCCTCTTTTTAATTTTGTCATGTGTGTGGAATCGAATGATGGCCACTTGCCTACCACATTGTGACCTTTTAGCTTCTGCTTTGAGAACTGGTAAATGCTTAAATGATCTTAGTACTTCCTGTTTATATTTCTGAGAAAGGAAATTCAATTGACTTAGCTTATCTGTTTGTGCTGGGATTCATCATGTGGAGAGTTGGGTGCCCAATCCTGGTTTAATTAATTGCATTTAGGAAATGCAATCACGAAGTATCAACCTTGCCATTAGAACCGTTGGTTAGACATGGGCTGTAGGCTACTCAGTTTCCTTTAGAAAGAGCCTTTGGTTTTACTGACAATTATCAGAAAATCAGTGCACTATGCAAAAACAAAGAGGGAAAAGAACCTTATAATATAGAACTGGGTGTTGTTACTATGTTTTTAAAAATGGAAATCAAATTATTTTTCTTAATTTATTTGTAATGTTGGTTTCTGGGTCTTGATTTCTCCATTTTTAAAAAAACAAGATAGGGATGTTGTCTAATGCTGTTTTCATTTTGGAGATAAGATGTTGGGATCGCTATTTTCTAATTACAGTTAAAGTTTGAATTGATAAATTCCAATTTCATGGGATGAGGGGGATGGATGGTGATAACAACATGATATTTAGTTGGCTGATAGATAACTCAGTGTCTCTGTTTATAAGATAACAATAAGCTTTTCAACCCAAGGTTCAGTTTTTAAGGGTATATTCTTATAAACTGAACACTTCCTTAGTATGTATAAGAGATTAGTGTTATCTTTTATGTCTAGTGTAATCTCAGATTTCCTTACCATCTCACATTTTTTCCTAGATTTTATATTTATTAATTTTTTTATGTGTCAGTCTTGGTTGAGCCTCATTGTTTCTTTGTCATGGTAATAAAACAATAGAAGACTGCCCTTAATCACCTACTTAGTTTTCACCCTTATAAAATTTTTACAGCCTGATTACACTTATATCTGATTTAATATTCACCACTTGATTTCTGGTTCTTTTCTTTGTTCCTCTATTCCTCCAATATTTCTCTTTTGATTTTTCTATTTCTTTAGAATATCAACTCATTTAAATGACAGGTCATTAAAAAAAAATGACAGGTCAAACAGCCCATTTTGTTGCATATTCTTTGATCATACAAAAATAATTTAAGTAATCTTCATCTTAATTCTATCTGACGATACAAACTATCATCAGTAAAACTGTGTCTTAATGATAATTTTAGTGGGGGGGGTGAAGTGTGAAGGGATTGAACATTAAGTACCTACTATTGCATCATTTTACATTCTCAGTTAATCTTCTCATCAATACCATTTCGCAGATGACTAAACTATGGCTCTGAAAGTTAAGCTACTTTCCTAAAAAAGACAATTGGCAGAACTGAGATTGTATGTATGACTCTGGAGCCCATGCTTTTCCTCTATCTTCCTGCTTAGCAACAAAAATAGTGTAGAACAGTATTCAGCTCAGGCACTAACATTGTGTTGAATAAAAATTGATTTCCTTTCATGAGTTTTTTCTGCTGTGTCTGTCTTCCCACAGCTGAAATCTGAATGATATATGCCCCTGTATGTGTGAGTGAGATTTCAATGAACAAAGGAAAGATTAGATAAAAACTAATGGTAATCAGCCTACTGACTACTTACCACTTATCACCTTTCTGTTTTACTGTCTAAACTGCTCTGACCCTTTTACCAATTCAGCCCTGGCCAGTGAGCATTGTGCTATGTTCCTTTTTCTGTTGAAATATTGAATGTGAAATAATGAATGTGAAATATTGAATCAGCCCATTACACTTTAACAATCAAAGATAGTTTTGGACATGAATGAGAAACTCATAGGGCCCTCTCACTTCAGAACTTTAGGAGGACTCTAACTGTAATGAAACAGTATACTTGTGGTTACCAAAATGATCTGTAATGGTTGTCCCCATGTGCTATCTAATTTTTCAAAGAACTATCAGCTTAGCTCCCTATCAACTATACAGGCATGTCTCACTTTAAAGTAGATACTAAAATAGAGAATCATACCTTTTTTTTTTTTTTTTTTACTTATAATTTCAGATGTGTTATATGGGAAACTTGGCTCTTTGCATTATAGCCCTTTTTACCATCGTCTTAAATACAGTAAGTGCAGCTATAATCAATAGCTTGCCTGGTGCTGATACATTTTTAATCATTCATTACCAGCGTTTTAGCAAGAGCTATTATAGTCTTGCTAAGGTACCTACAGATTTGTCTCCATCTTGCATGTATGTCCACACATGAACCATCAAGTAAATAATCAGTGTAGAGTGATGTTACTTTAAGACAAGCTGTTCTTTTAATTAATTATACTTCAATATTTTATGAACTATGAATTAAAGAAGCAGTTTGGAGTAAAAGAAACATTGTACCAGAAAGACATACATTCCAACCCAACGTGTTTTGTTTTCTTGTAGAAGTAGTAGTAAAACTGTCTTATTTATTTTTTATATATTACCAGCTTTATGGAGATGTAATTGACATATAACATTGTGTAAGTTTAAGATATACAACGTAATGATATATGTATATATTGAGAAATGATTAGTGCAATAAGGTTAGTTAACATATCCATCATCTCGTGTAAGCTACAAGTTAAAAAAAATTGGGGGACGTGGGGTGAGAACTTTTAAGACTTATTGTCTTAGCAACTTTCAAATATATAATACAGTATTGTTAACTGTAGTCACCACACTGTACATTACATCCCCAGAATTTATTCATCTTAAAAGTAGAAGTTTGTACTCTTTGATCACCTTCACCCATTCCTCCCTCCCCTGGCCCCTGGCTACTGCCCGTCTGCTCTCTATGAGTTTGAGGGTTTTTTTGATTCCTCATATAAGTAAGTCATACAGCACTTGTCTTTCTCTATCTGACTTGGCATCATGCTCTCAGGGTTCATCCATGTTGTCACAAATGACAGGATTTTCTTCTTTTTTATAGCCAAATAATATTCCTGTGTGTGTGTGTGTGTATCATATTTTCTTTATTCATTCTTCTATCAGTGGACACATACCTTGGTTCCATGTCTTGGCTATTGTAAATAATACTGCAGTGAACGTGAGGATACAGATATCTCTTTGACATAGTGCTTTTCTCTCCTTTGAATATATACCCAGAGGTGGAATTGCTGTCTCATATAGTAATTCTGTTTTTAATTTTTTGAGGAACCTCTATCCTATTTTCCATAGTGGCTGTACCAATTTCAATTCCTACCAGCAGTGCACAAAGGTTCCCTTTTCTCCACATCCTCACCAGCACTTGCTATCTCTGTTCTTTTTGGTAATAGCCATTCTAACAGGTTTGAGGTGTTATCTCATGGTGGTTTTGATTTGCATTTCCCTGATGATTAATGATGTTGAGCATCTTTTCAGTGTTGTTGGCCATCTGTATGTCTTTGGGAAAATGTCTGTTCAGGTCTCCTGCCCACTTTTTAATTGGGTTGTTTGGGTTTTTTTGATGTTGAGCTGTATGAGTTCTTTATATATTTTGGATATTAACCCTTTATCAGATACATCATTTGCAAATACCATTTTCCATTCAGTAGGCTGCCTTTTCATGCCAAAGGAATTTAGTTTGATGAATCTCATTTGTTTATTTTTGCTTTTATTTTCTTTGCCTGATCCAAGAAAATATTGCTAAGACTGATGTCAAAGAGGGTACTGCCTGTGTTTTTCAGAAGTATGTTTTCAGGTCTTACATTCAAGTCTTTAATCCATTTTGATTTTATTCGTGTAAATGGAGTGAGAAGGTGGTCCAGTTTCATTCTTTTGCACGTGAATATCCAGTTTTCCCAGCACCATTTATTGAACAGACTGTCTTTTCCCCACTGAGTATTCTTGGCTCCCTTGTCAAATATTGGTTGACTGCATGCGCATGGGTTTATTTCTGGGCTCTCAGTTCTTTTCCATTGGTCTGTATGTCGATTTTTATGCTAGTACTGTTTTGATTGCTTTAGCTCTGTAATATAGTTTGAAATCAAGAAGTGTGATGCCTCTAGCTTTGTTCTTCTTTGTCAGGATTGCTTTGGCTATTCAGGGTCTTCTGTGGTTCCATATGAATTTTAGGATTGTTTTTTCTATTTCTGTAAAAAAAAAAATGCCATTGGAATCTTGATAGAGATTGCATTATCTCTGGATGGCTTTGGGTATTATGGACATTTTAATAGTATTAATTCTTCCACTTCATGAACATGGGATATCTTTCCATTTGTTTGTTTCTTCTTCAGTTTCTTTCATCATAGTTTTATAGTTTTCAGTGTACAGAGCTTTTACCTCCTTGGTTAAATTTATTGCTAAGTATTTTATTATTCTCTTTGATGGTATTGTAAATGGAACTGTTTTGTTTTTTATTCCAGATAATTTGTTGTTAGTGTATAGAAATGCACCTGGTTTTTGTATGTTGATTTTGTATCCTGTAACTTTACTGAATTCATTTAGTTTTTTGGTAGAATCCTTAGGATTTTCTATGTGTAACATCATGCCATCAGCAAACAGAGACAATTTTACTTCTTTTCTAATTTGGATGCCTTTTACTACTTTTATCTTGCATGGTTATTTGGTATTTTGGTTAATCGTAGTAGTAAGAATGGGCACCCTTATCTTATTCCTGATCTTACAGGAAAAGTTTTCAACCTTTTACCATTGAGTATGATGCTTCCTGTGGGTTCGCCATATATGGCCTTTTTTATGTTGAGGTATGTTTCTTCTATACCACTTCTATACCAAGTTTGTTGAGAGTTTTTATCAGGAACAGTTACTGAATTTTGTATGTTTTTTCTGCCTCTGTTGACATGATCATATGATTCATATCTTTCATTTTGTTAATGTGATGTATCACATAGATTGATTTGTGTGTGTTGAATCATCCTTTCATCCCAAGGATTAATCTCACTTGATTATGGTGTATGATCTTTTGAATGTGCTGTTGAATTTGGTTTGCTAGTAATTTGTTGAGATTTTTTCATCTTTATCCATCAGAGATACTGGCTTATAGTTTTCTTCTAGTGTCCTAACTTGGCTTTGCTATCAAGGAAATGCTGTTACCTCATAAAATGCATTTGGAAGTGTTCCCTCCTCTTCATTTTGTTGTAAGAGTTATAGAATTGATATTAATTCTTCTTTAAATGTTTGGTAGAATTCACCAGTGAAACCATCTGGTCCTGAACTATTCTTTGTTGGGATTCAATCTTATCAATCTTCTTACTCATTATTGGTCTGTTCAGATTTTCTACTTCTTCATGATTCAGTTTGGTACGTCATATGTTTCTAGTAATTTATCTATTCTTGTTTGTCCAATTTATTGGTGTATAATAGTGATCTGTTGTGATCCTTTGTATTTCTGTGGTATCAGTTGTAATGTCTCCTCTTTCATTTATAATTTTGAGTTCTCTCTTGGTTAGGCTAGCTAAAGGTTTTTGTCAATTTTGTTTATCTTTTCAAAGAACCAACCCTTGATTTTGTTGATCTTCTCTATTATTTTCTTTTTCACTATTTCCTTTATTTCTGCTTTAATTTTTGTTATTTCCTCCCTTCTGCTAAACTTGGGATTAGTTAGTTCTTCTTTTTCCTATTTCCTTGAGGTATAAGCTAAAGTTGTTTATTTGATATCTTTATTTTTCTTGATGTATGTGGTTATGGCTGTAAACTTTCCTCTTAGAGCTGCTTTTGCTGCATCTCATAAGTTTTGGTATGTTGTGTTTCCATTTCAGTTTGTCTCAAGATATATTTTTATTCCTTTTCTAGTTTCTTTTTTGATCCATTGGTTGTTCGGGAATGTGTTCACTTCCGTGTATTTGTGAATTTTCCAGCTTTCCCCGTTATTGATTTCTACTTTCATACCATTGTGATCAGAAAAGATACTTGATATAACTTCTGTCTTGAATTTGTTGAGACTTACTTAGTTGCCTAACATATGATCTATCCTAGAACGTGTTCCGTGTGCACTTGAGAAGAATGTGTGTTCTGTTGCTGTTGGGTGGAATGTTCTGTATGTGTTTATGTCCATTTACTCTCTAGTGTTATTCAAGTCCAGTGTCTCCTTATCGATTCTCTGTAAGAGTGGAGTAGTAAAGTCCCCAACTATTATTGTATTGCTGTTTATTTTTCCTTTAGTTCTGGTATTATATGCTTTATATATTTAGGTGCTCTAATGCTGGATACATAAATGTTTACAATTGTTATATGTTTTTGGATGGATTGATTCCTTTATCATAATATGATGAACTTCTTTGTCTCTTTAGACCATTTTTAGTTTAAAGTCTATCTTGTCTGCTATAAGTATAGCTACACCTGCTTTCTTTTGGTTACAATTTGCTTGAAATATCCTTTCCATCCCTTCACTCTCAATCTATGTGTGTCCATAAAGATAAAGTGAGTCTCTTTTAGGCAGCATATTATATCTTTTTTTTATTATTTCTTCCAACATTCTTTGTCTTTTGATTGGATAATTTAATCTATTTACATTTAAGGTAATTATTGATAGGTGATGACTCACTGTTGCCATTTTGATCATTGTTTTCTGTTTTGCAGATCCTTTGACCCTTTCTTGCTGTCTTTGTGATTTGATGACTTTCTGTAGTGTTATACTTTGAATCCTTTATCATAATCTTTTGTGCATTTACTACAGATTTTTCCTTTGTGGTAACTATGAGGCTTACATAAAATATCTTACAACATCCTATTTTAAGCTGATAACAACTTCAAGAACATACAGAAACTTTATACTTCTACTTCTCTCCCTATCACATTTTAGGTTATTGATGTTACAGTATCCATATTTTTATACTGCTTATCCATTATCAAAGTATTGTAGCTATGGTTATCTTTAATACTTTTTTTTTAAACTTTTAAACTAGAGTTGTAAGTGAATTAAATACAACCATTACAATGTCAAAGAATCTGTGTTTCATAATATATTTACCATTACCAGTGAGTTTTATACATTTATATGGTTTTAGGATGTTAATTAGCATTATTTTACTTTACAACTTGAAGAATGTTCTTTTATCATTTCTTGTAAGGCAGATCTACTGGTGATGAAATCCCTCAGCTTTTGTTTGTTTGGGAACATCGTTATCGCTCCTTAATTTCTTTTTTCTTTCTTTTTTTTAATATTTATTTATTTATTTGGTTGCGTCAGGTCTTAGTTGTGTCAGGCAGGCTCCTTACTTGTGGCTCGCGGGCTCCTTAGTTGCATCAGGCGAGCTTCTTAGTTGCGGCTTAAGGGCTCCTTAGTTGTGGTTGCCGGTTAGTTGAGGCACATGGGCTCCTTAGTTGCGGCTCACCGGATCCTTAGTTGTGGCACGAGAACTCTTAGTTGCAGCATGAGAACTCTTAGTTGCGGCATGCATGTGGGATCTAGTTCCCAGACCAGGGATTGAACCCTGGCCCCCTGTATTGGGAGTGCGGAGTCTTAACCACTGTGCCACCAGGGAAGTCCCTCTCCTTCATTACTGAAGGACAACTTTGCTGGGTATAGTATTCTTGGCTGACAAGTTTTGGTGGGTTTTTTTTCTCATTATTTTGAATATGTCATTCCACTCTTTCCTGGCCTGCAAAGTTTCTGTTGAGAAATCTGCTCATAGTCTTATGGGGGCTCCCTTTTATGTGAAGAGTTGCTGTTCTCTTGCTGCTTTCAAAATTCTCTATTTTTGACTTAAGACAATAATAAATTCTTGATGTAGCCCTTTTTAGGGTTTAACCTATTTGAGATCTGGATGTTCATTTCTCTCCCCAAATTTGAGAAGTTTTCAGCAATCTAACCCAAGTCTTAACATTTACTAACCAACTGACTTTCGGCAAGTTGCTTAACATAACTGAAACTGTTTCCTCAACTCACAGTTTAGTTTTGAAAATTATAAATAAAGTGTAACAGTACTTTGAAAATTATTAAGCACTGTGTTTACCTGAAACCACTAGGCAATGATCAGTGAACATTCTGAAATGGAATTTACATTCTGAAATGGAATTTACAATCATGTTAATAAAAGAGGATTTTTTCTTAAATCAATGTCACAGAAATGACAACTGTGTTAGAGTATGGTTGACACATTCAATGAGAATAGTCAGTTGAATGTAGCATTGGGAAGATCTCTAGTAAAGCTCTTTAATGAAGCTACAATGCTAAAAGAATCAGGGACCTAATTTACTTATTTTGTATATTTGTATTTAATGTGTGGGCTTATTATTTAGCAAGGTTTTCTTTCAATTTTATGAATGTCTTAATATTGCCATCTGAAGAAAGATGTGGTTATTACTTGCAAGATAAGTTGATTTGATATATGAATTTAAATTGTATTTGGCTGGTCAAGGACCATAATTGTCTAGTATGTTTTACTTATAATTTACTTAACGTATTTAATTTATATAACAACTTTTGTTGTTCCCCCGTATCTTGACTTTTCCCAAGTTTCCATTTCTAAGAACCTAAGTACAACTCCTTACCCAGCCTCTGTCACTGATAAATAATGAAGTAAATGACCATTGTACTTAATAGCTTCCAACACATGCAGTCATTACCAAGTAGTACAAATTATGATGTGACTTTAAACAACATGTTCTTATGTTTTGGTTTTCATCAAAGACATTTTTCTAGGGGTTAGAATATTTCCATGTTAATCAGTACAGTCTGCATTCGCTTCCACTTTCTTCTATTTTCTGTCATTTCTGGTACAGCTAGGACACTGCTGCTCATTAGAGTAAGAAACTCATGAAAGTTGCCAGGAGCAGATTTATTGAGTTAATACAAAGAGTTTCAACTGGCTGTATATTAGAACCACCTGGGAGTTGTTTAAACATACCCATGCCCGGGTGCCTAGGCTCCACTCCTACATTGAATCAGTGGGGGTCATAGGGAACAGGCATCATATTTTTTTAAAGCCCCTAATGAGTATAATGCCCAGTCAGGGCTGAGAACCACTGGTTTACATAGCTTAAGGTACATGGAGAGTGAAACCAATTGTGATATTAAAGAGTTAAAACAGTTAAATCTGTCTTAGAAATAAACAGACAATTGGTGTTTTGATGATGAAAATTATGTGACCAAAAGTTAAATATATGGGAAGTATTACTCCTATCAGCTTTTTATTCTGATGTACAATAAGAAGTTTGAATTCTGAAAAGCAAAGTGCTGTTATCACACCTGAACTAAAGAATGGATACCCTTAAATAAGAGAGCTTTTGAGTTCTTGGTGATGCATGGAATAGAAAGAAAAAGATAAGCCTACCCATGAACTCTACCCAAGAGTTCTGTTAAGGATTAGTCACATGTTCATGGAAGTGGCAGAATGAGAATAATATGGCAGCATGAATCAGTGCACAGGCTCTGGAGTTGGGTGCATCTGAGCTTGAGTCCTGCCTTTGTTCTTTACCATTTCTGTGACCTTGGACACATTACTCAACTTTTCTTAAGCCTGTTACTCTTCTATGAAATGGAGGTAATAGTAGTCCCTACTCATGGAATTAAATGAGATCATGCATTTAAATCACTTAGTATAATAACTGGCACATAGAAGTGCTCCATAAATGCTAGCAGGGTTGCTTTTTTTACTAGACACAGTCCAGACTTTGGAATTACACAGATGTTGTTTTCAATGCTCAATCTGCCACGTACTGGCTGGGCAAGCTACTTAACCTCTTTCAACCTCAGTTAATATAAAGTAGAGTTTAATATCTACCTCATAGTGCTGCTGTGAATATTTAATGAACTGAATTATATAGGAAGTACCTGATTGTAGATTGGAGTGAGTTTTGAGATCTAGTTTTCCTTCTTGTAACCTGCTCAGTTTGATACTAGTCTTTTTAAAAAAATGTTTGTTTGTAAACTTTAGCACTTGAGTCTCATGACTAGTCGTCTTCAGAGGTCTTCCTGAAAGGGCACTCTAAGAATACATTTATTTAAATTTTCCATAGTACTTATTTTTCATTTTCTTTTTTTTTTCTGTAAATCTTTCAGCTCTTAGACGACAATAAATTGTGATGCCAGAGGATTATAATTTTAACCTCTTAGCATAATTCTTCCAAGTGGTGAATGAGATCCATCACCCTAATCAATCAGTCAAGAACAATTTAAAACCTACTATGTGTCTAGCACCATGTAACATCAGAGGATCCATATGCTGTGGTCCCTGCCCTTTAATCTAGTTGAGCTCATTTCCTCAAGTAGCTTGGGCTCAATGGTTGCTTTTGCTTTTTCCTCCCTTTTTTTGTTTGATCCTTAATCTCTGATTACTTTATAGAATCTCTTGAAGAACCTTCTAGTTCTACTGATATCTATTATTTAGCAAGCCTGTTGACATTTTCATTCTTTGACATTAAAAAAAAACCTCATTTTTAAAAAGTTACTAATAATCATCTGCCTTTAGACTTTCCCTTCTTTCCCTTCATACCTGAATTTTGGTTCAATTTCTTATAAAAGTTTTATTAAATAACTTTTAAAAAAATAGCATGCTCTTTTTAGCCCTCTAGACATCTCTGATTTTTTTTTTCATTCTTGTTCATCATAACATCTTTTTGTAAAAAACCAGTGTAAGAGACATTTTATTTTGGAAGATCTGATTCACATTCAGCAAATGATTCAGCAGATGACTTAAGCTGTATTTTGATTTATCTGCTTGTCAAATGAAGATAATACTTGCCACCTACTTACAAGAAGGGGATGTTGTGAAGATCAGATTTAGAATGTTTTGAACTCAATACTTGAAATATCTCATTTTTATTATATTTTCACACTGTATACATACTGCTTTTTTAGATCTATTATAATTTTTATAAGTGAAATACGATTTTTACTTTTCTACCTCACTACAAAGGTATCAAATACATCTTATTTCTTTAGTATACAAATGGTTTTCTTTATGATTAGTTTCCCAGTTTACAGAAATTGATGTTTCTGTTTAAAAGGCAGTTTATCAGGGGCTTAGAGACTGGACCCTGGAACCAGGTTAGTTGGGTTTGAGTCATGGGTTTGAGTCAAACTTCCTAACATAGTCTGTGAGGTCTTCCTAGCCCTGCCTTCCTCTCACTTTCACTTTTTAGTAAGTCCTATTAGATCTCAGGTAAAAAGTCACTTCCTCAAGAAAGTCCTTTCCTGACTTCTTAACTGGGTTAGCATAATGTCCCCACAGCCCCTGGTACTATCCCCTACCACAGTCATTCTCCACTGAGGCAGCGCCACTCTCTGAGGGGGGAGGGGAATGTCCTAGTAATTGGGAGGTGCTCTTGCCACTTAGTAGGTGGAGCTGAGGGGTACTAGATGTTCATCATTAAGAATTGTCTGGAGCCCTGAATGACTTTTGAATGTCCCATTAGGGAGTTACATAGGTGAAAAAAATCTGTTCATAGCTGTCAGAGCCTAGAGTCTAACTTAGTTTCACATATGCACATGGAATTTTTTGCAGGATTTTAATTAAATGTTGAGTTTTCCAGGAATAAAACTACTGTATTATTGAAGGAAGATTGTACCTTGTTCTGCTTGGAACTCTACCAAGAATTGTTCACCATTTTGGGAAATCATGTCACTGATGGCAACATTTATCACATTCATGGTGATTCACCATATAGGTGGAAACATTTGACTGCTCAGTAAATATTTGTTCGAATTTAATTGAAATTAGGAGAGAAGAAAGACTCTGAAGCATATGGGAGAAAAGCACATCTTTCTTCCTGGCAAAATATTTTCTTTTTTTTCCTATTGCATTTCAATCACATACTTCATTCATAGGTAGTGCATCTGTCTCTGTCACTAAATGAGAACTTAGGGCAAGAACAGTATTTTACTTACCTTTGAATCTCTAATGCTCACTGAGTACATGGTAGTTGCTCAGCTTAATATTTATTCAGTTGAATTAATGGACAATAATAGTATTTGAGTAATGAACAATAATAGTATCTATTCAGCGAATACTTATTGAATCCCTCTGCTAGAGTGATTCAAAGGGGCAAAAAGATACTGTCACTGCTCTCAAGGAACACATGATGTGTTGCTAAGACAGACCTGGAAATAATTATAATATGACAGTTTGTGAAATGGAAATAGCCATAAACTATAGATTTGTAATGAAAAAAATACTTAAGTCTTGTGGGGAGGTCCTACAGTAATGTTAGAGAAGAGAAATAGTAGTATCCAGTACCAATCATAGTGCCAAGGAAGACTCTCAGTAAATACCTGGAAACTGAGTAGAGGAGCATATCTCTGAAGAGTGAGATGGAGTTTGCCAAATGGTCAAATTTAAAGAGTTCACTCCAGACAGAAAGTCCCTATTCAAAGGCTCAGAGGTATGAGAGGCACAGCTGGTATTGCTGGAGCATAAAAGTTGGAGGTTGAGTTGTAAGAGATAAAGCTGTCCCTGGAGGTGATGGACCAGATCATGAAGAGCCTCTTCCATGAAAAAGAAGTTAGATTTCATCTTGCAGGCAGCAGAAAATCATTGATTGATGTAACAAACACAGCCTCTAAATTTCAAACCATACTGTATGCCAGGCAAGTATCTATAATCCTATTACAGAGTCAGTATGTTCTCATTTTATAGTTGGGAAACTGAGGCTCAGAGAGATTAATTAACTTGCCCAGGTTTTCACTGCTACTAAGTGAAAGAACTAGGATTTAAATTTAGGTTGGTTGAGTCCAGACCTTTTGTCTGCCTTATTTTTACTTCAACCAGTCTGGGTTCTTTCTCTCTCATAAACTCTAGTAAATTCAAATTTTTAATGTAAATTCAAGTTCTTAACAGTTTAGGACTAGAGTAAGTTTTAGTCTTCTGAAGGCCAAGATGTTATCTTACAGTAACTTACCTCTTGCAAGCTTTTTATTCTGGTGCCAGCTTCTGTACAGATAGTTCAAATAACTGTCTTGGCTTATTGAAATGCCTTTTGTGGGGGAGCGGGGACTTACCATTGAATGTCATGGGCCAATCAGCATGATTTGTGTACTCTAAAAGAGAAAAATTTGAAGCGCTGTTTCCCTTTTCTGAAACATTTCTGAGTCTTCAATGTACGAAAAGAATAGTAACTATTTTAAGAAAATTTAATATTAATCTTGATATTCTAAGTAATATAGATGTAGTTTACTGTTTAAGTAAACGATTTCTACCTCATAATTCTGGTGTGCATGGTTAGCTTGAAGTACTTCAGACATTATGTAAATAACCCTGGGATATCTCTGGCTACCCTAGGATAAGATTCTTCCTAATTTTAATGGCTATTAAAATGCGGTAAGTTCTGGAGATAGAGGTGACAATGGTTGTACAACAATGAAAATGTACTTAATGCCACTGAACTGTACACTTTAAATGGTTAAAATGCTAAATTTTATATTATGTATATTTTACCACAATTTAAAAATTTGGTATAGAAGTTCAAAGTGGCCTGAGATCTCTTATCAAGCAATTAACAATCAAATTTTTTTTTTTTTTTAAATTTATTTATTTTTGGCTGTGTTGGGTCTTCGTTTATGTGCACAGGCTTTCTCTAGTTGCGGCGAGCAGGGGCTACTCTTCATCGCAGTGCGCGGGCTTCTCATTGTCGTGGCTTCTCTTGTTGTGGAGCACAGGCTCTAGATGCGCAGGCTCAGTAGTTGTGGCTCACGGGCTTAGTTGCTCCGCGGCATGTGGGATCTTCCCAGAGCAGGGCTCGAACCCGTGTCCCCTGCATTGGCAGGCAGGTTCTTAACCACTGTGCCACCAGGGAAGCCCAACAATCAAATATTTTTGAGAGCTTTTTGTCCAGATCACTTGAGTAAGGTGTGAGGGAACAGTTTATCTCAGTTCTTCCTATCTCATCATCACAGGCTGATCACATTAAATGTTCTTAATACTAAGCTATTCAAAAAGAAAAAGACTTCTGTTTATTTGATGCAGGGATAAAGAAGGAAGCATGGTAATGATATGGGGCAGCCATCCTCAGGATAGGTATGATGAAGGTATCTTTTGGACTTGGCTGCTCTTGGCCCCTGGCATTAGTTTCTTTTTCAGAAAGGCAGCTAAGGAGTTAAGTAGGTATCCAGTTGTCACCTCAACAGGTGGGATATGCATGGTAGCAGCTCAACTCATAACTAAGGCTCAGACTTTAAGGTTCCTCACCCCCTCTTCACCCACTCCCTCCCCCGTCCAGGAACAGGAGAAATTTAAAATATTCACCCATTAGATTAACCAAAATTAAAAGAACGTGCTGGTGGATATATGGGAAACATATTATTGGTGAGTGTGGATTGCAACTGTTTTTGGAAAGTAACCTGGTAATAACTATTAGAAATTTTTAAATACACATACTTTTGGCCTAATAATCGCACTGGGTTGCCATTACTGGGTAGGGGGACATTAGTACAAGAATGTGTTTTGCCTTGTTGTTTGTAGTCACAAAAAAGTAGAAGAAACCTGGAAGCCAATCAGGAAATAGTTGAACAAGTTATGTTCTATCCATTCTAAAGACCAATGTGCAACTATTAAAAAGTGAAAAGTTAAATCTATATGTAGTGGCCTGGAATGATGGCCATGCGATATTATGTGTTTTAAAGTTTTTAGTTAATAGAGTGTAGTATGTGGCATGATCCTAAAAAACAAACCAGAGCTATGTGTATGTTTGAGAATAGAGAAAGGTGTAGAAGGATTCATATCAAACTGTTAAAACTGATTCTGTCAGGGAGGTAAGCTTAGTGATGAAATTGAATTAACTATTTTGTACAACCATGTTGTTTGATTTGTTGTAATATTATTTTTGTAAAGTTTTTTTGAAGTTTCTGAAGTAAAAAAGTCAAGAGGGAAAGGGGAGAGGTCTATAGTGATAGAAATTATAATAGGGATTATGGCATGGGTTGATGACCGAGAATGGGTACAAGAGAAACCTTGGTACTGGTAATGATCTTTATCTTGATGTGGATGTTGGTCACACAGGTATTCACTTTATAAAAATCCATCTACTTGTATGCTTATGATTTGTACAGGTTATTGTATATATTATATCAATTGAAAGTTTATTAAAATTATGGCATGTCAATACAATGGAATAATTCTTTTAAAAATACTTTTAATATTTAATGATATATGGAATTGGCCAAGAAACAAGACAATCCCATTATTATAAAACATATAAACACACAGAATGGAGACTGGAATAAAAACACTACAATATTATTAATAGATATTATGTCCAGATATCATTTTTGTTTTGGGGGGTTTTGTTTGGGTGTTGGATCATTTAGGAAGTTGGTAGAATTCAGTGAGCAAAGCCAGATTACAGGATATTAAGCAGAAAATAAAGGTGAAGAAGGAGAGAGGAAAAGGTTTTTTAAAAACAGAAAAACACTGCTAACTAGAGAGGTACTGTAAGGTCAGGTAATTTTTTTTAACCCCTGCTAGGAAGGGACTAAATTCAGCTGTCAAACCATCAAGTAGTAGTAGATCCATATGAAAACATCCTCTCCTTCAGAAAATTCAGTTTGATTTTTACAATAATTCATGCCTGATACTTAAGTTTTGTTTCTATTTAAGCATTTAGTTTTAAAGAAACTCATTGATATGATAGTTTCCATTGATTGTAGCAGATGCAACTCATGGTAGTTTAAGAAACCTATATTGTCCTCCCAATCTTAACTAATTAACTGTTGTAATTTCCTCTGATCTTTTTGCTCCATAGTTGCCACATGGGGGCAAATAATGCTTCCTCCGGTCGGAGTGATAATAAAATGAGAAAATGTATGTGAAAACACGTTAATAGAATTCAACACTATCCAGTTGTAAAATTGCGTTATTTTTCTTGTATTTCTTCAGCGCAAAGTCATTAGTTGTGAAATGCAGTTATTTCAGGTGGAGTTTATTTCACCTGAAATAAACAGTTTATAATAAAGAACTCTTAATAAAGAGTTCAAAAGTTGAAGTTTGTGAAAGGATGCATTTTTTCGGTCAAATTATGCAAATGTAAATGCAACATGTAGTGTTTATCGAAGTGTGGGTTGTGATTGCAATGCATCTTTAATGTTTTAGACTAAATATTAGTATTTAGTGCTTTATATATCAAACTGAAATGTAAACATTTTTATTTCTTCTCAAGTATTGTTCAGCTGTCGGGGGAATTATCAGGCTTTTTTCCTTATTACAGTCATTCTTAATTACTAACCATGTTAACTTAAAATGACTGAAACCCAAAATCAGATCTCTTCAGGTGTTTCGCAGGGATTTTGATAAGGACTTGATTTTTGATTAGCCCTTAAATCAGTAATAATCTGGATGGAACTAGAGTTGGGTTGGAGAAAACTGCGTGGCACTAGGACCCAGGGGGCTCCCGTGAGCGGATCTAGGGGCCAGATTGCAAATTCGCGGTGACTCAGTCTGGTCGGCTCCTTGCGCTCGGCGGCCGCGGCGGCAGCAGCAGCAGACATTGGCGGCCGAGCTGCTAGGATCAGTTTCCCCGGGTTTCACCGTCCGAGACTTCTTTCGGGGCGCCCCAGGCAGGTCCGAGGCGTCCGGGGAGCGCAGGGGTCGTTCTGCGGGGAGGAGGGGGGTGCTTGGCGCGGGAAACCCTCGGGCCTATGCACGGGGAGTAACATTTGCTCCGTCTCTTCCTGTGTCTGGCTTTATTTGCAGCAAACCAAGATGGAGTATGAGTGGAAACCTGACGAGCAAGGGCTTCAGCAAATCCTGCAGCTGCTGAAGGAGTCCCAGTCCCCCGACACCACCATCCAGAGAACCGTGCAACAAGTATCCTTTCTGAGGCCTCGCCGCCGCCCGCGCAGCTTGCCCTGCGCGGGGCCCGCTCTCGGCGGCCGGGTGGCTCCCGCCGCCCCTCCCCCTCCTCCCGCTCCCCGGATCCCTCCGCCCTCCGTCCGCCAGCCCGTGAGGAGAGGCCCGCCCGCCGCCGCCCCTGCCCGCCGCCTCGCGCACGCGGCCCTCGTGCCTCCGGTTCGGAGCGCCGCAGCGCCCGGCTTCCGGCCCGCGGGAGGCTGGGGGCTGCTGGCCGCCGCCTGCGATCGCGACATGTGAGTCGGCCGCCCGTCACGTCCCCGCCCGCTGCTGACCGGCTGACGGGGGTGGAGAGCGGAGCAGACGGGTGCCGGCGCTGACCCCCGACCGACGCCCCGGCCCACACAATGCGCGGAGGGGGTGGCGGGCAGAGCGCTGTATGCGCGGCGGAGATCGGCGGCCTGAGTGGGGTGGAGCTGGCGCGGGGTTTGAACCGCCTGGGTGTTGGGCCTGGGGTTTCTGCCAGGCCCTTGCCCGGAAGGGCTGGAAACCAAGAAGTGAGGGGTCTCGGGCCTCACCTCGGGTCTGTTCGTGCCAACACCTGTTGCGAGCTCCCTGCCTCCCAAGTGAGATTTTCTTTTTAAATCTTTGGCTCAAGACGGTCTGCTCAATTACCAAGTCTTTACCGAGTTTGCTGGTCCTTTTACTACGGATTTAGAGGCAGAAAGGCTTAAGAGAAGAAGCAAAACCTCTACTGTGTGCTTTCTGTGCTTTCTGTAGTGCCCTAAACTGTGGTCAAATGGAGAGCTCTTGCTGCATCCAATAAGGGAAACAAATTCACCCGATCAGAAATAACCGTTTTATCTCTTATTTTAAGACGAAGTTAATTGTTTAGGAAACTTAAGTCTGCTGTTTGCAAAAAAAAAAAACAACTCTTAATTTTTATTGTTAATAAACGGAAGATTGCTTAGTATGGAATTTGGTAAGTAAGCTCTTTTGGCGTAGTTTGGACGTATTTAAATTTAAAACACTATAAACGTTAAGTTAAATACAGTTACTTGAGAAGTTCTGGTAAATAAGTTTCTCAAAGAAGTACTACATTGCTGTAACTTAAAACTTTTCAGTAGGTAAGTATCTAGCCTTTTGGTTAATTAATACTGCTTATTTTAAAATGGAGGTGTTAATGATTTAGGTCTACTTGGTTTGTTTGGTTTTTTTTTAAGCCATTTCGCTTGTATACTGCTAGTACTGAGGGAAGAATAGTCGTTTTGGGGTGTATTGGAGCTTGTATTTGAAACATTGTTGTGGCTCAGTCTTATTAATTTGTGTTGTCATAGCTGTAGAAATGATAAAAGTTGATAGTTGATGAATTGTAGGTGCTATGTGACAGTTAATTTCTTAAGTTAGCCAATCCCAAAACTGCATTGTAATTTCTTGTACAGCACTGTATGTCATAATTTTTTGTTTTAGTACATATTAAGTACTTTTTATATGCTCAGTACTATGCGTGCGCTAGGAATCAAATTTACGGTTTATTCTGTGTGCCTGGAGCATAGTATGCCCTCTGCATAAGGAACAAATTAAATTTCAGTAGATAAAGGTTAATAGTATTTTAAAAATACTCACTGCTTTATATTTTCAGAGTGCCTAATAACGACCTTGTTCTTTTATGTCTCCTTTGGAGGGAATGTAATTATTGTTTTTGTATAGGCTTGAGCACTTTCAGAAAGACCGTTATACTATTATGGATAGATAGCTCAAGTCCTAAGAAAGTGAACCTTATCAGGAAATATTTATAAAAGATTATTAGCTTATCAGCATGCTGTTAATCTTGGCTGTTCACTAAAGAAATAAATCACTAGGGTTTTTTGGTCAAAGAAAGTACACCTTGGAATTTTTCTAGAGAAATGTATTTTGATAGTTAATTTATGTTCTGAGCACTGAACACTGAGAGTATTCTAGTGTATAATAAGTAGCTAATATGGTGTTCCTAGAGTGTGTATCGTGGATTTAATTTAAAGATTTAGGTCTATTGAGAAAATTCTGTCTAATAAAACACAATTAGAGGTGTTATTAAAAAGCATGTTAGAGATTAGAGGGCATGAAGAAAGACATAGTAGAGCATTATGTCATTGTTGCCTGCCAACAGAATGAAATACCTGCACGTTGGTGTCACTGGAAACGTTAGGTCTTGTTGGGGGGTGGGGGGGCAGAACTGTAGAACTGTTGCAGTGTGGCAATTTTATAACACTGACTGTTATAAGGTTTGATGTGTAGACTTGCACATAAATAGCATTTTATCTTAACTTTTTGAATTCTAAAGAACAAATGAGTCTAATAAAAGTACTTTAAGTTAAAAGGCGATTTTATAAAGTTAATTTCCCTAAGTGATCTTTAAGAGACTTGTTTTTCTTTCTTTGAGATGCTTTTCATTTTTGTCATTATTTTATAAATACCTTTCTGATTAGGGTTTTTTTTAAGTTCAGATAAATCAAAGAAATTGTTTTGAAAATGTTTTTCATATGATATGCGCCTTGCTGAAGGTGGAGCTTGGCTTATGTTGTCTTGAATATAATTGATGTAAAATATTAATATTTCAGCCATAAAGCGCACAAGAGGTTTAACACGACCATTGGTGTGTTCTTGAATAGCATATTGATGGTTTTAATAAGATAACTTTTATTCTTACTGGAAAAAATGCAAGGCTAAAAATCACAAAAGAGGTTCTTGATTTTAGGTTAAAACTGCCTAATTCCTTCCTTAGATTACACTGAGAAGTTTCCTTAACTACTGTTTGTTCTAGAAACTGGAACAACTCAATCAATATCCAGACTTTAACAACTACCTGATTTTTGTTCTTACAAAATTAAAATCTGAAGGTAAGTAGGGTTTGTGTGGTAACTACTTAAAAGTTTCTTACACTTCAGATTTTGTCTTTGAGATGTGTTAAAATATACGAAGGGTTACTTATTTCAAAGGATTTCACTTTGTAGTAACCCACTTGCTTTAAACATGTGGAATGAAAGAGTTACTATCACTCTAAGCATTTGGATGCTTAATGAGCATTCAGTTGTTAATTGAGTGTTTTTGTAATAAATTCACTCATTCTTTGCAAATGAAAAGAATGTTGTAAAGTCTACTTTGGTGTTTTGGTGTTTTGCTTCAGTCCTTTTACATGAATGTCATAGAGACTGATTTCTTTTAATACACAGATTGAATGCAGGATTTGCTAAATGACTGTATGTGTGATCATATTTGTATGATTAAAAGTTCATATAACCAAAATGAAAAGTCATGTGTAATCCCATCACTCAGAGACAATTGTTAATCTCTTAATTCTATACTCCTTTATATGGCTATGTACTGTTTTAAATTTTAACCAGAAAAAGGATAGTTCTATTTATAGACTCCTGTAACTTTTTTAAACCTTGTAACAGTATACATGAAACTTTTTCATTAACTATTCTACAACAGTTTTAAATTACCTCTATAACAGCCTGATTTTTAAATGACATGATCATCTGATTTTTAAATGACACGATCATTTGATTGTTTCTAATACAAGTAGTGTGTCCATCTCGACTTTATTCATTTTACAAGTATTTATTGAGCACCTCTTCTCTGCCAGGCAGTTTGCTCGCTCAGGGGCAATAAAAGGGAACAAAATAAATGAGAATCTGCCCTCGTGGCGCTTACATTGTAGTGACAGGTGTTCTTCGTAGAGTTATTTGAGTATTCCCTTCCTGAAACATTGTCAGACACCCAGAAGCACTTAAGTATTTTTTGAGCAACTGACTGGCCTCTAAATGAAAGCACTATACCCTTTCAGAAGCCATAGTGCAATTAGTAAAAACTACTACACTTGGAGCTGAGAAATAAGTCTTAGACTCTGACACTCATTTCACCTCTCTTGCTTTTTTCAGCTACAAAATGCCTGTGTTAGCCTATCAGACTGTCCATAAGGTTTCAACTCCAAGCACTAGCGAGTGGGTTAACGGCCTTAAAATCTCACTAATCTTGTGTTTATTCAGATTTTAATAATTCATGCACAGTATAATGATTTATTTTGAATTATTTTCAAATTTTCTAGTTAATTTTAGGGATTTTAATTTGTGATTGAGGCATGTAAGAGAAACTTTAAATTTTTAAATTTTAAGAAACTAGAAAGTCCTTCAACATATCTTTACATTCAGCAATTAATATTCCTAGTTTGATAAATATACGTTAATATGATGTGTTATTTCTTAATATAGAAATTTTATTTTTCCCACATCGTAGTTGTAATCAGATAATTCTATAAGGACTTAAAGATTTAGTAAATGAATTTTTCTAAACTATGTTGTTTAACTTGAAAAATTTAAGTTTGTTTTCACCAAGTCATCTATTCTGTCATGTCTTCATCCTGAATTCCAAATATTAAGATTGGTATAATATTATACTCTTTCTTAAAACTTTCTTGGGCTATGAGGTACATCAAGTATTTTTAAAAGCAGACAAACTTACAATTCAAATAGCAGGAGAGGTTGGGTGTGTAACTGCCTCCCAAAAGACCTCTTAATTACAAAACCACAAAATGTTGGAAAGGATTTTATGTAATACTTAGTATTTCTTCCTGTGTTTATTCATTTATTTGGGACACAAGTTTGCTATATCTAGTTTTCTATTTAAAAAAATTAGCATTGTGGCCATCCATATTAGAGAAGGAACATAAGTAAATTCTTGAAATGAAAATGCTTATTTATTTAGGGACCTTTTTGCCATTCCTCATGTGAATTTGTTTACACTAAATCATGGAGTAAAATTTTAGATGTGGAGAGACCTCAGAGATTAGCTCATCTACTTCCCTCACTTTACAGATGAGAATTGAGACCTAGTAAAGTAGTCTTTTTAAAAAGAGGACGTGGTTAATTTTGGGCTCTTCTAAATGAATTTGGGACTGGGGATATTTTTAATTAAAATAAGTATTTTGATATAAAATGTTTTATGTTTTTAATTTTAAATCATTTCACTTAGTGATTTTTTTTTTTTTTTTTTTTTTGCGGTACGCGGGCCTCTCACTGTTGTGGCCTCTCCCGTTGTGGAGCACAGGCTCCGGACGCGCAGGCTCAGCGGCCATGGCTCACGGACCCAGCCGCTCCGCGGCATGTGGGATCTTCCCGGACCGGGGCACAAACCCGCGTCCCCTGCATCGGCAGGAGGACTCTCAGCCACTGCGCCACCAGGGAAGCCCACACCTCGTGATTTTTTTGAAACTTCATCTTGTAATCTTAATTGTAAAAATGATACAGTGTATTTCTTATAAACAAATACACATGCCATTAAAAATTACATGACTGAATTATTAATGGCTGGCTTAAGAAAAGCTTATTGCTCGAGGAAGTTAAATTTATAAAGTTAAATAAATCTATTCATTTATTTTATGGAAGTTTTAAACTTTCAAGAGAATTTAGAAGTGTTTTTGTTTCATTATAAGTTACTGATTGAATGATGGTAATTGAAACCAGGAAGAAATTTTTAGAGGGTGGCATAAAGAGCTCGTAGGCTCTATTGCTGTGATGGCTTGAATGGGGTTTATATGCAAGGAAACACTATCTTTTTGCCGCCTCCTGTCCTGTACCCCTGAACATTTCAATGCCAATCAGACTTTGAGAGCATACTACTAACTAGAACAAGCTTGGGTGGTTTTATTTTTTAATAAAGCATGTAAAACAGTAGTGCTGAAACAGCATATTGTGTTCAATACACCAGCTGTTCATGTCTTCCAGCCCTTTGAGGAGGGTGATCCTGTACCATGCATCAAGTGTAGGCTCTGGAGCGAGGCTCCTAAGGTTGATGTTTTGGCTTCCCCACTTCGTAGCCTTGTGTGACTTTGGCAAAGGCCTCAGTTTCCTTGATTGTGCAGTGGAGATAACAATTGCTGTCTCATGAGGTTGTGAGGATTAAATGCAAACTACTTGGAAAGCACTTAGCACTGTTTAGTACCTAATAAACATTCAGAAAATGTTAACTGTTGCTAATATTGTTGGTGATGAGGCCAATTGTTAAAGCATTGGTTATATTCTAATATTAAATTGGTTCTTGGAAAATTTGTTAGTACTATCTACGGATTAAACTTCTTTTACGTAGATTGTATTTTTTAAAAACTTCTGGAAATTTAAATACTGTTTTACTCCCCACCCCCCCTTTTTTTTTTTTAGCTCAGAGGCAAGTGAAAGACATGATATAAATGAACGGCAGTTATTTGTATGTGAAGGTGATCCCATATGTTCTTTGTCCACTTAATTTTTTAATAGGATATCTTTAGTGACTAATACGTTCAGATCTGTAATTTGATGTTTATATCAGGTACCAATAAAGCTTGAGTACATTGGCCATATATAAACTAAATTAACTTAAATTAAATCAGTGGTTCTCAACCAGGTGCAGGTGTGTGTGTGTGTGTGTGTGTGTGTGTGTGTGTGTGTGTGTGTGTGTCCGCTGCCCAATGAGACATTTGACATTATCTGGAAACATTTTTGGTTGTCACAACTTGGAGAGGTAATACTGGCACCTACGGCCAGTGATACTGCTAAACATCTTACAGTGCACAGGACAGCACTCCTCAACAAAGAATTACCTGGCCCAAAATGTCAATAGTGCCAAGGTTGAGAAACCCTGAACTATAAATCATGGAGCTAATCCTTGGATAATCATTTATGGTATTTTTTTTCCTGGTTATAGCAAATTAATGAAATGTTACAATGAGTTTCTGAATACATTTTTAAAGTTACCGTTCTTGGTATATTTTGAAATGAAAACTACTTTAAAACTCAGTGCTGTTGTTACTTTGTTACAGATGAACCCACAAGATCTTTGAGTGGTCTAATTTTGAAGAATAACGTGAAAGCACACTTTCAGAACTTCCCAAATGGTGTAACAGACTTTATTAAGAGTGAATGTTTAAATAATATCGGTGACTCCTCTCCTTTGATTAGAGCTACTGTAGGTAAGTAATCTGTCACAATTTTGCTTATCGTGTTTTTAACTGGGTTGGTTTCTGATACGGCAGAGACTATTTCCATTGGAATTTTTATCATCCATTTCATGTTGAATTGTGATGGGGAAAATTTTTCATTGCTGCTTTTGAAATAATGTTACTAAAAGCTCTCTTAATCCAGTGAGACCAGGTTCACTAGTAGTTGCTTAATCAAAGTTGGTTACAGTGGGGCATTAACAAGTGATATTCATCTAGGACTACTGTTTTTTCTGTGGGTTCCTTAATTATGTCTTCCTTGTGTCATACATGGGGTATAATTTCCAGTTTCACTTTCTTTTACATGTGAAGAAAAACTTCTTTGTAAAACATCTTCCGTGCAGGACCTTAGATTTTCACTATATCCCCCCCTTGTTTTTAATTCATATTTGCCTTGTCTGTACCTAATTACAGTAATTTTTGAGTCTTTTTCAGTGTTCAACTTGTTTTTAGTGAAAGAACAACTTTCTACCATTTTATGAAAGACTGTTAAAATGCTTAGTTCATAGTAACTGGAATAAGTAGGTTTGGGAGCCAATACAACTGACTGTGGGTAAGCACACACATCATCTGGTAGAAGTGGAAATAGACATGTACTGCACAATAGCCCACCAATGGGTAGATTCCATATGCCATGGGGTTTCAGCAGCTATGTTTCACAAGGACCTGGAAAGCTTCTGTTCCTCTGGCAGGTTGGTTAAATGGAATTCAGTTAAGAACCTCCAGTCATTTTCATTAAAAGTTCTCTGCCTTTGTATATTTTGTCTCATGGTAGGTTTGAAAAGTCCCCAGTTCATCTCTTACTCACAAAGCAGAGGCTCTGTAACTTCCCTCCAAATATTAAATATTGCCATTATTAACGCTGATTTTTTTTGTTTGTTTTGTTTTGTTTTGTTTTGTTTTTGCGGTACGCGGGCCTCTCACTGTTGTGGCCTCTCCCGTTGTGGAGCACAGGCTCCGGACGCGCAGGCCCATCGGCCATGGCTCACGGGCCCAGCTGCTCCGCGGCATGTGGGATCTTCCCGGACCGGGGCACGAACCCGTGTCCCCTGCATCGGCAGGCGGACTCTCAACCACTGCGCCACCAGGGAAGCCCAACGCTGATTTTTAAATAGGATATGTAGAGGGCATTTATAATTTGAGGAAAGGGTCTCCCTAGGTTATTCTCATGGACCCTCATATACTCCTGATTTTCTACCAGACTCTTGACAGTGGTAAAATGGATGGTGTACCAGTGTATACCAGTCTTCTTAAAATTTTTTTAATCTTAACAGTACATATGGTAAATCTTGCCAAGGAAGTGTATTGGGAAGGACCACATTTCAGTGACTGGTAATCCATTAGAGAGGTGTAAAATTGTTTCTCCTTGTTAAAGAATGTATGGTTTGTAATTTTATTATTTCAGTGAACATCCTTTTATGTATTTCATACACAGGTGAGAAAGTTTCTATAGAATTCATTCGTAGAAGTGGTATTACTGGGTCAGAGTGTGTTTTTTAAACATTTAAAATTTTAATAGGTATTGCCAAGCACATCAGTTTTCACTCCCATCTTTGTTGAAACACTGAGAATTACAATTTTTCACTTTTTGCAACTGCGTTGGCATTAGAATATTTTTTGAGAGTGGATGAGATTATATGGGGCCAAATTAATTTGAATTTGTCAGTCTGTCAACATTCTTTAATATTCTCTCAGCAGAAGTCATGAATGTCAGCAGACTCTTAGTACCAAGTTTTAGTTTGTGTTTAATTTTTATTATTGCTTGTTTTAAGACATGTTTGGTTTCCTTTAGGCAGATCCAGAAATTTCTCTTTCCCTCAATTCTTTCATGTTTTAACTTCAGGAAAGAATACATGGCAAGAAGGAACAGATCTATTAGTCTCGCTGCTTTTTGATCTTACCAGAAGGCCACTTAATTGTATGGGTTATATCTTAAAAATGCTATCATTTTAAGACCCTTACCATGTAATTTAATTTTTTTAGTGGAGAGTAAATCTTGGCTAACAACTTTACTCTTTACATTTTTTAACTCTTTACCATTGGGAGCAACCTTCTCAAAACTAACAATGGAAAACTTAAAGAGAATTTATATACACAGACAGTAGAATTTGCTGTTCAATAATAATTATTGAGTATTTACTATATGCCTGGCATTTTGTGTGCCTATCTCACTGAATTCTCAAAATAACTATGAAGAGAGAACTTTTTCTCTTCTTTTAAATTTTTTTTACAGAGTAAAAAATACAGAGTATTTTGAATTACATATTATTTGCCTACTGTTTATGCTCTTAATTAAGGTGCTAAAAGATCTGTAATCACCAGGCATATTACATTATGTTACTAATACTAAATTTACTAAGGCAGAGAAAATACACAAAATTTTTGTGTTACATACATATTTCTGTATTTGCATGATCCTTAGCTATTACAGCTAAGCCACATAGCACAGTTGAAATAATCCAGTCAGAGTGACATGATCAGTCAGCCTGTGCCAGTAGCTTCCATGATCCAAGATCACTTTGCCAGTGATTCATCCTTGGAATGTTCTGGGCTAATGGCTCATCTACTTTTTCTCTCCCTGCCTTGAGTCATGGCTTTGATCCTAGGTTAAGTCAGAGAGCTGTTCTTACCTCTTTTATGTGTTTTTATTTGATCTAACAGACTCATACTCATCACCCAGTGATAAGAGCTGCTAATAACATTTTGGTGTATTTCTTTCTACTCTTTTGTATATAATTTTTATAAAATAGGGGTAATTTTAATTAGTAGACCTATTGTTGGAGAAGAGCAGGTTGTAGTCTTTTGTACAGGTACTTGTTAAAAATACAAAGAGGGAAAAAAAAAATACAGAGGGTGAAGTGTTGGCAAGCAGGATTAGAAATGGATCTGATTTATGTTGGAGTTTCCACAGATGTACTGTGGTGATACAGTGATCTGTGGTGAATGTTACTGTTGACATGGTTTGCAAGTCGTACACTGATTTGGAACATTTAAACTGTATGTGTGTGTGTGTGTGTGTGTGCGCGCACATGCAAACGTGAGCACTCACATTGGCTTGTGGTGGTTCACAAGGCAGTATCTAACATAATGCAGGCAGATTTCCTAAAGGGGTGTGTTTTCTTTCAAGGTATTTTGATTACAACTATAGCTTCCAAGGGAGAATTGCAGAATTGGCCTGACCTCTTACCAAAACTCTGTAGCCTGTTGGATTCTGAAGATTACAACACTTGTGAAGTAAGGATTTTTGCTTCATATATAATTTTTCTTTTCTATTTTTCTTTTCATGTTTATTAGTAATATTGAGAAAAAATAATTCCTCTGAAACATACAACTTCAAAACTTAGAAGCCTAAAGCTACCTTTTTGTTTTCTGTTAGTGATCGTGTATCTTACTGTTTAAAGACCGTTAAGTTATAAAACCTCTTTACTATATTTCCTACAAGGAAATATCTTCTGTTTTTTGTATTTTAAAACTATTCTTGTGTGTGTGTGTATATGTAATCAGCAGAGCAATTGTCAAGCTTAATCAGGTGAAGTAGTATTTTTTGAAGATGGACTTAATTAAATTTACCAAATTCCCAGACTGTGGGTACATTTTCAGTGTCTCTAAGTTGTTTTTGTGCCTCTTGTTGTATGGTATGTCTGAGGTATATGTAGTATAGTTTTTTGTTTGTTTGTTTGCGGTACACGGGCCTCTCCCGTTGCGGAGCACAGGCTCAGCGGCCATGGCTCACGGGCCCAGCCGCTCCGCGGCATGTGGGATCTTCCCGGACCGGAGCACAAACCCATGTCCCCTGCATCGGCAGGCGGACTCTCAACCACTGCGCCACCAGGGAAGCCCTGTAGTATCGTTTTAATTATATATTAATTATAATCTCTTGTTTGCCACTGATCAAATCAGTAACAACCTTTCCATTTGGGGAAATGAAAGGGAATCTGTATGGATTTTTTTCCTATAATTTCTTAATGAGTACCTTAACCATTTCTTTCATTAGCAGGCTTCCAGTTTGGATAGAAATCTATTTTAAATAGAAATCATTTTAGGTGTTTTGCCTCTCTTAAGGCAGTGACTTATCTCCCTCTCAAAAAAGAGCAAGGCTTGGAGGCAGGGCAGGTACAAAAATAACCTAATAAAAAGGAATCAGGTGGTCTTTTTGACTTAACATTTTGTTGTCAGATCTGACTTGGGGAAGAGAGGACCAGGGAGAGGGAAAGCTAGCAAAAAGGAGTCTTAAAAAGTCACTCTTCTCCCTCCCTCAAAGAAAAAGAAAACAACCTTGCATTCTCATATATACATTTTCTAGTAATGCCTTGGAAGGTTACAGAAAAACTAAAATAATAATATTTAGCCATCAGGTAACAGTTGATTAAAATTTAAATAGTGCTTTGGTATAATGATAACATAAAAGGAAGCCAAAATTTTAAGCAAGCACTTTCCAAGAATAAAAAGTTTAAACTGATAATCATGAAATTGTGGAGCTACTAAGTCATACAGGATTCTTAAATTAACCTGTAGTGTAGAGAATAAGTCCCAAGATGCTGCTGATAGAATTATAAGCAGAGTAAAGTAGGTGGTTGAGGTAACTGGTAGGTTAGATATTATATACAGGAGCTCTCTAGGTAAGCCACTTGGTTGTAAAGTGGTTGTAGGGGAAATTACCAAATTGAATTGCCTGCCCTTTTAACAACTTTTGTCAATGAATGGTTTACATATAAATAATTTTTTGATGATAATTAAGACCTCCATTTGTGCTTCAAACAGAGAAGTGGTACAATGGTTAAGTGCACTTATACGTAAACATAGAGTTTTACATTGTTTTAACAAACTGGTATTTAATAAGAGAAAAATTACTGTTGACGTAAAATTGGCAAGAATACTGCAGAAGTTAAGTTTTTAAATTAGATGATATTATTTACAGTCCCTGACGATCAAAATTCTAATTCTAAGACATTTAATGCTAAAATTAAAATGTACCATTATATTTAAACTGAGGTTTTAAATAACTCAGTGGTATAATAAATTTCTTTTATAGCTGATGATTAAATGTATGGATTTTATGATGCAGGTTTTATGCAAACTGGGAACATTAATCCATACAAATTAGTGAATATTCCTCAGTTTGCTTTTAAAATGGCTTCATTTTTAATTCTAATCATTGAAATGTCTTTTACAGGGAGCATTTGGTGCCCTTCAGAAGATTTGTGAAGATTCTGCTGAGATTTTAGATAGTGATGTTTTAGATCGTCCTCTCAACATCATGATTCCTAAATTTTTACAGTTCTTCAAGCACAGTAGTCCAAAAATAAGGTATCTATACAGCCAATATTAAATTAATTTATAAACGGATACGAACCTGACCACTCCCTTACTTTGCACTACCTAGTATTTTTGCGATTGGCAGAAGATAACTGGCTGTTCTATAGAGGTGGACTTGATAATTGAAATCTACTCCTCTAATGACAGCCTGTGAAATGTCACTCTGCTGAAATTTTCGTTAACTATGACACTTCTCCACCATCTGCATGGTTAATTACATTTATAATGGTTAACAGTCAGGCTTTTAAAGTCCTTTGTGTGAGGCTGAAATTCAGTGTGTTGCAGAGCTTGTCGGGGTTGACACATACTGTGGAAAAATAGCGAGCATAAGGGGTTAGGTAGTGATTCACAGGTGTGTTATGCAGCACATTCTTTGTAACAGGCAGCAATTGTGCAGAAACCCTGAACAAAGTAAAGTAGCAAGGCTTTCTGAACGATCAAAGCCAAGATCACTTAAGAGGGAACAACAGTACAAAGTCCCTGGAGTTAGGAAGAAACCTTTTAGGGTGACAGAAGAAAACGATTTTGTAGCACAGTAGGAAATGAAGCTAGAGGGGTAGGGAGTAGCACATTACAGGGGCGTGTTTACGCCAGTAATCGGCACGCTGTGACCCGTGTGGCCAAATTCAGGCGTGACTTACGAGCTACAAATGATTCCATAGTTTAAAAGGTTGAAGTGGGTGGGTGGGTAGTAAAGCTGCCACAGAGGTCTTAGGTGGCCCACAAAGCTTAAAATATTTACCTTTTGACGTTTGGCAGGAAAAGTAGATTCCTACTGGAGCAATCTGAACAAGGATATTATGTGATCTTATATGTGTGTCAAACAGGTAGTGGGGTTTTGCATAATGGAAATTGGGAAACCAGTTAGAGCCTCTTGACATAGTCCCGATGGGAGATTATGGTTTGGACTAGAGGAGAAGTGGAGGTAGTAAGTGATTAGATTATGGGTATATTTTTAACAGTAGTGCCATTAAGAATTGCTATGGGATTAGATTAGGTATGTCAGAACACATAGGCTGTAGAACAGTCCGCATTTTCAGTTTCAGAAGGAATGCATACCCATTATTTTAAAATCTAAAATAATTCCCATTATGTCCCCATCCAACCTCACACTCTTGAGAGCGAACATGTCCTTCCAGACGCTTTTCCACTTTCTTAGTAGCGTTAACATATTGCTCCACAACCTGCATTTTTCACTTAACACGGAAAGAATGTGAAGGATATGTTTAATACATAGGGAATTTTGACTCATTCTTTTTAGGGGGTGTGTGTGTGTGTGTGTGCGCGCGCGCGCGCGCGTGTGCACGCATGGCTGTACATACACTGTAATATTATTATGGAGGAACGTTTAAATTCTTGCCAGTCTTCTGTAAATGGAGCAGAGCTTCTTCAATTAGTGTATTTTGAATTTTGTTTCTAGGTCTCATGCTGTTGCCTGTGTCAATCAGTTTATCATCAGTAGAACTCAAGCTCTGATGTTGCATATTGATTCCTTTATTGAGGTAAGATTTGTCCTCCCCCCACCCCACCTTATTTTTGAGGAGGTTAGAAACTGTTCATTGCATGTAGTTTTATTTTATAAATACGATAATTTATAATTATGAGCTGTCAATATTTAAATTATTTCTGATAGTATTAAAATTGGGTACAGTATAAACTTTGTGATTCTCGTTAACTGAAAATAAAAGTACTTTTCCTCTCACTGAGTTTTCTACTTGTGCAAACATTGATTATGGTATGTCTGTGTTTAATATCTTGATTATAAAAATTTCTACCTCAATATACTGTTCAAATTGCATATGGACATTAAATCTCCCAGCTCATTTGTGATATTAGAAACATGAAGAGGTTGAATAAACTTAATTTGATAAAGAATCTGAAGGTATAAATTAAAAGGATAGTACTTCTCTTTTTCCATTGGTTTTCAGTGTAAAATGAGAAGTTTCAGGGGGGAAAATTGGCTGTTAAAGCTCAGCGAGCATTTCTAATGGTACTTTTTAACTTTTTGATAAAAGCAGAAAGACAACAGGAGCATAGCTTTTTGGCCATTGAATCCTAAGCAGTAGAATTTCTTTTCAGAACTTCTGCTTGATAACAGCGATTGTGAAAGGATTATTAAAGTTCCTTTAGCACTTCACTTTTATTTTCATCAAATGAAATTTAAATAGTCTATTCCTTTTCAGCTCTTCTTTAAAAAAAAAAGTCCTTCAGAGACCATATTTCTGGTATTCCTGTTGGGAAATTACAAGAAAGAAGTGGGGGAAATTATGTCTCTTTTTTCTCATCACTTAAATTGACAAGCTTCTTCTAAACATCTTTTACCAATAGACTACAAGTAGTAGCCATTAGAATCCTCAAGCCATTTGAAAATTGAAATGAAAATATGCATCTTAAATACATTTTACTGAATACATACTGTGACTCAGGCACTGTGCTTGGTGGTAAGGATACATAAAGAAATTTTATGCTTCAAGGTGTTTTCAGTCTAGTTTGGTATAGAGGGTAGTGGACAGTATTAGAAGTCTGGAGTAAGACTGCCTGTGTTCAAATCCCAGCTCCACAGCTTAGTAGCTTGTTAACCTTGGGCACCTTATTTAACTGGTATTTTCAGTTTTTATAAAATAAAGCTAATAATAGACTTACCTTGTTGAATTGTTAAAAAAGGTATTGGCTAAAAATAAATTGGAACAGTGCCTGCTACAAAGTAAGCACTCCACATGCTAGCTACTGCTATTATTTTTAGAAGCAGTAGTAGTTTTTGTTGTAATTATAACAACATTAGTGTTCTTCTCTCGTGACTTATTAAAGAGAACAGTAATAGACATACCAGCATCTTATACAGAAATATAATTTAGAATAAAATAAATTCTTTCTGAAAATAAAAATTCCACAGGTCCATACTCAGCAAGTGGAACAAGAATGTTTCCTGACATTTAATGATATTTTCCATTAGTGTTAAATACCATATTAACACTTCTGTGCTACTTGGTAATCCAGTAAGATTCACCCAGTTCTTCATCCTGTAAGAGTAGTAAACCTCCAGAGGAGGCGCCTGACACATGGTAGGCTCTCAGTAACTATTTGCTAAATCAATAACTGGTTAGTTTTCTTCAGTCACCAGTGTTTTTATCGGGGGCTGAAATCATGCCTGCTACATGTGCTGGTACTGATGAAAAGTGTATTGGTTACTAATACTTGGCTATAACATACCTTGGCAAAGCTGGGTATTCATACTTAAGAGAACATCATATTTCACGAAGGATTTATATGTGCAGCACCTGCTGGAAAAACCGTATTCTTTCTGACCATGTAAAATTAAAAGAGCAACTACAGAGTTTTGAAAGCCTCAGAAGTAGAGATAGGACTTGGAGAAATGAAAGTTTTAAAAATGCTACTACAGCAGTACTTCACATATTGTCACATTTGATATTTAAATTTTTCCATTGTCTTACCCGTTTCTTGTAATATGATTTCAGGTTCATCTCTCTGGAGATGTTTCTGTGGTCCTGGGAAGAGACAATGAGACGCATTGGATTTTACTTAATTATTTTAATCCTCTTTTTACTGCTTTCAATATGTGTGTGTATGTTGTGTGTAAATAAAGTAAAACCTCAGGAGTGAGATAGGGAAGGCTTAATTGTTTTTTCTTCTGACATCTCCACTTGAACCTCTGCAACAGACAGCTTTTTCTAGTGGAGGCTTGTTGGTATAATGAAATGAGTGTGGACTCACCCATGATTTTGTGAAAACCAAATTCAGATTCCCCCACTTGCTAGCAAGTTATATAACGTCTAAACTTGTAAAATTGAGTAGCAGCATCTTAGAGTTGAGAAGGTTAATTGAAACAGTATTGTTCATTCCCACTTTTTTTTTAAACCTTGTAGAGAAACTTAACAGCATAAAGCATAAGATCGATTGCTACTATTACCATTTTTTCAATAGTTGACTCAGTGAACGACAGCAGTTTAGGGTCACATTGTTGGAAACTCAGTGTATATTTCCCAATTGTTGGTGCTTTTATAGAATGTATGCCTATTAAGGATCAGTATTGGTAGGAATAATCTCTTAACAGACAGTAATTTTGAAGAGTAAATCAAACTGTATTTTAATGATTATCTCTAATTCTGGGTGATCTGGGTGAATGCTCCTATGTCCTAGTGACATGGTTTTATTCTCATAAACTAAAGATTACTTCAAGATGCAACCACTCATACTCCGAAAAATGGCTTTAGATCATTTACCAAAATCATAGTTTTTGGCAGTTATCATCCTGCGTCTGTCTTACTTTATAATCTAATGCTATAAAGTATTAGTAGGGCCAGTTAATTCATAAGCCTTTACTGTACAGTATCTTCTTAGGGTTTCTTTAAATGTTGCCACCTTGCAGATTATTGGTTGTTATGTATAAATCTTTCTAGTATGTTGGAATACTTAACTAGAAGAAAATATTTCTTGTGCAATAGAATCTCTTTGCATTGGCTGGTGATGAAGAACCAGAGGTACGGAAAAATGTGTGCCGGGCACTTGTGATGTTGCTTGAAGTTCGCATGGATCGCCTGCTTCCTCACATGCATAATATAGTTGAGGTAATACAAGCAGTTTAAAGGCTTTCTCCTCATCTTCCCCTCAAGAAAAATCTTGCGCACAAAACGTGTAGTGTGAAGCCACTGTCTTCCAATTTATTTGTCACATTTGTTGCGGGGGGGGGGGGGGACTATAAAAATTAGTTATCATCTTAAAGTTAAAAATTATCTTTATGGCGATCTTTCTTTCATGAGATATAAGATGTTATAGAGGGGAATGTTGTTTAAAGGAGTAGATAGCTTTTAACCAGTGTAACTAAGAAATATTTAGGTTATTTGTATTTATTTGATATGGGTTAGGCCAATAAAACTATAATACTTAAAAGAGTTTATTTTTGACCCGTTAACTGGTAAATTGATCTGATCAACTTTTGATTTATGGTAACAGTGGTAACAATTTCTGAATAGAAAATATGTAACCATTATAGTGAGTTCTAGCAGACCATTTAGATTTTAAAAGGCTCTCTTTCAGTCCTTATGTGATTAAAATAATTTTACTAGGATATTTTAAGTATGTTGAGCACAGATAGTTGTAATTAAAGGAAGGAATACATAATAACATAATTATTATTAGGACAAAGTAATTTGTTGGGCAATACTCATTATTGCTACAGTCATACCTAGTTTTCATATTGCTGAATATAGTTGTACTTAAAGGATGGCATCTAAGACCAGTTAGAAGAAGGCTAGCATTCATGATGTTCAGTAACTCCCTTTCTAAAACATTAGGAAAGGTAGTTGTAGTGATAAGGATATGTAGAAGCAAAAGATGGGGATAAATTACTTTCCCTCTGATAAAGATATTCTCTCTGTAAAATGTTTAGAAGAATCAGGTGAGGTTGGTTGAGAGTTTAGTGAGAGTTTGGGGTTAACCAGAAAGTTAAGAAAGACATATAATCATTTGCCACGTCACAGCTGGGGAACCTAATTTACAAGGCTACAGTTCTTTCTTCAGCAATACCCAGCATAGTAGTAGAACATGGTAGGGGCTAGCCTGTCACAGCAGTTGTGTTGCTGTATTTTGATGTGTGAGATGTTTCATTCAAGAATTCATCACTTGACCCCAGATTCAGTCCCAGGTACATTGGGAATTCATGCCTTTGATTATGTTTATTTTGTTTTTGCATGTAAGGTTTTTTTTTGGGGGGGGGGGTGGCCACGCTGTGCACCTTGCGGAATCTTAGTTTCCTGACCAGGGATCGAGCCCAGGGCCCTGGCAGTGAGAGCGCCAAGTCCTAACCACTGGGCTGCAGGGAATTCCCGGTATGTTAGATTTTTAAAAGAAGGGTAGATTTGGATAGATTTGGAGATCAGAAATGTACCTCCAACTTAAGAGTGAATTTGGCTTGGTATGTTCAAAGGACATGAAGGACATGATAAACCTATTTTATTGGCAACTAGAAATTATATAGTTGACAAAGAAATGCCACTACTTTTTTCCAAATTAAAAAAAAATTAATTTTTGTAATTGTATAATATCTATATATCTTTTTAAATATGTGGAAGTATATACAGTTGACCCTTGAACAACACAGGTTTGAACTTCATGGGTCTACTCATTCCCAGATTTCTTTTTACTAAATATGTACTGCAGTACTACACAACCCAAGATTGGTTGAATCTGCAGATGAGGAACTGGATACAGAGGAACCGTATATATAGAAGGTTGGCTATAAGTTATAGGTGGATTTTTGACTGCTTGGAGGGTTGGCATGCCAACCTCACTGTTCAAAGGGTAATTGTAATTATAAGACAGCTTCGGTGGTTATGTTATAAAAATGATTGTCCATTTTATGAACAGTTTAATGGTGTTTTTTATTTTGATGCATCTATGAAGACAGTGTTTGAATATTATTACTTTTTAAAAATCTCAGTGGTTTCATGAAACAATATACACCTGTATAGAAGCAGATAAATATGAATTGGACACTTTACATTAGGCAACATTCTAAAGCAGTAGTGCTTAAGTTTGGCTGCTTTTCAGAATTGATTAGGAAGCTTTTTTTAAAAAATCCAAAGCCTAAGTCGAGAACCACTGTAAAAGTGCAAGACCCATAGTAAAGGACCGTTAACTTGCTGAAATTAGATTAGTTTTATTTTAATTGTATGATTTAAACTGATTAATACTAAGCCTCCTTTGTTTACAGTACATGCTGCAGAGGACCCAAGATCAAGATGAAAATGTGGCTTTAGAAGCCTGCGAATTTTGGCTCACTTTGGCTGAGCAGCCAATATGCAAAGATGTACTCATGAGGCATCTTCCCAAGTAAGTGTTCCTTCTTACAGATACTCCCTTGTTGTTAAATTTAGCAGTGATTCCTCATTTTCATATTTTTAGGTTACATTCTTATGCCATCAGGTAATGAAGTTCTAAAGAAGTAAGACTTCATTTTACCGATGCTATAAGTAAAGACATTTTTAAAGAAGCAGTTACTTTTGTTTTCTAAATTACATGAGGGTGGTTTATGCTGAATTATAACTAATTTTGGATAATCCATGGCACAATTTTTTATAATCTTATAATTTGACTATGGGGTCTCATGGATTTCCTACTAGTTGTGATGCTATGCAATTTTTGGTCAATCTATTGTTACGCCTATTTTTAACCCAGTGAATGCTGTTAAATCAGTTATTTTTTTAATATATTTTTTCCAGTCTTATTGAGATAAGTTGAATTTGATATAAAACAGCATATTAGTTTTACGTGTACAACATAATGATTTCATATATTAAAGTCAGTTACTTTAAAAAGTAATGCTCATGTTCTTTTGAAAATAAAGAAAATACAGGCTCATAAAAGAAAATTAACATGTAGAAAACTTAAAATGTCTTGGATTTCCACCCCCTTGAGTCATCATTGTTAGTATTTTTGGTGTGTTGTCTTTTAATGTTTTTCTCTGTTAGTACCATATACCAAATGTGATATATTCAGAGTGTTTTGGGAAGAAATAAATTTGGTAGTATGTACGTGACATCTGGCTATAGTTGATGCTTAAATATTTGATTTTACTATTTTGTGGTTGGCTCTTTTCAGTTATTGTAAGTTGTGCACTTTCCTCCATGTCATTAGTCTTTAAACTTTCAGTACTGTTCCATCATGGTGTGTGTACCATGTATATATAATCGACTCTTCTTCTTTTGTTGAATGTTTAGTTGTTTGCCCTTTTTTTTTTTTTTAACTCATAAATAATCCTGGACTGAGCATCTTTCTTTGTCCATAAGTAGTGATTTCTTTCAAGTAGAGTTCTTAGAAGTGATTTTTACCAAGGTCAAAGGGCCTGAGCATTTTAAAGCATCTTCATAAATATTCCACATAGTTCTCTAGGGAAGTTATACCAGTTTACACCCCACCAGCAGGGTCCCATCTTGTCACAACTTTTGCAATCCATTAATCATAATTTTTCCAGTCTTAGCCCTCTGGATGAGCAAAAAACAAAACCGTTTGTTTTAATATGTTGTTGTATTAGTGGAGTCACATTTTTTTCAGAAGTTAGGGTACTTGGATATTCTTATTTTCATGTAGTCAGTTAAGTTCCTTTTCTTATCCAATAAATTCTTTCCCTACCGAGAAAACAAAGCCACTTATGTCTTATTCCAGTCAATCTAGAATTTATTTGGGAGTAAAGTGCAAGGTGATGTGCTAAATGGATTTTCCCCCCTTAGGAAATTCATATATTAATTATTCTCTTCTCCCTGATTTGAGATTGCAGTTTTATGATATGCTTGTTTCTTACCATAGGATCATATAATCCTAAAAGTTATATAAACAGACATTCTTATAAAACTGAAGAGATTTTATTAATGAAAACCTAAGCTGTAACATTAGGAGATGATAAGAGCAGTTATAGGTTGGTGGTCTCTTTTATTACCCTAATAAAATCTAAACATTGGTAAGCAATGAAGAACTTGGTAGCAGGCTAAAAGATCAGCAGTCCCCATTTAGTTGTGTGCTATGTGCGAACATTAAACAACCCATTCCAGTGATAAATGGATTTGATTTATATGTCTTCCAAACCACTGGTTTGGGAACCATTTTTAGATTAAACAAGACTGCTTTTATTTTTGGTTCAAATAGTGTATTGTGAGGATGGGAAAATACCAACATCAGTCTGATCCGGAGATTAAAAACACAGTAAAAGAACTGTTTTTCCTAGATCTGTTAACCAGATTCTTGTTTAGTATGAGCAAAAAATGTTTGCTGAGGAATCAAAATTGTTAATGTGATGAGATCTTTCTTATTAAAATGAATTCACATAGAAAGCATTAAGGTAATAAAGAGTAAGGTTAAACTCTTTTATCTTTCTGGGCTGTGTCGTGTATTCTTGTTATTTCTTTTCCTTTTTCTGTTTTTTTTTTTGTTTTTTTTTTAGCCAGTACTATGCTCTATTGATTATTGAACATTTGCTAATATATTTTGTTATCTGGTAGAACGGGTCTTCTTTTTTTTCCCTGAATTATTTTTTTTCCACCTTTATTCTTGTACATTAATATCTCCTGGGGCTTATTTATGAATTAATCCATGTAAAACAACTAACCCAGTGCTTGGCATATACTTAAGTACTCAGTAAACATTCATTGTTGGTATTAACATCATTGCCTTTCCATGATGTTGCGTTAAAATTCTCTTCTTGTTTTCTACATGAGGCTTCAGGAGAAAGCTTCTTAAGAGTTAGATTTGTTAAAAAATAATGATCTGCTTTGTATGACTGGAATTTGTCAGACACATGCCATATTGCCACATGGTCACAGTTAACTCCAATATCTCTTTCCTACCTCACTTTTTGACTTTCCCCGCCTTATCAGTTCCCTATTTCCTACACATCTTCTTATTCTTTCTCTATCTGGCACAGATATCATGATCCACAAATCAACAGTACTGACCATAAACCTCCAGCTGCCCCCTGCTCTGGATTAATCGAACTGTCTTTGCTACTTCTTAAATACTGTTGGGAAAAGTTACACTGCTAGGAGGATTGGTGGCTATAGAAATCCATGGTCTTCAACATCAAGTGGACCCTTCATACCATCTGCCAATTTTTCCTGTTCCAGATCAGCTTTTATCTTCCATTCACCAGAGCAACTATTTGATACCTTTATCACTCTTCTGAAGTTCTCTTCATTCAATTTGAGCACTTCTGCTTTGTAGGGAAAACAGGTGACCCTTCACGTTTTCCCCGAAACTTATAGATACATTTTCATGTGAATTATCTTCTTCCTAACCAGGCTTTCTATTTATGGTCTTGGATAGCATAATTTTTTTCTTATCCTTAGGGACCTCACTCTATCAAATAGATAAATTCTCTCTTTAAACTTTTCCCTCTCTGCTGCCTTAACTTTTTAGCTTGCTGCAGTTTCTTTCATCTTAAAAAGATTCAAAGAATAGATGGGGCTCACTGTCTTTACTTCTTTACCTCACCTCAGGTGAACTCTTCAATATTTTATGGTCTGCCATCCATCCTCATCATTTTCGTGAAATTATTGACAGATATCATAAATGATTTAACTGTTGGTGATCCAGATGGAGTTGGTTCTCTTGCAAGATCCCTGTAGCTTACACAGTATGGTTCTGTGTATTATAATTTTATTTAGTTATGGTATACTAGCTATAATGTTGAATTACTACCGTTAATCTATTTTAGAATTTAGAAGGACTTTGAACATGAAAGTTTGGGTCGCTCATATTTTCCTTTTTACAAACTTGAAATCCCGCTGCTTCCTTTTTACTGTTAGTATTCCTTTGGTTAATGAGGGCTTGCAAAATTACCTCATTGAAAGTAGAGGTGTGCTTAACATTGGTTTCATACATATTTATTTAGTGTGTCTTAAAGCATGTGACTATTTGAAGTAAAGCCACAGCAAACACTGAGGACATTAATGTGGACAGAGATTTTTACATCTGGGGTAAAGAAAGGAAATTTACTTAACATTTATGGCCTTGTGGAAATAATATTACCTCTCTGAGCTTTAGTTACTCGTTTGTAAAATAGGGATCATGATACTTTTCTCACTAGGTTATTAAGAAGGTGCTTTATTAATAACCCCACAGCTGGTACTCATGAGTATGAGTTTCTTTTGCCTATTCACACTTTTTCCATGCCCCCCAGAACAATGAAAGGTAGAATTTGGAAGCAGTGGACTGTGGACATTGTAACGTGTTTCCAAAGTATTCTCTCATACCTTTTGTCCTCAGTAGACTCATTTCAGTGTGTATGATTGGACAGTGAGGAAACAAACCAAAGTTTAAGAAAGCTGTCCAAGATAAAACCATCATATCTACAGAAGGAACTGAAATTAGTATTTTGACCTTTACTTAACATGTTTTGATATATTTTTTTTTAACTAGTCATCATAAATATTTCAGTATACCTGGAATTCCATGTTTACAGACATTATGGTTCCCTTTTGGTGACAGCATAATATTTCAGATTAGATATAATATTCTGATTTATTTAACTATTTTCTTATTGGAAGTTTAAGTTCTTAATGTCTTAAGAAGTTAGAATTTAAATTTCCAAACTTTTTATCAGACTATGATAACCTTGTTGGTAGAGCTCTTTTTTTCCTTTTTGATTTATTTCTTTTGGATTAATTCCTTTAAGTTTACTGTTTTTATATTTTAAACACTGTCATCTCTTTTATTAAAAGGAATACAAATACTGAATGTAGGCTTATTATAAAAATGTCACACCATTTAGAAATAAAGTAGAAGATGGATACCGTCCCTTTTTAGCCCACTCACCTCTCTGAAGACAACAGTTTATTGTATAGCCTTCCTAGATAGTCTCTGTATATAAGTTATTGTATAGGTAATCTAATTTTTTAAATAATTTTTATTGGAGTATAGTTGATTTACAATGTTGTGTTAAGTATCAGATGTACAGCAAGTGAATCAGTTATGTGTGTGTGTGTGTATATATATATATATATATATATATACGCACACATATATATTTACACACACACACACACATATCCACTCTTTTTTAGATTCTTTTCCGATGTAGGCCATTACAGAGTATTTACTAAGTAGCGTTCCCTGTGTTATACAGTAGGTCCTTATTAGTTATCTATTTTATATATAATAGTGTGTATATGTCTATCCCAATCTTCCAATTTATCCCTGTCCCCCTTCCTCCCTGGGAACCATAAGTTTGTTTTCTACATCCCTGACTCTTTCTGTTTTGTAAATAAGTTCCTATGTACCATTTTTTTAGTCTCCACATATAAGTGATATCATATGATATTTGTCTTTGACTGACTTCACTCAATATAACAGTCTCTAGGTCCATCTGTGTTGCTGCAAATGGCATTATTTCATTCTTTTTGTGGCTGAGTAATATTCCATTGTATATATGTACCACATCTTCCTTATCCATTCCTCTGTTGATGGACATTTAGGCTCCTTCCACATCCTGGCTATTGTAAATAGTGCAGTGAACATTGGGGTGCGTGTATCTTTTCGAATTATGGTTTTCTCCAGATATATGCCCAGGAGTGGAATTGCTGTATCATATGGTAGCTCTATTTTTGTTTTTTAAGGAACCTCCATACTCTTCTCTATAGTGGTTGTACCAGTTTACATTCCCACCAACAGTGTAGGAGGGTTCCCTTTTCCCCACACCCTCTCCAGCATTTATTGTTTGTAGATTTTTTGATGATGGCCATTCTGACTGGTGTGAGGTGATACCTTATTGTAGTTCTGATTTGCATTTCTCTAATAATTAGTGATGTTGAGTATCTTTTTATGTGCTTTTTGGCCAGCTGTATGTCTTCTTTGGAGAACTGTCTGTTTAGATATTCTGCCCATTTTTGGATTGGGTTGTTTGTTTTTTTGATATTGAGCTGCATGAGCCGTTTGTAAATTTTGGAGATTAATCCCTTGTTGGTTGCTTCGTTTGCAAATACTTTCTCCCATTCTGGGGGTTGTCTTTTTTTGTTTATGCTTTCCTTTGCTGTACAAGGGCTTTTTTAAGTTTAATTAGATCCCTTTTGTTTTTGTTTTTATTTTCATTACTCTAGGAGGTGGATCAAAAGAGTCTTGCTGCAATTTATGTCATAGAGCGTTCTGCCTGTATTTTCCTCTTAAGAGTTTTATAGTGTCTGGCTTTACATTTAGGTCTTTAATCCATTTTGAGTTTACTTTTGTGTATGGTGTTAGGGAGTGTTCTAATTTCATTCTTTTACATGTAGCTGTCCAGTTCTCCCGGCACCACTTATTGAAGAGAGTATCTTTTCTCCATTGTATATTCTTGCCTCCTTTGTCATGAATTAGGTGACCATAGGTGTGTGGTTTTATCTCTGGACTTTCTATCCTGTTCCTTTGATTTATTTTTCTGTATTTGTGCCAGTACCATACTGTTTTTATTACTGTAGCATTGTAGCATAGTCTGAAGTCAGAGAGCATGATTCCTCCAGTTCCATTTTTCTTTTCTCAAGATTGCTTTGGCTGTTTGGGGTCTTTTGTGTTTCCATACGAATTGTAAAAGTGTTCATTCTAGTTCTGTGAAAAATGTTATTGGTAATTTGATAGGGACTGCATTGAATCTGTAGATTGCTTTGGATAGTATAGTCATTTTGACACTAGTGATTCTTCCAGTCCAAGAACATGGTATATATATATCTCCATCTGTTTGTGTCATCTTTGATTTCTTTCGTCCGTATCTTATAGTTTTCTGAGTACAGGTCTTTTGCCTCCTTAGGTAGGTTTATTGCTAGGTATTTTATTCTTTTTGATGCCATGGTAAGTGGGATTGTTTGTTTAATTTCTTTCTGATCTTTCACTGTTAGTGTATAGGAACGCAAGAGAGCTCTGTGTATTAATTTTGTATACTGCAACTTTACCCAGATTCATTGATGAGCTCTAGTAGTTTTCTAGTAGCATCTTTAGGATTTTCTATGTAGAGTGTCATGTCGTCTGCAAACAGTGACAGCTTTACTTCTTTTCCATTTTGGATTCCTTTATTTTTTTTTTCTTCTCTGATTGCTGTGGCTAGGAATCTCTCATTATTTTTATCTTAAATGGAAATATGCTTTATGTGTTTTACACGTAGAGGGCTTTTTGTTTTTTCAACTTTACTTAATTTGTTTGTTTGTTTGTTTTTGGCCATGCTGCATCCAAAAATAAGATCCTTGCAGGATCTTAGTTCCCCGACCAGGAATTGAACACTGCAGGGCCCTAGCAGTGAAAGTGCAGAGTTGTAACTGCTGGACTGCCAGGGAATTCCCAACTGTAATTTATTTTTAACCAAGCCCTTAATGATGGAAATTTAGATTGTTTCCATTGTTCTTGTTCTTGCATCAGGGAACATTGGTCTTTAAAAATTGGGAATATTTGTTCATATATTTGAGATAAATTCTTAGGGGGAAAATTGAAAAAAAAATTATTGTTTTTATTTCTAAGCACTCTTGATAAGTAAGCTATCTTATCCCCACTAAGATTCCATCCAGTAGATCCCATGCATGAGTATTTAAAAGGCCTGAGATATATATTGGGAGTATTCATCATCTGAGAAGGGCAGACAAAGAACATGCTATAAGGCAATATTAGCAGTGGTGGTTGTTGTATTGGTATTATTAGTATTCATGAGGTTGTTAAGACTTTGAGATCTGTAGATCTCTGTTTCACGAATTCATTTCTTTATAGGTTGATTCCTGTGTTAGTGAATGGCATGAAGTACTCAGATATAGATATCATCCTACTTAAGGTAAGGAAACTATTTCCTGATGAACAGGGAAGATTATTTTTATTGACTTAGTAGATCTTTGGATTTGACTAACAGAACATTTATTTAGAGTAGGCCCTATGTAAATAGGCTTTCTGTTATATAGTATGCTATGGAGTTCAAAGATAATGAATTTGGGTGGTAATAGATTCTAGCTTAATTGGAACTAACTAGACGGTGACACTAATAGAGTTCGCATCCATTTCCTGTTAATACAAATTGTTCGGAGTTTATTTTAAAATATGTTAAATACGTTCTGATCTTGATTCAGATACTCTAGATTATACCAGCTGGTGGGAAACCATATAATGTGGTTTGAAAGTGCCTGATATCTAACATGGGTTATGTGATAGCCTGTTCTCCCCTTCACAAAGAAATATTTTCTGCCCAGGGGAGTGGTTCTTAATGAAGAGGTATACAGTTGACCCTTGAAAATGGGATGTTAGCAGCATTGACCTTCAGCTCAGTCAAAAATCCCTGTATAACTTTACAGTTGGCCCTCCGTGTCCATGGTTCCATATCTGCAGATTCAGCCAACCATGGATTATGTAGTAGTGTTAAGACTTCATTTATTGGGAAAAAATCTGCATGTTAGTGAACCCGCACAGTTCCAACCCATATAGTTCAAGAGTCAACTGTATTTCAAAATAATATGCATAACCCCATCTGAATATTCTCATTCTTTCACTGATATACATATTAGCTTATAATGAATATAACCAAAATTTTCCTTTAAAAAAAATATACAGGGTGATGTTGAAGAAGATGAAACAATTCCTGATAGTGAACAGGACATAAGGCCACGTTTTCATCGATCAAGGACAGTGGCTCAGCAGCATGATGAAGATGGAATTGAAGAGGAAGATGATGATGACGATGAAATTGATGATGATGATACAATTTCTGACTGGAATCTAAGTAAGTCAGAGAGGGAGAAGCACAGTCGCTTGCTTTGCTAACAGTTTTGTTGAGAAATAATTCACATACCATACAGTGCCCTCATTGCATACAGTTCACATACCATACAAAAGGTTACAGTTGAGTGGCTTTTAGTGTATTCACAGAGTTGTGCAACCATCACCACAGTAAATTTTGGAACATTTTTATCACCCCGAAAAGAAACCCTGTACCCATTAGTAGTCACTCCCATTTTCTTCCAGTTCGCTAGCCTTAAGCACCGACCAATCTATATTGTGTCTCTAGGAACTGTTCTGGACATTTCCTACAAATGGAATTATACAAAAAGTGGTCCTTTGTGACTGACTTATCTGTTCATCATTTGATGGACATTTTGTTTCCCCCCTTTGGCTATTGTGAGTAATGATGCTGTGAAGTTATGTAAAGTTTGATGTGTAAACGTAAGTTTTCAATTCTCTTGGGTATATACCCAGGAGTAGGATTACTGAGTCATATGGTAACTTTATGTTTAACCTTTTGAGGTACTACCAGGCTGTTTTTTAAAGTGGCTCCACCATTTACATTCCCCCCAGCAGTGTCTTAGGGCTCCAGGTTCTCCACATGCTTGTCAATACTTTTTGGTTGTCTCTTTCTGTTATAGCCATTCTGGATGTGAAGTGATAATCTTATTGTGGGTTTGTTTTTGTATTTTCCTGATGGGTCTGCTCTTCATTTACTTGTCATTTTATTCCTTAAAAAGACTTTATCTCACACTGTCATTTCTCAAAGGGGTATATATTTTGTTTGATACTGTGAAATAGAAACATTGACCATAGAAAACAACTTTTCCTGTTTTCCTAACATAAACTTATTTTTTTGTGTGATAATTTGCATGAATATTGATTATCATGCAATTTTCCAAAATTATATAAATTGCTTTTGTCATATTCAGACTTACAAATATGCTTTTTAAAATCTTGGTTTTCAACCTTACTTGCAAATCCACATCATATATTAAGCCTGCATTCTGGGCCACATACTAATTAGATAACTTTGGGGAGAATCTAGACACCTGTGTTTTGCTTTTGCTTGCGTGCTGATTTTTAAATCTTGCTGCTCTAGTTCACAGCACATTTCACGTTTTGGGCCATGTAATTCTTTGTTGTGGGATCATCCTGTCCATTATAGGATTTTGAGCAGCAGCCCTGATCTCTGCCCAGTAAATGGCAGTAGCGCAGGAGGTGGGGGGAGAACACACACAAAATTGTGACAACCAGCAGTGTCTTGAGACATTGCCCAGTGTTCCTTGGGACACAAAATCACCCCCAGTTAAGAACCACGCTGTGATTCAGAGGGTTGAGATTTCTAGTAACTAACCGATAGAGCAATTAAGGACATGAATCATCAGCCTGAACTCTGTAAATTATTTGGAATTATGCTGATTACTGCCCATTTAGTTTCCTATAACTAACGGTTCCTTAGAGTGACTAACGTGCCCAGCGCTAGGCCAAGGACTTTGTATGCCTTTCACATTTAATCTTTCCAACAGCCTTGGGTAGGTAAAGATACTGCAAAAAGAGAAACTCCCTATGGTTAGCTTAGCTAGTACTGGTGGCACATGTAGTTTTGGAACCCAAATCTCACACAACAAGAGAACCCAAGGTCTTCATTACTACCACAGAATTACTTCCCAGTGTATTCCTACTTTAAGGTTGGTGGGGAGCATGCATTAAGATTTAATGTAGATAACTGCAAAAGTAATAATGTGTGTTGAATTGGGGGGGGGGGAATACTTCCTTTTCACATCCCACCCATCATTATGTTCTTCCAGAAGTTTTTCTATGCAGATACAGAAAAACGGGTATACGGGCTTAACCAGCTTTTGTTTCGCTTCGCTTTCTTGCACTTCATAGATAACTGCATTTTTTATAAACTGAAGGTTCGTAGCATCCCTGCACTGATCAAGTCTGTTGGCGCTATTTTTCCAACAGCATTTACTCACTTTGTGACACTGTCACATTTTGGTAATTCTTGGAATATTGCAAGCTTTTTTGTTATTATATTTGTTAGGGCAATCTGTGATGAGTGATCTTTGATGTTACTGTTGTAATCGTTTTGGGGCTGTGTGAACCATGCTCATATAAGATGGCAAACTTACTAATTAGTAAATGTGTGTGTTCTGACTGCTCCACTCACAGCCGTTCCGCATCTCTCTCCCTCTCCTTCAGTGTCCCGGTTCTCTGAGATACAACAATATTGAAATTAGACCAATTAATAACCCTTCAGTGGCCTCTAAGTGTTCAAGTGAAAGGAAGAGTTAGTTGCATGTCTCTCACTTTATTTTGTTTTTGGCTGCGTTGGGTCTTTGTTGCTGGGCGCAGGCTTTTCTCTGGTTGTGGTGAGCGGGGGCTACTCTTCGTTGCAGTGCGCGGGCTTCTCATTGCGGTGGCTTCTCTTGTTGCGGAGCACGGGCTCTAGGCATGTGGGCTTCAGTAATTGCAGCATGCAGGCTCAGTAGTTGTGGCTTGCGGGCTCTAGAGTGCAGGCTCTGTAGTTGTGGCACACAGGCTTAGTTGCTCTGCGGCATGTGGGATCTTCCCAGACCAGGGCTTGAACCCGCGTCCCCTGCATTAGCAGGCGGATTCTTAACCATTGCACCATCAGGGACGCCCCACGTCTCTCACTTTAAATCAAGAGTTAGAAATGATTAAGCTGGGACTTGAAGCCCGCGAACTCCAGCTACTGAAGCCTGTGCACCTAGAGCCCATGCTCCGCAACAAGAGAAGCCACCACGATGAGAAGCCTGCACACCACAGTGAAGTAGCCCCTGCTCACCGCAACTAGAGAAAGCCTGCATGCAGCAACAAAGACCCATCGCAGCCAAAAAATCAGTCAACTAATTAATTAAAAGAAATGATTAAGCTTAGTGAGGAAGGCATGTAGAAACTGCGGTAGGCCAGAAGCCAGCCCTCTTGCGCCAGTTAGCCAAGTTGTGAGCAAAAGAAAAGTTCTTGAAGGAAGTTAAAAGTGCTACTCCAGTGAACACACAAAAACAAAACAAGCAAAACAGCTTGAATGCTGATAAGGAGAAAGTTTTTGTGGTTAACCAGCCACAACATTCCCTTAAGCCAAACCTAGTCCAGAGCAAAGCCCGAACTCTCTTCAATTCTCTGAAAGCTGAGAGAGGAGAGGAAGCTGCAGAAGAAGAGGTTGGTTCTTGAGGTTTAAGGAAAAAAGTCTTTATATCTCCATAACATAATGCAGGGTAAAGCAGCAAATGCTGATGTAGAAGCTGCAGCAGGTTATCCAGAAGATTTAAGATAATTAATGAAGGTGGCTGCACAAAACAACAGATTTTCAATGTAGACAAAAGAGCCTTCTGTTGGAAGAAGATGCCATCGAAGACTTTCATAGCTAGAGAGTAGAAGTCAGTGCCTGGCTTCAAAGGGCAGGCTGATTCTTGTTAGGGGTTGATGGAGCTGGTGACTTTAAGTTGAAGCCAGTGCTCATCTACCATCCCAAAAATCCTAGAGTCCTTGAGAATTACACTAAATCTACTCTGTGCTCTGTAAATGGAACAAGAAAGCCTAGATGATAGCACATTTGTTTATGACAAGGTTTACTGCATATTTTAAGCCTACTCTTGACACCTACTGCTCAGAAAAGATGATTTCTTTAAAAATATTACTACTCATCGACAAAGTACCTGGCTACCCAAGAGCTCAGGTGGAGATGTACAATGAGGTTCATGTTTTTTTCCCATCTGCTAACACAGCATTGATTCTACAGTCCATGGATCAAGGAGTAATTTCAGAAATACACTTTGTAAGGCTATAGTTGCCATAGGTAGTGATTCCTCTGAAGTATCTGGGCAAAGTAAATTGAAAACCTTCTGGAAGGGATTCACCATTCTAGATGCCATTAAAAACATTTGTGATTCATGGAAAGAGATCAGAATATCAGCATTACATTAACAGGAGTTTGGAAGAAGTTGATTCTTCTTAGGGGGTTCAAGATTGCAGTGGAGAAGGTAACTGCAGATGTTGTGGAAATAGCAAAAGAACTAGAATTAGAAGTGGAGCCTGAAGCTGTGACTGCATTGCTGCGTCTCATGAGAAAACTTTAATGGATGAGGAGTTGCTTCTTATGGGTGAGCAAAGAAACTGCTTTTTCTTGAGATGGAATCTACTCCTGGTGAAGATGCTGTGAAGATTGTTGAAATGACAACTGAGGATTTAGACTATTACATAGTGTTGGTTGATGAAGCAGCAGGAGTGTTTGAGAGGATTGATTCCAATTTTGAAAGAAGTTCTCCTGGGTACAATGCTGTCAAACAGCACTGCGTGCTACAGAGAAATCGTTCACGAGAGGAAGAGTCAGTCCATGCAGCGAACTTCACTGTCGTCTTATTTAAGAAACTGCTCATAGCCACCCCAGCCTTCAGCAGCCACCACCCTGATCAGTCAGCAACCACCAACATCAAGGCCAGACCCTCCACAGAAAGATTACAGTTTTTCAAAGGCTCAGATAATGGTTAGCATTTTTTAGCTATAAAGTATATTTTAGTTAAGGTATGTACATGGTTTATAGACATAAAGCTATTACACACTTCACTAGACTACAGCATAGTGTGAACATAACTTTTATATGCACTAGGAAACCAAAAAGTTCAATTGACTCGCTTTGTTTTGGTGGTCTAGAACTGAACCTGCAATATCTGAGGTAGGCCTATGTCTTCTTTTTAGGAGGGAAAGCTGATGTTCTAGAAGTGAAATCAGATCATATGGACTCTGCTGATTCTTTTCCATATATCATGCAACTCATTCTGTGTCAGTACATAAATATTTCATTCTGTTTCCTGACAGTATAATATTCATATGAATGGGTCTACCATACAGTAAGTATAACTAAGACCCTTTTGATGAGTAAGGTGTTATTTCTGGCCAACGTAACCGCTTTATTTAAAAAAAAAAAGGGAGGGCAGTCGTATACAGGATTAAATATCTTCAAACTTTGTAGAGGTAAAAATAAAGTGTTGTACATACAACAAATTTTATCTGTATATAGATACAGATAGATTTATAGATATATAACTATAAATGATAATGGAAGTTAATGTAATGTCTTTGAATTAAATATTTCCTTAGGAAAATGTTCTGCGGCTGCCCTAGATGTTCTTGCAAATGTGTATCGTGATGAGCTTTTGCCACATATTTTGCCCCTTTTGAAAGAATTACTTTTTCATCATGAATGGGTTGTTAAAGAATCAGGCATATTGGTTTTAGGAGCAATTGCTGAAGGTAAGTCTAAATCAAACTTGAACTGTAAAGTCCTCAATAGGTGCTAATGTGACTAGGCTACTTTAAGGACTTGTTACTCTATAAGCAGAAACTGTTTACGTACTTTGCTGTCTTGTGTTGCTAATAAGACTATTGAAGTAGGTGAGACTATGATCCACATTAACCTTAAAAACGATATTTGAGTCTAAAAGCCATCTTAGGATAAGTTTTTACTTTGAGCTAGTTAATTATTATTAAACAACCATAGACTTACTTATAACCCCAGCCAGATATTTTGCAAATGCTTTTGTTATAATAAAGAGAACAGAAAAAAAAAGAGAGAACAAAATGAGAGGATTCTGATGTCAGAAGCATCCCTGTTGCTAGAAAAATAACTTCTATAGGTAAGTGTAAGAAACGTAAGTCGTGTCATCATCCTCTATAAAGGATCATTATTCTGTCCTAGCTGTAAACATCTATCTACAAGAAATTGAAGCATTTTACAGGCATTTTTGAAAGCCATAATTTCTGTAGCAGAAGTAAAATGAGCTTTCCTAACCCTACTGAAAGATACTTAAAGAGCAGTTAGCGCTCATTTCAGTTATTTCTTTAAAATAATTTTGGAACAGATTATTGCAATATATTTATTGGAATGGAGATGATCTGAATATGTTTCATGGATACACGTATCAGTTTAGTATTCAACTGAAATAATTTTGTTTTAACCAGATTTCAGCACTTCCTGAAATAGTTCTGTGGTTTTTATTCCTAGGTTGCATGCAGGGCATGATTCCGTACCTACCTGAGCTCATTCCTCACCTTATTCAGTGCCTCTCTGATAAAAAGGCTCTTGTGCGTTCCATAACGTGCTGGACTCTTAGCCGCTATGCACACTGGGTAGTCAGCCAGCCCCCAGACACGTACCTGAAGCCATTAATGACAGAACTGCTAAAGCGTATCCTAGATAGCAACAAAAGAGTACAAGAAGCTGCCTGCAGGTGAGACATTCTTTGTTATCTGTATCTTTGACCTGATGGTTTTATAAATCCAAATGAGACTCTACCTAGACATCCATATTTACTGTTTCTTCACATTTTTTTTTCTTTAGTGGCTTTAACAGTGGCATCATCTTTCACCCTAATTCCCACACAGATATCTGGAGTGGAAGTGGCAAGGGTCCTACTCTTGAAGGAATAGAAAAGATTGAGCAGAGTGACATTAGTCGACAGGTCAGCTGTGATAACAAGTTGCCACATGGTGATTCAACTCCAGTAGCCACTCTATCAGTTGCATTTGGGGCTGTCTCTGTTTTTACATCAGATCAGCAGTTAGTTTCATTACTACCAGCATTTCCGTTTTCTGGAACAAACCTTCATGTTCTAAAAAGCCTTGCCACCTAATGTTTATAGTTCTTAACTTTTCAAATAAAATTGCTTTTACTGTTGACTTTGTTAATAAGAAGAAATAGCTGTTGAAAGAGAGGAAAGTAAATTTCAGTGTAGCTGGACTTTACCAGATCTGAAGCAAAAATGTCTGGAAGAGTCCTAATTCGTAATAATGTGAAAGAAAGTTAAACAAGGGAGCTTTGGTAATTAATAGCACTCAGTTTTTTTTCAAGCGGGGGGAGGATACCAATTATGCTTGGTTTCCTGTAGATTATTCATTCAGCAAGTTTTTTTTTTAGTTCTCTACTAATTGTTAGGCATATATTAAATGCCGAGCTTACATTCTCTGTGTCTTAAAATTTACAGGCTAGTAGGGTATACTGAACAACTATATAATTATAATTTGTGGAAGGTGCCATGAAGGAAATAGATATAGCTCAGTGTTAATGAATAAGACTTCAGTTAACAAATGGCTTAAGCCTGTCATTTTAGGAAATTCTTACCTGGCTAAAACAGAAGAAAATAACCTTAATTTTACAAACGAAGGGCCAGATACACCTTAAAGTCGAGACACATTTAGGTATAAATTGAAGTAATTGCCCTGAGGCCCTGGAGTTTGTTCATTTCTTGTATATTTGTCCTAAAAAATAAGCTTCAAATAAACAAATGTATAATAACAAATGCACTGTGCATTCTAATGTATAGTGTGGAGCCTAGAGAAAATTTTAAACTTTACTGAGGAATAATTGACAAAAATAATTGCATATACTTGAAGTGTACCACATGTTGATTTTGATATACGTAAGCATGGTAGAACAGTTACCAAAATCAAGATCCTGTAGAACATGGGTAACTTTTTTCTGTGAGAATGCTTAAGATGTACTCAGCAACTTTCAAGTATACAGTGCTGTGTTAACTATAGTCACCATGCTGTACATTAGATCCTTAGAATTTATTCCTTTTTTCTTTTTTTTTGAATTTTTTTTATACAGCAGGTTCTTATTAGTTATCTATTTTATACATATTAGGGTGTATATGTCAATCCCAATCTCCGAATTCATCCCACTACCACCACCAACCCCGCCACTTAGAATTTATTCTTATAACTGAAAATTTGTGCCCTTTGACCTCCAGCACCCCATTTCCCCCTCCCACTGAGAGAAACATTTGAGAGATCGTCACACTGCTATGTTCTCATACATCTCAAACACCCTAAGTGTTAAAAAATGTTCCTATCATTTAACAGTTTCAATTCTGATTTCATTAATCTGGAACATCACTAGAATGTAAACCCCCCGAGAATGGGGACATTGTTTTGTTCATTGCTATGTTCCCAGCACTCAGTCACTAAATAAATAGTAAACAGCAAATAAATTGTTGAATGAACCAACAGTAGTTTTAGATTTTACCATTGTAGTTAAGCAAATGCCCGTAAGTGACAGCATAAGGAATGGGAAAGAAATGGTTAAAAATAAGCATCTGGTGTGGTACAGTAGGCAAACATGCATGTAAAGTGTAATAGGTATTCTATAAACTGTAGACTTAGATTCCTGTCTCTGTTGTAAACTGTTTCTTTTGTACAACAGTGATCTCTCTCTTTTTTTAAATTATAGTGCCTTTGCTACCCTGGAAGAGGAGGCTTGTACAGAACTTGTTCCTTACCTTGCTTATATACTTGATACCTTGGTCTTTGCATTTAGTAAATACCAGCATAAAAACCTGCTCATTCTTTATGATGCCATAGGAACATTAGCAGATTCAGTAGGACATCACTTAAACAAACCTGTAAGTACCTATGATGAACTGTTACGAAAAAATTAAATATAAAGTATAGTTACAATCAAAAGGTTAACATATTTGAAAATTAACATGTTTGGGGTGATGTGAACACTTAGTGTTTGCTGCTTTAAGAATGTAGAGCTGAAAAAGACAGCAAGTGTATTCACCTTTTAAGTAGTATTTTAAAAAATAAATATGTGCAGGGTGTGAAGATTACAGGAGCATATGACATGAATGCACCAACACTTTTTAGAGTGACTAAAGGAAAGAGGATAAAGGTTTTATACTCTGGATTTCAACTTTTACTTAATTCCAAGTAGTTTTGTGTCTCATTTAATAAACACTAGCTTTAGAGTACCACATCTAGACATCTGTGTTTTCTCACTGGAACTTACAAGTATGAGGAATACACTAAGGTAAAATAGTTAAAAATTAGGGTAATAGGTTAAAATGCTAAATAGTGGTACAGAAGTGTGGCTAGGAAGCCAGACTCTGTCTCTAGTAGTGTTAAGAATAGAAGAGATGGGTGGAATTTGATTTGTTTAAATACGATTTAAGTAATATTAGAATTTTAATATAGCTCGAAATTCCCCGCTGAAGAACAGATTTCATGTTTATGATTACTCTCTGAAACATCATAAGAAAATGTCTGTGTTCATACTTAAAACTTGGTGCAGGACACTTGTTTGTGGGTTTGCTTTGATGTTGGTGGTTTTGGTTTTGTTTGGTGGGGGGATTCCTAATAGATTAGACCATGTAGAATCTGTGCTCCTGTTTACATGATTACTATGTTTATTGACTTGGTTGCGTGAATTCTTCCGTTTTAGCAAGCACATTTAAATGATTATGAATTTTTTTCTGCAAATGTCTTTAATAAGTTTACTTGTCATTTATAACCTACTCAGCAGGAGTCATTACATGTCACAGGCCCCAGGACTAAAAAAAAATTCAAAGAATGAGTCTTAAAATTCTTTCAGTAATAATTTTACACAATTACTGTAAATGGATTTTAATTTTCATACACTCAAAATGGACTAGTTTACATATGGTAGTGGAGCTTTATGTGTTTTTCATCATTGTAATTAGGAATATATTCAGATGCTAATGCCTCCACTGATCCAGAAATGGAACATGTTAAAGGATGAAGATAAAGATCTCTTCCCTTTACTTGAGGTATGCTAAGCTGGTAACATTTAGTTAATCTGTGTTTCATCAAAAAACACGTGTTCAAATCTAAAATGGGTATATGTGGTAAGTGTTAATTTACATTCTGAACCATTTCTGTTAAAATGCTGAATAAATATGTAACATGCCGTAACTTTAATTATGGTACATCTAAAATTTTCTGTTTTCACAGAAATACTGTGAAACAGAAAAAATGTAATGGATGTGTTATGCTTTTTTTTTTTTTTAAGTAGACAATGGATTGAATTGTGTATGTTTTCTAGCCTGCTCTACTTATTTGATAGTGAATTAGCTTGGAGATCTTTCCATATCAGCATATATATGTCCATCTCTATTTAACTATTTCTTTATATGGATATATAGCCATGTCATAATCGACATAAATTCTTTTATATATTATCTATTGTTAATACATACATATACTCATGTGAAGTAGCATTGGGACTCTGATGGGAGGGACTTCACTTTATACCTTTTCTGTCTAGTTTGAAGTTTTGTTTTCTTGTGTATTTAAATGCTTTTTTTAACCCCCCAAAATTTATATGCTCTTCAAATAACTGAATACATTCTCACATGTGGTAACTTAAACCTAGATGAATTGATATTGGTAGAGCCAGTTCAGTCATTCTTGTCCCCCTGTCATTTCAGGGGTCACCACTTCTGCCATGGATTGTCCCTAACCAGCAAAGTAAAAACTTCTGTGACAGAGCAATGGCTAATCCTGGGCCCAACAAAACAAGAATTATTATTATGACTAGATATATTTACTTCCAGGCAGGGGCTCAGAATGTGCCCAGTACAGTCCACCCACAGTATTGACCAGGATGGGAGGATAAATAAATGTCTCTCTTACATTTGAGGAAAAAATAGGAATACAGAATACTTAAATCTTTTCCTGAAAGATAATGTTCATTAAAGAAACCTTTACATTTTTTTGAGGAAACCTCCCCTGACCAGCTAGTAAACTTAACAGCAATGAATGGCATCCAAAGGAGAGGTTTGAAAAGGTAAACCTGCTATGCTATAGACTAGTAGAACAGGCTCATAAGTGACCGGAATCTTATTGAGTACACTTTGAAGCGTTTATCATAATCTCAATTATACCTAGAAGTTTTACACATCTGCGTTATCCTTTTCTAGTGCCTATCTTCAGTTGCCACAGCCCTGCAGTCTGGCTTCCTTCCATACTGTGAACCTGTGTATCAGCGTTGTGTAAACCTAGTACAGAAGACTCTTGCACAAGCAATGGTATTTTTTAAAATTTTTCTCTCTCTCCCTTCTTGGCATCAAACATTTTTCTAAGGATAGGCATAATGTATACAAACTTTTTCAATAATTGATTCAAAGTAAGTTTTCAAAAAATTTTGTCTTAATTTCAGCTGAACAATGCTCAACCAGATCAGTATGAGGCTCCAGATAAAGATTTTATGATCGTGGCTCTTGACTTACTCAGTGGCCTGGCTGAAGGACTTGGAGGCAACATTGAGCAGCTAGTAGCCCGAAGTAACATTCTAACACTAATGTATCAGTGCATGCAGGTGAGACTTATGAAATTGAAATGAATTGAAACCTGGTTTTCTGTGTCACATTGGGGTTAATGTCTTCTTCTTTCTTGCAGGATAAAATGCCAGAGGTTCGACAGAGTTCCTTCGCCCTGTTAGGTGATCTGACAAAAGCTTGCTTTCAGCATGTTAAGCCTTGTATAGGTAAGAATATTTTCTATTGCTGTGATGTGCTTTTTATTTTTATTTTTTTTTTTTTGGCGGTACGTGGGCCTCTCACTGTTGTGGCATCTCCCGTTGCGGAGCACAGGCTCCGGACGTGCAGGCCCAGCGGCCGTGGCTCACGGGCCCAGCCGCTCTGCGGCATGTGGGATCCTCCTGGACCGGGGCACGAACCCATGTCCCCTGCATCGGCAGGCGGACTCTCAACCACTGCGCCACCAGGGAAGCCCCTGTGACGTGATTTTTAACATTATTTTTCATCAGCTATGGTTTTCATTATTAAACTGAAATTCCATGAAATCCCAACATTTATAAGTGCACATTTTACTGGTTAGAGCTGCTCTGATTCAAGCAGGCAGGATGGGAACCCCTGTTCCTTGTTTTTTTGAATTCACCATCACTTCAGCAGCTCGTTAGGCATTCATGTGACTGGAGAGAAGTTGGAAAAGTATTACATGCCCACCTGTGAATCCTTGGTCCTATATGCTAGTTCATGGATACTTCTTGAATAGCCTCTCTTTTTTGGTAGAGGTACCCAGTAATAATAATAATCAGGTTTTCTCATGGTAAACCAGCATAATTTTTCAGGTACTATAGGAAACTTCAAACAATTTTCTTAAAAGTAAATAATGATTTGTTTCTGTTGAAGTGGCATAGCATTTGTCTTAGCCTTTTGTGAAGATAAGAAGGGATTCCTTGAATAATGTAACCTGATTTGCTGTCAGACCCATGGATTAAATGGGGTTTTGGTTATTTTCCCTTCATTTCTATATCCCATCATTTAATCTTAGTTTAAAGCAGTGATCTAAAATGGTTTTGTTGTTGTTGTTTTCATTTGATAAGGTGTGCTTTGGGGGGGGGGGCCCTCCAGTTTTTACTAAGATGTAATTGGCATATCATTGTATAAGTTTAAGGTGTGCAATGTAATGATTTGATATATGTATATTTTGGGAAATGATTACCACAGTGTTTAATTATAACATCTATCACCTCACATAGTTACAAATATTTTGTGTGTGTGTGGGGTGAGAACTTTTAAGATCTGCTCTTTTAGCAACTTTCAAATATACAACAGTATTGTTAACTATAGTTATAATGTGATACACTACATCCCCCAGAACCTAACTTATTTTAGAACTGGAAGATTGTACCTTTTGACCTTCAGCCAATTCCCAGTTATACTTTTCAATAATAACTGTCTTTCTGAACTTTGAATAATAACATTATTTATGACGTATTAAAGTAAACCATCAAGTTAAGCCTAACTCCTCTAAATGAAAGTGTAATGAATTCTTGTTTTATGGAAAGCTTGTTCTACAAATATTTTCCACCTGATTTAGTTTTTATGAGTTTAAACTTGTATGAAAGATTACATTTCTTTTTTTATTTTATGACTTTATAGATCATGTACCTTCTTCAGGAGGTACAGTGTTTCTAGTTGTCTCCCTGTTTTTAATGTTACCAACCATGATGATTATATTCCAGGTTAGTGTTTCTCAACTGGAGCGATTTGGCAATGTCTGGAGACATTTTAACACTGGGGGTGTGTTACTGGTGTCTAGTGGGTAGAGGCGAAGGATGTTGCAAAACATCCTACAACACATGAGACAGCCCCCTGCCACAATAAAATAATCTGACCCAGATTATCAGTATTGCTGAGATTGAGAAACTGTGAGATCGACTGGTTTATTAGGGGTTAAAAAATGATATTCTAATTCTTCGTTTAGTAGTGAGAATGCATATATAGAGACATTTCCCATATCAATAAATTATTGCCCTGAGGTACAAATCATATAGGAGAAGAGGCAGGATAATTACTTGATTCTTTCTCTTTATTTACCAGTTTTCAAAATAATAATTGATTTCCAGCATCTTCCATAGGTATCTATATTATGTTTCAGAGTTTAGTTTGTGTTTGTTAGAGTGTCAGTATGAGCTCATGATGCTCAAATTGTCCTACCGCTGGCAACAGGAGCTTTACCAACTTGGGTCCAGAGTCTTTTCTGGTATGAAAAAATAGTCCAGGCTTGTTTTGTACATTTCCTGCCCTTAGCCTGCGATGGGACATTTCTCTGATAGCCCTTTTTCCTTTTAAATGGAAGGTGATATTTAGAGACCACAATCTGAGCACTAGGATAAAAGTTACTGTAAAAGCCAAAATCATTGATTTAAATTTTTTTTCTGAGTGTGAAAAACCAGCTTTGAAGAAAGTTCTATTGTATCATGTTTTCCTCACTTTATTTTAAATTTTCTCAGTCTGATGACAAGAGAGATTACTCTGACCAGCTCTTCTTAATGATACTTAAAACCAAAACTTGGGCTTCCTGATACATTTCACATGAACGTTCAGTGGCCAGATATTGCTTCCTTCAGTTTCTTAAGATAATTATTACCAACAGCTTTTTTTTTTTTTAAAGGCTGTTTCTTGCCTAGATTTCAGTTTCCATCTGGTAGATTTCCTTTAAAGCACAAAACACTGCTATTGAGAAGTTTACTACATAGTTTTTAAAAACTTTTTTTTCTAGCTGATTTCATGCCAATATTGGGAACCAACCTAAATCCAGAGTTCATTTCAGTCTGCAATAATGCTACATGGGCAATTGGAGAAATCTCCATTCAAATGGGTAAGATTTTTTTCCCCTTTAAAAACATAAATTTTGATAATTTAATATTTTATAATGAGCATTATATATATGAATATTGTATCACAGTAAAGGGGGCAAAAATATTTTACATTGATATTTTAACAGTGAAATTTTTCTTTTTTGTTTTCTCTTTTGGGAATGATCTAGGTATAGAGATGCAGCCTTATATTCCTATGGTGTTGCACCAGCTTGTAGAAATCATTAACAGACCCAACACACCAAAGACGTTGTTAGAGAATACAGGTACCATATGACTGAACTGTTACGGTGAAGAGAAAATTATTTGCCTTTTAATTTTACATTAAGATGTGTAGAGAAACTAAAGCAAAGCTAGCTTTAGAAACCCAGCTTATTAATTAACAGCTAATTTGTATTCTCAGTAATGAAATGTACTGTTTTAGCTTCATTCCACAGCCAGTTTTCAGAAACTTTCAAAAAAAAAACCACTTTCTCCCGTTATAGTGTTTTAATACTCCCTAAAATGGGCCCCAACTAAAATAACTATTGAATGATATGAATTTTACTTTTACATTAATTCAGAGAATACCTGGCAGCTGGGGAGTAATTTTTTTTTTTTAATTTGTAAAAATGTAGCCAAAAATAGATTGCATTGTAGTGGCTAGTTCGTTAATAATGGCATATGTATTTTGTATTTTGTTGTATATTCTTCTTCAGATTGGGAACTTAAAGCAGTATCTTGTGGGATTTTTATTCAGGAGGCTTGTTTCTCTTTTGCATTTATAGAGAGCATGTTTATATTAAAGAGTACCTTCCATACTATAAAACACATTTCAGGGTGATTTCTTTCCACCCTCCCTGATTTTTTAAAATGTAAATTTTGTTTTCAATCAGGCACATCTTTTTCTTTATATACTAAGACAATTCCAGTAGTATATTCATAGTCAGTGAATGCCTTACCAATATACTGGACAAAGAAACAAATAAGTTTTTCTAAATAAAAATTTATCTTCAAAGGTATTTTAATTTTACATTTTTTAATTATAGAAAGTTTATTATATCCTAATGTGATAATTAATGTGATTATTGGTATGGAAGGAAATCTTTTAATTATGAAACAGTTATATGGCTGTTTGGCTGTATGGGTACTGTTTATATCATGAAGTGAATTAGATTTTCTTGCTGAGAAGTATAAAAAGCTATGTATAGGATGGTTATGAAATCTTGTCAGGTTTTTATCTCTTTAGAATGCAGTACCTATACATGACATTCAGATTTGGAACACTTGGCCATTATCAAATTACTGTTGAACCTTAAGAAACTTCCTATTTATTTTTAAATGTGAATGCATAACTGCAAATAAATGTTGAGTGTAATGTATATTAAAGTTTCTTGTGGGATATCAGGTGGTGAATTTGTTATAGTTCCTTGAACAAATTGGCTTTATATATAAGAATATATTCTAAGTATGAATCTACCCTAAGTAAATCAAAAGGTAGTTGATAATGCCCTTCAAGTTGATGGATTGAATTGATATGATTAAGAAACACACTTGGGATTCACTGTATTATTCTTATCACAAGTGACTGCAGAAAATGTTTCTTTTATTCCATCCCCAAAGGAGGGGGGTGGATAATTATTAAAATAAAATCATTGTTAGTGGGTAATATCTGTGTATTTTAGCAACTTAATTACCATTATCTTAATATTTCATAAAGCCAATTCCTTAGTATATGCAGTTACTTGCTTTTTTTCTAATTAGTATATCCTACACTGAACTTTTTCAATGGACCATCATCTGCTTTATCGCATGTTTCATTGGGTTGTTCATACTTGCCTGTTTAATGAGAATGTTGCATAGTTTGTGTCTTTTGAACATAGGTTTTCTTTCTCTTGCTTCATATGAATCTGCTGGATTTTAGTATTATCTGTGTAGTTTGCTTCAAGTAATCCTTAAACATTTTTCTTTACCCCCCCACCCTTTTTTTATGAAAGGTTAACCTGTAAGTTTTTGAGAGAACACCATTAAAGCACCTCATGGTTTGTTTTCTGTTTGTTTTTTTTTTTTCCCGTTGTGTATAAATGTATTTATATGTAATGTACCTTTGAATTGCAGAATGCAGTTCTGAGTTGCACCTGTTTTTAACTCTTTGTAAATTTAAGGACTTAACTGAATTTTGATGGTGAATATATGTTTGATTAATTCCCACTTCAAATTTTTAAAAATAAAATATTAGCATGTAATCAGTATGTTTTATTATCTATTATCATGTGCTGTGCATTTTATAGCAAGGACAGAATATTTGTTCCTTTGGTCCACATGTCACATGTCATTACAGTGGACTGTCTAAATTTCCTTTTTGTCAAACAGGGTTTGAAATTAGTGGACTGTTTGAGTTGTTATCATCACCATCAGAGGGTTTTTTTTGGAACGGGATTTGACATAGCACAGCAATTTTCCAATCCATTTATTCAGTATGTACCACAACACCTAAAATTTAATAGTTGATTTTGATATCAGGCAACAAATGGTCCACTGGCTTGTTTTGGAAATGCTGGCAAACAAACCAAAATTATACCAAAATTTTGATCAGATTCCTAGATAATTTTCAAAGAATGGAAATCACATAGAAAGCTACGTAAAGAAGTGAGAAAGCTTTTAACTGTTAACTTCTGAGAAATGTGTTTGAATAGACAATTCAGAAATGTAATAATTTACATTTACGAGTATTTCTTGGGGGAGAAAACCTAGATTTCATTGTTAAACTGAAATTTCAACTGGCTTTGAAGGAAGAATCTAAATCCATCTGTTTAATCGCTCATCGTTTTATTAACAGAATATCTTGACGATTGAGCGAGAAAAGCAGTTCATCACGGTTTTTGGTGTTCTCTCAATCTTTAAAGTTTTTTTAATTCCTTTTGTTTTCCTTTTTCCAAGAGTATGCCATATATGTTGCTGCCCCTTATTATAGGGGGTGGTAATAAACAGCACTGGTGAAATCTTATGTTTATTATCATACACAAATTCTGTTGGTTTCTGTTTCTGAGTTATTTGTTGTTTTTTCTTTATTTTTTCTCCTTCCCCCTCATTTGCTCATGTCTTGGTTGGCGTTTGGTGGTGTATAACCGTGATTGCGTTACCTTAGCAATAACAATTGGTCGTCTTGGTTACGTTTGTCCTCAAGAGGTGGCCCCCATGCTACAGCAGTTTATAAGACCCTGGTGTGTATTATTCAATCTTTTTTTTTAATTCATTTTTCTTCACTCTTTCTTTCTCTTTCTATCTCACTTTTAGATATATTTTCAGTTGGTTACAAAAATCACAATCCTTTATCATTGCCAACCATGTGACTAATCTTGTCCTATCAGGTTTGTGAGGTTTTTCAGTAGCATCGTCATGTATATTTATTTTATGTTGTGGCTAACGACTAATTGATGCATGGGATAAGATTGTCACATGCTTGCTGTGTTAAAAAGCTTGATTATACATAAAAAGCATTTAAATATCCACCAGTAAAATAAAGATGCATGCAAATTCTATAAATTTAGGTTTTTGCATTGTTTCTTTTTTAGAATTAATTTGAAAACTTGGATTGCATTAAGAAATACATGTTTAAATTTGTTATGTATAAAAATCTTATTTGCTTGTTAATGTAAAAATTAAACATCTACATCATAAGTTGTATAATAATAGTTTCTACTGTGGCAGTATATCCTATGTTCTGCTTCTTTCGATTGACAGTCTTTCAATTCAAGACATTTTTAGTAGTGTTTAATGGAATACAAGTCATAATACAGTTTTAAAAAATGGGTAATTTACTCTTGGATCAAGCTCATTAATAGTTTAAATGGGAAATTAAAATCAGTTGTTATTACTTAGATGCAATTTATTAGTAAGAATTGTGAATTTCAAGGTTTTCACTATATTGAGATTAGATGGGCCCAACATAATATAGTAAGTGTGAGAAACTTAAGCTTTATGAAAATTCTTTGAATATAAACATTATCTCTACTCTGGTGCTTATTCCATTAAATACTGTCCATTAGTATTGTAGTTGAACCTGCTTTTTACTTAAATGCTAAACTCAATTCTATAATTTAATAGGTGCACCTCTCTGAGAAACATAAGGGACAATGAGGAAAAGGATTCAGCATTTCGTGGGATTTGTACCATGATCAGTGTGAATCCCAGTGGAGTAATCCAAGTAAGATGTTCAAAAGGATTTAACTTTTAATGTTCTGAATTATGAAACTTTAAAGTTTAAACTATAATTATTAAAAATATTAGCTATTTTTACTGAAGATACTGAAACAAATTATGTTTTAAATGTGTATTTCCTAACATCTTGAAATGATGATGCCTATTTTTATTTCCTAAATGTTTTTTTGGTCCTGACATATAATAACAGCAGATTGGGAGAATAAAAGTTATATTCTTGACTTGAATTAAGCCAAAGCTTCTTTCATTCACATTCAAACGTCATTTATTTACTTTGTAAATGCTTCCTAAAACTGTGAATATCAATTTGCTGAGTTTGAGGCTCTCTACACTTCAGAGGGTGATCAAATAGTAGGATACTCTTTCTGTTACTTAGATCAGAAACTCGGTAGTGAATAAAATAGAATACTGAATCAACCATTGAAACTGCTTTAACTTTTGAGAGTTTATGATTTAGTGATTTATTCATCCTTAATTTCATTTCTTACGCTATTTCATACTATATTTAGACGTCTTTAGCCTTTAAAAAATTATTTGGCAGCAGTACTAAACGTGAATCTGATCAAACCTCTGGATCCAGGTGACACACAAAGCATAAAAGGATGTGTTGATTTACACCATATGTATGAAATCAACAAAATACAGGCTGTGGGGCTATAGGTTAAATGTCCCAGGTTCCTCAACAGATAAATTGTAAGGAAGAGAAAGTATGGGAGGGGTTTTCCAGAAAATAAACTTTCACTTTCAAGGGATAGGTGCTTTGAACATTTTTTAACTGAGACCTTTTGATACTTCCTATCTTACGTTGATTACTGTGTTGTTTGTTAATTCAGGTTTAGAAACATTGTGAAATACCAGCTTATAAAATTCAAAATTGATGTAGGTGATAGGCATTGAAAACATATGAAGTAGAACTGGAAAAAAATCTTTTGGCTCATTTTAGATTTGTATAACATTAGTAACTTACTATTAAAACAAGCCATTACTGTCTTAAAAGATGGTCCCTAGTTGCAAAATAACCTCCTGGCATTGAGTTTCCGGGTTTTTTCCAATACTTAAGAACTTTGTGTCCCCTTTAATACGTTTTAGAGGTATCTGATGTGGTATATACCATATTAAGAAGGAGCATTTTCATACAGCGGTTTTTTTTTTTTGTTATTGTTGTTTTTCCTTTTGCATTAACATTTAAGACAGTGACAGTAACACATGTGGTTATGAAATCGCTACTAAAAAGTTGGTATAAATTTCTACTTTTCACATACTTTATTTGGGTGTGGTTAAAAGAAAATGTATGAAGTTTTATTTATGTTTAAATTTTTAATCACAAATTCTACATGTATATATAATTTAAATTTTTAACATCAGACTTTGATATTCAGAAGACACAGGAATCATAATTTGAATAAACCATAAACTTTGGGCACGTGGTATTTTATTTGCTTAAATATGTGTTTTATGCACATATTTTAGTATTAGTGATTTTTTTTTGAAATTAATGAGGTTTTCTGAATTTAATAGTAAAATTTAAAGTAGTTGTACATCAGCAGTATCTTGTATGTTGTATGTTGAACTGTTGTTTCAGTAAGATAGTCGAACTTGAAAAATACTTAAATGAAGTATTTCAAGCATATACCTGTCATCACCTTGTTCTTTTAGTCAGAATAACGTGATTATCTTTTAAATAATAGTCTGAGCATTGGGGTTTTTTTTTGTTTGTTTGAGTTGGGTTGGACTGGGTGCTGTTTGTAACTACATAATTTTTCTTCTAACTTATCATTTCATTTACATTTCTATCTGGAGGTGGATCTTGAAATTTAGATCTATAAATTCCTATGCTTTAAGTCAAACTTGTTTGGTATATACTTAACTAGCTTTGAATTATTTCTAGGCCAATCAAAACTGTAAAATTATTGAATTTATATAATTCCATAAATGAAGATTTTTTAAACTGGTGCTTATTTGATGCTTTCAGTCCTTGCTGATGCTACACATTTACTAAAGACTGGGGTTTTGTAATGTAAAATTAAATACTGGGTTGGCCAAAAAGTTCATTTGGGTTTTCCTGTAGCACTAAATTCCAGTATAAACTGAATAAGTTAGAGGTTCCTTGATGGTAGAGTAACAGGGACAACCATTAAGAAATTACTTTAATTCCTTATTATAGCTGTTTTAAAAAGTTGTTTTTTTTTTTTACCTAGGATTCTGTTGATATATATTCTGAAGTTTACATGTAGCTTTTGTTGTGTTTGACAAATACAGTATCAATTGAAGATGTATTTCTTGCTTGTTATAGGATTTTATATTTTTTTGTGATGCTGTTGCATCATGGATTAATCCAAAAGATGATCTGCGAGACATGTTCTGTAAGGTAACTAAAAAGTCTTTATGATGCACATCATGTGACTGTTACTTAGTTGGGAAATTTAAATTATGTTTTTATTTCATATGAAACTTAGACTCTTCAAATCAGTACTGGTAGACTATATAACCTTTGTTCTTGGTAATAAAGAAGTTGACTTGATCTTTTCTTAATATACAGTAGTGACTTTGTATCAATAGAGCATGTATTTTAAAAATATTTTCTCAAGCAGTACCACTGATTCATGAAGTCCTGTTATCCCACCTATGCAAAATAGCATGTATTTTCAAAGATGGCTGACTAAGGTTGGAGTATAATATAATCTATTGAACAAAGTAAATCTAACTGGTCACAGCAAGGATTAAACCTGTGTGTTTGTTTTAGTAATGCCCCTTGTGGTTAACTCCAGTCAGCCCTCAGCCATAACAAAATAAGAAATAAAATGCTGCTACACATTTGAATTACCTAATATTAAAATTAGTGAACTATATAGTTGCAACTATGAACCCCCAAAGCTTTGTATATTTTCAATTTGAATAAACTTAATAAGGCATAAAATTTTTAATCCCTTGGGTGAATGCTATACCTTTTTGCTTGCTTTTCATTACTACTATGTCAGATTGCTTAGAGTACTTCTGTTACTAGGACACTTGCTGAATTCTAACCTTCTCAAAGCAAAGTGCAGCATATTCTATGAGGTAATTTTAGGCAAGACATGGAAAGGTGTAGAATTCAACGAAGTTTGAGAATAACTACTTTAATAGGGGTAAAATTTTAGAATAATAAAATCAGTAGTGTTTGATTTCAGAAGCTACGCAGATATGAGAGTTTCTCTTTTGTTATTGATAATGATTTTTTACTTTTTTGCAGATCCTTCATGGATTTAAAAATCAAGTTGGGGATGAAAATTGGAGGCGTTTCTCTGACCAGTTTCCGCTTCCCTTAAAAGAGCGTCTTGCAGCTTTTTATGGTGTTTAACGTCATACACTTAAGCTGCAGTCCCATAATTAGGGGTAAGTTGTAAGAAATTTGGAATTTTCCAGGATGAAGAAACTTAAGTTAGGACTTCAGTCTAAAACTACTGAATAGAATAAAAGCTATTTGTTTTCCACAGAGGTTGAGTAAAACAGTATCATGTTATATTTGACTTAAAATTACTTACATGAAGGCTGGAGACTGATTGATTGATGAGCCAGCAAACAAGATAAAATACATGGTTCCACTTTGAATCCTAGGTAGAAGGAAATCCAAGGTGGTGTACTAGTTGGATTACCATTTCTTCAACCAATCCTTTTTTTAATTTTTGCCCTTTAAGAGGTCACTGACATTCACTGTGACAGGGTAGAGATTCATTTTTAAAGCATGAATTTATAGTTTCTTATATATCAAGGACTTCCTATGTTGTGAGCTTTAGGGAAAACCCAAGTAGAATTGGAACTGGATTTGGTCTCAGTAAATAGGAATATTTAATACTTATTCTTCATATTTTATTGAGCACCTTCCTCGTTCCCAGCACGGTGTTTTTAAAAGATCACTGGAAGATTCTTTTTTGGTTTGGGGTGGTAGAGGGGTAAGTCCACCTGCACTCTTGTCTTTGAGTTTTTCTGACTTAAGTCAAACTAACAGTTCTGGTCTTTTAGCCTTAGTTTCCTCATTAGGTTATTTTGAGGATTAAATACGATTCTATATGTGGTGCCAGGACTTCGTATATTGCCTAATACACTAAGTTGGCTCAATAAATATCAGTAATATGGGTTAGTACAGTGAGCCAGGACGCACTTCATTAGTTTTTGAACATGAACTGAGACCTGTTCAACTGGAGGGTCAGAGAGTGTACTCAGTGTGTGTTGAGAAGGCATAAAGTTACTTGAATTACCTTGTATGTTGGAGTTTCTGTTTGCATGCTTGCTTCTTTACTCTGAGCTAGATTTTAAACCTGGAAAGATTTCAACATCTAAGTTGACTAGCCTAAAAGGGCAGTAGAAATGGGCTTGCAGCCTCTGGAATATCTCAGAGCCCTTTGTGTGTGTTGTCCCACAGTGGTCTTGAGTCCTTATGGCTGTCTTGTGGCTTTAGCATTTTAGAGAAGTGCTTGATTCACTTTACGTTAAATCATGAGAATGCAATAGATGAGAAATAACTTTTAGCATCAAGGGCTAAATTATTCAACAGTGAGCTGAGTCTTGAGCACTTTCGGGTTAATAAATCTGATTAATAAACCCTATGTGGTCTGTGTCATTTCACCAGTTATGAATTAACTGTGGTGACCTTCATAAATGTCCAAAGTTTCACAGGAGTAGTTAAAAGTTTTGTTGTGAAAGGACAACTATCAGGTACTAGTTACAGTCTCCCAGTAATCTACCTTTATTTCTTAATCTTCTCGTAATTAAAACTGTGCTAGCATTGAAAAAGTCTTTATCAGGAAAATCAAGAGGCCTGAGAGTATAGGACATGACTGAGTAAAATAAGTCACGCTCTTTCTTTTTGCTTAACATTGGGAATACTGGCCAAAATGATAATGTTTTAATTCTCACTAAGGAAAGTGATTGTCCTAAAGAAAGTGCTAACTTAATTTTGAAGAAAGCAAGGCCACTTGTTATATAAGAAATAATCAGCTCCCATCGGGACCCATTGTGTGAATGAGGATAGGTAATTAGACTGATGGCAATCTACAAGGCATATTTCATCTATATTTCATCTGTATAAAGCGCTGCACACCTCTCTGTGCATGTCCCCAGCTTGGCGTCACTTTTCGTATCTGATGCAGGTGACAGTTGAGAGCTGCAGGAGAAGGGAGCAACATGGTTCTCATTGACAAGTGTGATCATAGGCAATTTGTACAGTTTCTCATTTTCTTTAGGTAGAGATGGCATTGCTACTTGATTAATTTTGTGTTCCACTGGCTTTAAAAGAAAAACAGTTTTACGTATAAAATTGTTTTTGTTTTCTTACAGGTCCTTCAGTCTTGGAGACTATGAGGGAGCCTCTGCACCCAGGGAAAAATGTTACCCTTTACAGGGGGGAAGGGTAAACCAGTAGGGAATACAGTACAATCCCAACCCTACTGGGAGGGGCGGGAGGGAGGTGTTGCCGTCACTGTATTAAGTCGCTGTTGGGAAACGTTTTAACATCTGGAGCCTTTGTGGGTGGAAATCTGTCTCCAATTACAACTCTGCACTGGATGTGAAGAAGCAAAAAAAAAAAAAGAAAAAGCTATTCAATCTACTCACAAAACAGTACATTCTGGAATATTATGGGGAATTGTACCAAAACAAGAACCATATAAATGATGCATAGGGATGAGAAAGAGGAAAAATTCTATAGCGCACAATAAAGGAAACCTAAGAATGAGGATTAGAAGACAGTAAGTTTTGAGGGTTTTTTTTTTTTTTTTTAAAGGTTTTTATAAAATTTCCCACATTGATGGGGACTTGTTTTTGCATGCTGATGAAGAACTACACAAATGAAAGCTAATAAGAGTTAAAATCAGCTTGCCTACCCATAATAGTAGAAGCAGGTTCTTGGAAGTTACAATTTAAGATACCCCAAAAAGTTGGAAATAAAACAAAACAAATATAAACAATGAAGCACCCTGTGAAATGCCAAATGAGTCACTCCTTTTACCTTTGTGGGGTGGGCAGGGAGGGAGGAATAAATGGGGTTGGACATATCAAACTAAAGATTGACATCTTGATTTTGCATTAAGACATTAATGTAGTGGATATAATTTGATGGTTGTACTTCATTAGATTTAATTTCTAGGCCAAGATGTTATTTTTAAAGTGCAGTTTAAGGTTCAGGCATGCATTCTGGCTCATAGTGATTGAAAGTACTTTAAATTAGTGGGAGAGTAGCATGCTTGCATCACATAGAGTGAGATTGGTATTCAGTTACCTCTGTTGCGCCAGTTTGTGTTGCAGTTTACCAGTTCAATATAGCCCTGCATTTAAAATTCCTTTTTAAGATTTGTGGATTTTATTTTTATTAAGAATATAGATATAAAGTACTGTAGTTTACAGCTAGGCCTTGAAATATCTTTTTTAGGATCTGTTAGGAATAAGATTGATATTGTATTGTGTGTAACCTGCACAATGTGGAAAGCTGATATACCTGTGCAAAATCTTTGCCTCTGTGCTGTCAGTGTGATGTGCTTTCTGCATGGTTATATACTACTAGTGATTTTATCAAAACTTCTAAAACTTAAATTACATGGTAAAGGATCTGTAAGAGGCTGCATAAATGTTAGTTGGCACATAAAGACAATTGTAGAAGTTGAAGACATGATTGCTATATTTCAATGTTTATTCCCACTCAACATATTGCCTTCTAAGCTTTCTTTTTTTGTTCAAAGCATGATCTTAAAGATATGTTTAAGTTAATGGATGTAATGCAGGGTTCCTACACTGTATTGGCGCATGTTGGTGGCCCTCTGTGCCCTAGATATATGCACACAGGGTGCAAGTAAAAAGCTACAGAGTGAAAGTTGGTTTGGATCCTCTTCATTTCATTTGTTTAGCTTTTCTGTTATTTTTCTCTACTTACATGTATTCCTGTGAATAAATCCTTGTTAAGTTAACCCTTTACTTTTCCTTCCATGTGTATTTTCTTATATACTGTGAATGTGAAAACCTAACTGGTACACTTGATCTTGTGTCCATATGAAAGTGCAAGTCTTTATTAATTTGGATTGCCTGAACAGTGTATCCCATGATGATGAAGGAAAATGGAGAGATTTTTCTTTTTAACTCTGCTGGTCAGAGATGAAGCCACACCTTTCCATTTTTCAATGCTGCATATTTAATCTGCAACAGAAATGTTAAGCCATAACAACCTTTTTATATTTTAGTTCGTCACCTTCGCATTGCAGAATAAATACTGAATAACCGTTTTTGTAAGCAGTTGCTCCTCTTTGCATGGTTCTGTTCCTCTAAAGGTGTTGAATGATACAGCCATTGCACTGAAGTTTGAGCTGTATGTGTGTGAATTTATAAATACCATTTCAAAAAATTTCAGATGCATGGTAGCATGCAGAAAGGTTTTTGTTGTGTGTGTGTGTGTTTTTTTTTTTAACATGTTCTTTCACCTTCTTTCCTCTACTTTGGCTTTGCAAATTTCAGTCTGTAGAGCCTGAAATTAAATCATATTTTTACTGTACAGTTTTTTTAAAATTGTAAGTTGGATCCAAAGGGTATGTAGCATTTTGCTTTCTAGTACCATTGCCTCACTGGGAGCTCAAAATTTGCTTCCTAGTTAGTCTTTAAAACCTGATTACGGTGGCTGTTTTATCCTTAAATTCTAGTGATATACTGTAGTTTTCCAAAACATTTTAGAATTTAATATGGGAGATATTTTAATATTCTGGAATAAGTAGTAAACATTTTAAATTGAAAGAAATTTAAATTCAGAATTCTCCTGGACACTTTAAAATGAACGTACAAAAACAACCTTCAGTAAAATTATCTGGACCTGTGATTGCCAATTCTCTATTGACTGAAAAGCATTGTTGTTACCTATTGGATTGAAAAATTAATTTCTAATTAAGCAGATATGTAACATAAGAATGTGCCCTTTTGTAGTCACTTAACGTGTTTTTAAATTAAAAGGAAATATAATTTTAAAATGCAAAATATAAATAAATATGACTGACAGCCTGAGATGGGGTTGGGTTTTTGGGGGGTTTTTTCCCCCTTGAGGTTATAGTTTCTTCCTAATTATATTTCAGATACATAGTATAACATAGGAATTTGCAGAAGCCATTTAAGTTATCTTTTGAGGTAAGCTCTGATTTAGCATTCTGATAAAACTTAATACATCATGGGATATATATATAAAGCAACTTAATTCTTGTGGTGTAGTCTTAGTAGTTTTGAATGTTGACTGAATGTCTATGAAATTGTGAGTTTGTCTTTGTTACATTCCAGTGTTTCTGCCTCTTGGCATGCTTAAAAGCACGGCTTACTTCATCTGCTCCTTACACACTAAAGTGCTGTTAGTGTGCTCAACTACAGAAATAGCCGCTGCTAAGTGATGTAGATTTTCTACTTGAATATTTTTATGTTGTAGGAACCTCAGGAGGTCAGTGTTTACTGTTTTATATATGCCTTCTTTTTCCTGTTTGAGCTTCTCTCTTTGAAGGATTCTAACAGAACAAAAGCTGCTGATCAACCTAAGTTGGAAACAGAAAGTGTATTTAATATAATTTAAATGCATGTTTAGCAGTTCCGTGTTACAGTCCATTAGTAAGTGAACTTAGTGCCACAGATATTCATTTATTCAGGAAAGAATTTTGCTTTTTGTATTGTCTAATCTCTTTAATAACTTCATACTGTGTAAAAAAGAAATCACTTTTTTATATTTTTTGGTTGGTTATTTTCCAAATAATCAACATGTAAATAATCTTTAAGAGCCAGTTCTGATGCTTTACATTATACTGCTACTTGATTTTGTTATGTAGGTTGGATTTCAGAAGAATAGATTTTAAAACACTTAACCAAGCCATTACATCTTAAAAACAAAATAAGTAGCATACATTTTGTAATTAACATATTGATAAACACTGTGATTTTTTTTGTTAAGACTTTTTCATTGACCTGAATTGCTTAAATTGCATATATTGTAAAATAGGATCAGATGTATATTTTAAAATAATTTCAACTGACTTTCCTCTATTGAAATGCTTTGTCTACTCAGTTATTAAATATTCAGATACAAGTTTTATCTCAGGTGAATACTCTTGTATCCTTCTTGCTTTGGTGACATATGCTTATAAAGAGTCATCATACTTACAGTCTTTGTTTTTTTAGTGTATTTCATGAAGAATCTTTCCATTTAGTCTGATTTTCCAATCCTTAATTCTTGCAGACTGTGGTGGTATAAGTCCTTCCTGGCGAGAATTCAATTTGGTTCTCCTTTTCTCCAAACTCTAAGATAGGAAAGTGGAAATTTTTTCTGTCATATATTAAATTACCCTGCATAGCTGAAATGCCAGAATTAAACTATGTCTTAAACCTTTTAGTCTAAATTTAATTTAAATCCTTTGCCATAAAGAAAAAAGTGGGATTTTTTGCTTCATATAGTTAACCTATATTATTCATATTGAATGTATTAACAGATAACGGTGCAAAAACATTCTTCCCAAGAGAAGAGTGTATCGTGCATAACTGCAATTTAAGTCCTTCCTTTAGTAGTACTTTACACACAGCTTTGCTTATTGAATTATTTTTGCGAGTAATACAGGGGGGAAAACATTTAACTGTCGCTACTAGTACTGTTACTGAAATGTAGGCATTGAAATCTTGATGAAAACTGTGGTCTTCAGATTAAGGGCCTAAAATCTAGATTAAAAATCAGATCAATAAAGAGCTGTGTAACAATATTATCTAGTAATAATACCATGCAAGAGCATTGTATACCTACTTAGTACCTAGTCATACTGTATTAAATATGGAGATATTTCTAATGCCTCTTAAAAATTCAATTTTACGTGAAAGTTTCATTCACTTGTACACTTTCCAGGTGACTTGTGACTAATTTTTTCAGTCTTATATAGATCTTCCCCCATTGGTATTATATGTAGAGGATTCTTTATGCCTAATTATATGCTTATTAATTTTAAGGTGTACATTTAAATTATAGCAACTGTTTATTGTGATTTGTATCCCAGAATGTATTGTTTTTATTTTTTTTTAATGTATGCATGATTTTGAGGGAAGTTAAAATGGTGATTATTTTTTTCACCTCTTGTACATTTTAAAGTCAAACCAAATCTATTTGCCAAGCATTATATCACTAATTAGGAAAATAGGATTTTCCCGTTTATTACAATTTTTGTTCATCTACTATAGAATCCCCTTAACTATGGCTTGGTATTATTCACAGTTAGCTATTTTGCAAGTTCAGTTATCTTCCTAAAAGCTTACTGTAACATGGTTAGCCTATAAGGCAGTGTTGGTTCCCTCCTAATACCAGCCTCATAAAGGGGTTCTGCTGTACTTTCCCCATATTGCTTCATTGTTGTTTTTCCTCTGTGGATATATAACCAAATTAAGATTGGATGAATTTTATGGAGATAATAATAAGGCAATACTGTGTAAGTAATTTTGCTTAATAGATTATCATCTGTGAGAAGAGATGTTTAAACGTGGTTGATGACTTCACTTCATATTATAAAACAGTTTTACACTTAATATTCATGTTAATATTGGGTGCAATAATTTAGTAGTTTTAGCTTTAGTTATAAATAACTGGATCTTTCTGCTGACAACTTAGGTTGTATGAGTTATGCTTAAAAGCTTTAAATCTGATGTTTCCTGTACCTGCCACACTATGTTAGAATGTGTCCTTCAAACATATCCTCCTGCAACTTCTCAAACTGTACTAAATTGATATTTCTTGAAGTCAAACTCTGTGCTAACAGATCTTCATTTTAAATAGAATACGGTTTTAATTTTTGATAAGCTGCTGAATTTTAAAGAGAGTTTTTTGGGGCCACCAAATATTTTGGATCATGCAGAGAATATATATTGTACTGTAGTAATTTTGTATTTACATTTGTATGATGTGACATAATAGATGTGAATGTTAATCACTGCTTGACTATGTTAATAAAGTTGTTTAACTATAGATGTTTCACTCTGATTTTTAATGGAAGGAAATGAGCTTTCTTCCCCCCTGTTCCCCCATCCCATTTTGGGTCCAGATAGGTCGTCTTGTTGTCTTGTTCTTTGTTTTGTTTTATTGTTTGTTTTGAGAGGGTTTTTTAGCTTACACTTTAGTGCACTCTTGTTTGACATCATCTATTTTTTTTAATTGAGTATTTTCTTAGTTGTATAGTGTAGTAAAAAAAAAAACCTGTTTTCCCCACATTTTAATCCTGTTATTGATGTATTTCTAAACAGTTGATTCTAGGTTCAGCTTCTGGTGAGAGGAAAAAGATACTGCTCTGCAAAAAAAGGAGTTAAAACTAAGTGAAGTCATGAATAAAACATTGAAAGGGTAGATTGCATGAATGTGTATGAACCTGTGGCCTATTAAGGCTTTCTGGTCATCCTTCAAAAAAATAAGACTTGTAATTTTGGAAATAAATATTTACAAAAGTAGTAGTTTCCTCTTCAGGTTGTAATCCATTATTATAGTTGCATGTTACTAATTAAAATTAAATGTATTAATATATTTCAGAGGAAGTGTGTGCAGAACTGTCAAGTACTCTTTTTTTGGGGGGTGGGGGATTTACAACAAGGAAAGTGCCTGAGATTAGATTAGTGCAACCCAGAAAACTTTCAAGGGAAATGAGACTTGGGGTTTTTTTCCCTTTCGTTACCTGCACATGAGAACATTTGGGATACCTCACTTGGGTTGGAGAGGAGGGGGAAAATGACACCTGAGTATCATGTTCTGAAGCACGTCATCAAGAAATAGTTTAAGATTCCAGGGTTTAAGACCTAGGTTGTGGAAGAAGATAATCAAAACCAGCCTAATCATTAGTTATTCATGATTCTGATTTGCTGCAGCAATCTTAGAATGTGCCTGTAGCTAAAAATCTTTTGTAAGTCTTTAACATTTTAATGAAATTAAAGTACAGACTTTTAAGATGTTTTCACTTTATACCTATTTTTGAACAGACTGGTGTTTTTAATCTTGTGAGTTCATAATCAACCTGACTCCAGTCATTAGCATTACATGTGATTGTTTAGGAATGGTTGGAAAACTATTACAGCAGTTGAATTCCACAGCTCTGAGCTTGAACTTAACATTGCTATGGTGAATACAGAAGCAGCGACTGTCATCTTGTCCTTAGTCTCAGTCTTGTGTTGGCGTAAAAGAAACTCCCAAAACATCCGCATAGATCTCCAGTGTTCAGTTCAACACAATTTGCAAGTTACAGCTTAGAAATTCAACAGAATCTAAATCATTGGCAAAAGTGATACCGGAAAAATTTTTACACTAAGAACCTTAAAGTTTTTGTGCCAGTTACTGATCTAATTCATTTCTGTGCATATTGTAGCCATCTTGCTCTGACAGTTTAAATTTTATGTATTCCTTTTCTAGCTTTATGTTACCTTTTGAAGAGCTTCATTAAACAATTTAAGAAAGACAAGTGAACAGTTTTAAATGGATTTAATACAACTGCCCAGTGATAGAATAACTTGATGTTTCTGTGCACATATGAATAGTAAATTTGTGCATTGTTTTTAGTATCTAAATTTGCCTGTTAAGGTACTGTGCCGCGTTCTGTGAACAGTTTACACAGCCGTCTTACTGTTGGACATTCAGAAATTATTTCTCATTTTTTACTCCTAGAAATAAAGTTATGATGAATGCCCCTATGCTTAAATGTTTGCATACATCTGCAGCGATTTCTCTGGAATTGCCAATGTCAAAAGGAGATGGTTATACTACAATTTCCTTTCATAGAAAGTTATACTAATTTTCATACCCAGCAGTAACTTCAATGGGTATTACCATGTGTGCTGTAAATTGTGATTTAAATAGCATGATTTTCTAACTTTGTATTTAGGGAATTTTATATACAAAAATCATACTTTCACATTACATATTTAATAGATATCCGAGTTTTATGTCACAGGCACAATTCCTTAATCTTACGGAGCTTCCATTCTATTATAGCAAGGCAGATAAGTAACATAGTGTGTTACATGGTGGCGAGTGCCAGTGAGATGGGAGGTGATGAAGAGACTTGTTATTTTAAATGGGGTGAGTGGACATAGAGGAAGGTCTGAGGGGGTGTCGTTTGAGCAAAAACTTGGAACGAATCTATGGACATCTGGGGGCGACTATTTCAGGTAAAGGGAACAATAAGGACGAATGTCCTGAGACAGTAAAATGTTTGGAATGTCAGTTTTGCCCTTGAGTAAAGTTAAAGGACCATTGTAGGATTATCTGGATATGTTTTAAAGGAGGAATCTAGATTTGCTCACATCCTAGAAATGGGTTTGAGGAAAGAAGCCAAAGATGGCTGTTAAGGTTTTTGGTCTGAGCAGCTAGAAGAATGGAAATGTTAACTGGAATATGAAAAATCTGACATTTGGGTTGAGCCGTCTAAAGAAATGTGGAGTAGGCACTTGGAGTTCAGGGAAGATCGTCTGGCTGCGGATGGAAAATCGGAAGGGTGTAAATGTGCTTTAAACCATGAAACAATAACACCATTGAGAACAGGAAAAATGAAAGATGCAAGGACTAAACATGAAATTCCAACAATTAAGACTTGGGGAAAGAAAACTAAAGCATGGTGTTCTGATGTATAGAACAAGTAAGACAGAATTTACTTTGCATTTAGCAACCTGGAGGTTGTTTTGGCAGACTTTTTATGGCTGTAGAATCAGAATGAGAGCTATCGTCTCCATCCCTCCAGAAGGGTTGAGAGACCATAGGCTTCCCTTTTCGTCAAGACCACTTTAAGTAGCTTTGTAGTTTTCTAAAAACTGGATTGTTCAAGAAATGTGGAAGCTTGTGAGGAGTGAACAGGCGAGAGTGGATATATTACTTCCCTAAATGATTACCAGTGTGTAGTGTCTAAATTTAAAATATCCCCAAAGACTGGCAACAGCTTCAAAGATTATTATAGGGTTCATATGAAAAAGTCAGAGAAGCCAGAAAAATTGTGAAAGAAGGTAGTAATGACGGAGGGTCCCAATCAGGTTGTTGGGATTTGTTTTTGTTTTTTAATTATGGCTACAGGAGTGAAAACTACTGATTCATACATAGGCAGCTCAAAAGAACTGAGTCCGATAACATCTAAATGCTTCACATGAAACTAGTATATGGCACTTAAGTGAAAAAAGATGGATTATTTTACAAGTGTTGGGAAAACTGGGTAGACATTTGTTTTAATTTAAAAAAAAGGGTTCCTATCTCAACCTCATACTGTGTACCAAAAACTCTAGATGGCTCTAAATTAAAGTACAATATGAAACCTTAAAGTTTCTTTTTTATATATAATCTTAGTGTGGAGAAGGCATTTCTAGGAATGACACAAACCCTGAAAGTCATGAAAGAAAAGATTGGTTTAAAAAGCCTAAAAATTCTTCATGACAAAGTAAAAACTTAGGGGAAATTTTGCAGCTCCTTTTACAGAAAATAATTAATTTCTGTAAATTATAAAGAGCTCCTGTAAGTCAGTCAGACAACCTAATAGAAAAATAGGCAAAGACTATTGAGTTCACAGAAAATTTACACTTAGATTGCTTTCACATTGACAAAGGTCAGAAAGGCTTCGTGACACACTTACCTAGGGAACATGGCAACCAGAATTCATACACTGCTAGTAGGAGTGTAAATTAGTACAATATGAAGGGCAATTTAGAAACATCAAAATTATAAATATATGCATTCTTTGACCTATAAATCATCCCCTAAGTACTTAACCAATATGATAGCTCATAAACAAATGAAAAGATACTACATATCTTTTCAGTCACTAAATTCACAAAAACTGAAAATACCAATTGTTACAGATGCATGATAGAGGAACAGGAACTCTTACAACTCTGATTTAGTAAAACTAGTTTGGAAACTAGTTTGCCATTACCTAGTAAAGTTGAACACTTGTATATGCTGAGTCAGCAATTATACTACTGGGTATATACCTTGGAACAACTTCTTATGTGTGCCAGAAAACACACAAGAATCTTCATATGAGCATTGTAATAGCAAAGAATAAAAAGGAATAATCCAAATGTCCCAAGGATGGATGAATTTTTAAAATAGTTCTCAGCAAAAGAAGCCAGTTACAGTAAAATACAGTGAAACCATTTATATAAAATTCAAAAACAGACAAAACTAAAAAATACATAGAGATGCACACATAAGTGTGTAAATTAAGATGGTTACAACTTGAAAAGAAAGGGTGCAATGATGAAGAGTTTGGGTGGTGGGTACATTTTTTTCCTTAAATGGTACATGAATGTATACTCATGTATATTTCACACATAATTTCATAGCACCAGAGAAGACTTATCTGGTAACCATATACTGGCATACTGACCTCCCTTTATTTTTATTTTTCCAGCAAGTTCATCTTTTATAATCAAATCAGGCAACTTTATGGTAACACTATAGATGTGTTAGCTCAAGTTCATTTCAATCCAACATACTTAGGGACTAAAAATCCATGAGAGCTTTTTTTGTTCAACTTCTGAGATATCCAATACTTCCTGCAAGGCAAAGTAATATATGTCTATATTCACCTTCTGGCATCTTTATTGATAAACTTCTCTAAGTACTTTGTTTTTACATTTTCACTTTGAAGGCACATTTTCCCAAATAGAAAAGTATATATAAGATGTCTTCTTAACACGTATTTCCTTATCTTTGAAAAATTTACCTTGTGCTGAAAAGCCCACTCTTTTTTTTTTTTTTTTTTTGGCCACGCTGCACAGCTTGCAGGCTCTTAGTTCCTCGACCAGGGATTGAACCGAGGCCCTCGGCAGTGAAAGTGCAGAGTCCTAAGCACTGCACCAGGGAATTCCCCAAAGGCCCACTCTTTATATGTGAAAAGGAAGGAATTGATAATTACTAGGCCTTTCTTCCATGTCTGCTAGGATTTTACAAGCATTTCTGTTTTGTTAAGCCTCATTCTTTTTGTTAACTGTAGTCATGCACATTTTCTTTAAGCTTCTTAAAACAAATTTTAGTTTTCCTGAAATCCTTTTAGGACTACCTTAAACGATACCCAACAATGTATAAATTCAAAATATTTCCACTAGATGGAGCCATTGACCTATATTAATCCTAGAATATTAGTACAGTATTTTGTAAGAACATAAAACATAAATATATATATACATATATATATATGTATGTATATATATATGGAGAAAATTTCCGCCCCTTAAGCTCACCTCAATTAACGTGAAATTTTTACATGAAAATAATCTTGAAAATTGTTAATGCCATTCTCCCTTCGAACACAAAAATATCTTCAAGAAATGTTTCCCTGAGTCCAAGGACAGCGATTGTGATCTAGGCAGGACATCTCAAATTTTAACGTGCATACATGTCACCTGCCAGTCTTGATAAAATTAAGATGCTGATTCAGTAAGTCTAGATGGGACCTAAGTTTGTGTATTTCTAACAGGTTCCCTGGTGATGCCTTGCAGCTTGTTTATGGACCTTACTTTGAGTTAGCAAGGACCTAGAGAGTTCTTGGGAACCTGAAGTTCCCTTATGACATTAAGAACTGAATAGTTAACATGCAAGCGTCACAAGAGAGCAGGGGCTTCTGTATATTTTTTTTGCTTGAATGTCTTCAGCGCCCTGAACAATCCCTGAAACAAAAGTAGATGATCAACAATATTTGTTGAATGAATGACTGAATGAATGAGGACAATGTTTAAGTGCTTTATGTATATTAACTCATTTCATTTTCTTGACAGTCTATGAAGTCAGCTGTTTTATTATTCCCGTTCATAGAGAAGGAAACTAAAGTTATATGTAGTGGAACCAGGATTTAAACTCAAATAGTTGAACATGTCACTGGCTCCAGAGCCCATGCTTTTAACAAAAATACTATACTGACACTCATTTTTAGGTAAGAGATAAAGTCCCACACTGATTCAGGCACTTGTTGTCCAAAGGCCTGATGTAATATATCTGTTTATGGTCACTTGTTCCTGACACATTGTAGGGTTTGCTATGCCACAACATAGAGTCCCAAGGACAGGAGCTATGACTGCACAGTGTGAAGAGCATCTCCCCACTTCCTAACCTGGCCTATAGAGTGGAGGTGGGAAAGAAATGAGGGATAGCCAGCCCACCACTCAGGGTTCATGAAGGAACAAGGTGCCACCAGTCCTTACCCCATCATCTAATTTGGTTAAGTCTTGTAATTTCCTCGACCAAAGGAATGATCATCATGACCCCAAATTACAGAAGATCAATAAAGACAGGAGCTCCTTAAGTGCCCCTGGACATCCAGCCAAAAAGAGTTATTTAACAACCCCTACCTCTCAGGTCTTTTGCTGGGCCAGGGTTCTGTGCTGGGACATCTCTGGCTTCTTCATGGGAATTGCTATTCCAGTTATATTGCCGGAAGAAAGTGTTACTTTATAGTGTTTATTTTTTCTAATCTTCTACAGCTACTATTTGATCTCATTTGCAAATCTGGTGAAAGGGAGATGGACATTTGAAATTTTTCTATCTACAAGAAGTCACTCATAACTTAAATAGTTGCAGGTGGATTATATTAATAAAGTTCATTTACTATTACTTGAACAAACTTCCTACAACAAATTCTATTTCTTACGCCATTTGGCTGAAACTTAAATCCCTGTACCTTTGTATTTAACATCTAATTAGTATCCCAGTAAAAATATTTTTATTATGTAGTTTAGGAAGACCCACAGATGTCTCAGAAAGCACTTATCTTCTTAGGAAACATAAAAGAGCTTTCATAAACTCAAATGTACATAAGAACTTTCCCTACCTTTTAGATGTTTTTGTTCCCTGTGATCCCAAGGTCCTCTCCCACGCTGAATAACTAGCCTGGCCCAATACTGAAGAAGTATTTACCATATTAAAAACTTTTTTCTTCCTATAATTCTTTTGGGCCAAATCAAAATTTCACAGGTTTCTATGTTGTCTTCTGCCCCTTCCTACACCTCCTAGCTCACCTTTAACTTTCTCTCCAAGCTCCTGCCACCCTGGCCCTTTGTTCCCCAAACACAGAAAGTGAGGAAAGCCTTAAGGTCTTTGCACACTCTGTTCCCTGAGTTTGAACTGTTCTTCCCTTTTTACTCACATGGCTGGTGCCATTTGGTCATTCATATTTTAGGGTGGGTATCACCTCCCCACTAGGGCCTCTCCTCACCCCCCCAATCTAACCTATAAATCATTTCCTGTCCTGTCTGCATTTTCATTTTTTGTATCACAAAATCATCATGTCTCCTGAGTCTCCTCCCGTCTTTGACAGTTTCTCAGTCTTTCCTCGTTTGTCTCTACATGGAAAATTTTAAAGTAGATTGGTCAGGCGCTTTGGAGAATACTTCTCAATTTTGAATTGTCTGATGTTTTCCCATTATTGAACTGGGGTTGTGGATTTTTTTTGAAGACTTCTACAAAGGTGAAGTATCCTTCTCACTGCATCATATCAAGGAATACTTGATATCAACATGACATCACTATAGAGATGTTAACTTTGATCTCTTTGTTAAGGTGATATCAGCCAGTTTCTCTGTAGTCAAGTTACTATTTTTCTCTTTCCATATTCCATTCTTTGGAAGTGAGTCACTGAGTCCAGCCCACACTCAAGAGGAAAGGAATTAAACCTCACCTCCCAGAAGGGGACGTATCTACGTGTATTATTTGGAATTTCTCTCTAAGGAAGATGTGACCCTTCTCTATGTATGTATGTATGTATATATTTATTTATATCAGTACGAACTCGTGGATATTTGTTTTATCCTTTGGGTTAATACTATCACTGTTTTGTTGCTCAAGTTCTTTCAGCTTTGACCATTGGGAACACTTTCAAGTTGGTTTCTGTGTACTCTTAACATGCCCCGATCCTTTTTTATTTTTATCTTTAGCACTTACTTTCTGTCCATAAGTGATACGCTGGGCTCATCTTGTTTATTTCCTGCCCAAGGCCTAGAATCAGCTATTTCTCCAAGGAGACCTGGTTCCTTTTACTGGAGAATGGCATTTAAAAACTAAGAGCTGGGTGCTGGTTGTGCTAACTGCTACTGGTGTGTTACTGTTCCTACATCCTCTCAGTGGACAGAGCAAAGAAATAAATGCATGTATACTAACCCACCTATAACCACATGTCTGTATTTACTTCTGTATCGGTATAGAAAAATAGTGGAGTTGTAGATGTCTTCATGATAACTTACCATCAAGTTAATGTCAGGATATCATGATGATATCTCCAACTTGAATTCATTCTCGTCCTCCCTCCTGCTCTTGCCTTGATTCTTTATAACTTCTTTCTCTGAAAGTAATAAGCCTGGCTCCCGTTATCTTCAATGTCTTTACTTATTTGTTCAACTCTAGTAAACATGTACAGTAGTTTTGGAATTACTAGCCCGTACCACTGTGAGAAACAACTTACTACAGTCCAATGTTTATATACAGCATTCAGTCATAAAACCATTTTCCAAAGTTACTTAGGTCAGCTCCTTTGCCTCCAATCCGTTCAGGGAGGTTATGTCATACACTTGTAAACAGTTTGAGTCACTTGTCTCAACCTGCATTTCAGACTTTGATTCCCATCTTCCCCAGCATCCTGGTTCATTTTTTAAATCTGCATACAGTGAAAGTTCTATGGATTTTGACAAATGTAACAACTCATTTCTCCATTGCCCCCAAACCACACAGAACAGTTCCATCACCCTAAAACATTTCCCCATGCAGCTGCTTTGTAGTCAACTACTCTCCCTTCCTCCAAGCTTTGGCAACCACTGATCTGTTTTCCATCCCTATGGTTTTGCCTTTTCAATAATACCATATGAATAGAATCATAGAGTATATAGCCTTTTGAGTCTGACCTCTTTCACTTAGCAAAATGCTTTTAACATTCATCCATATTGTACAAATCAATGGCTTACTAATTTTCATTGCTAAGTAGTATTCCATTGTATGGGGATATCGCAGTATATTTATTTTTCCATTTGTTGAAGAACATCTTGGTTGTTTCCAGTTTTTGGAAATTATGGCTAACAATCCTAAACTTTATGAGTAAACCGTCACATACAGGTTTTTGTGTGAACATAAAGTATTCGCCTGGATAAATATTAATGGGTAAATATTGTTAAGTCTCTAAGTTTTGGGGTAATTTGGCCAAAGAAATAAGTAACTAATACTCCTTTTTTACCCCTGAACCATTTGAGTGTAAGTAACAGATGCCCTTTTATCCATAAATCCTTTAGTATGTATGTCCTAAAATATTCTACATGACCACAGGAAAATGATCAAAATTTCAATCTAATTTGCATCCTTATTCAAATTTGACTAGTTATCCTGATAACGTCACTTATAACAAAAGAAAACTCCCATATTACTCATTGTACTCAGGTGACATTCCTTTTTCTTTTTTAGTAAATTTTATTTATTTATTTATGGCTGCATCTGGTCTTCGTTGCTGCGCGCAGGCTTTCCCTATTTATGGCGAGCGGGGGATACTCTTCGTTTCAGTGCATGGGCTTCTCATTGCGGTGGCTTCTCTTGTTGCGGAGCACGGGCTCTAGGCACGCGGGCTTCGGTAGCTGTGGCTCGTGGGCTCTAGAGCGCAGGCTTAGCAGCTGTGGCACACGGGCTTATTTGCTCCACGGCATGTGGGATCTTCCCGGACCGGGGCACAAACCCGTGTCCCCTGCATCGGCAGGCGGACTCTCAACCACTGCGCCACCAGCGAAGCCCGCTCTATTTTTTTTTTTTTTCTTCAACTTGTTAGGGCGCTAGTTGATATGTATAACATCTTTCCTCCTCTGCTCATTCCATGTTCCCTTACTGTCAGCCAGCCAGTACCTCAGCATGTTGGAGTACTTAAGCTGGTAAAGTGGACTAAACCTTCTCTCCTGAAGCTCTACTCAGCAGTCAGTCAGTATAGCCGACTCTATTGGTGCCCATGCAGATCCTCTGTTCAAAGCCAATCAGCCCTCCCCCAGCTGACGAAAGGTAGGCTGAGAACAGCCCACAGCTGCATTCTTCTCTGGAGCCTTGCCCTTGGCCGATGGTCAATGCCCCATCCAGCAATTGCTGAGACGGATGCCCCAACAGAGCAGAAGCCATGGGAGCAGCCACACACACCATCACTCCCAGCGACCACCTGGGAATCTGTGCTTCCTGCTGCCCACAGTCTTAGGCTCTGTGGATCTAGAGATCTTGTTTCCCAGAGGGGAGATGCTTCCATAGGGTCCACAGGAAGAATCTCACTAAACTTAAAGGAAGGAAGAAAGAAGCCATAGTCCTGGCATTCAGACAGTCCACTGGGGCTTCTTTAACTACTCTCAAGTATGTTTATTCCAATGTAGAGTCTTCGAAGGGAACTCCAGGTGGGTTCATGGATCCATTGGGCCTACTGCTTGATCTTTCCATTTTTGAGAGAGGTAAGTTAAAATCTCTCTCTATGATTGTGGATTTTCCTATTTCGCTTTGTAGCTCTGTCAATATTTGCTTTATATACTTTAAAGATAGGTTGTTAGGTACATATAAAGTATAGGTCATGATCATATCTCAGGGAATTAAATTTTTATCATTGCAATAAATTATTAAGTCAATTAAAATAAATATATTCATTACACTAGCTTTCTTTTTGTTTGTATTGTCTGGTGTATTTTCCATCTTTTTTTTTGTTTTTCCTTATCTTTATGTATGTCACTTAAAAATAGCAGTTAGAAAGCATAATTGGATTTGCTTTTAAAATCCAGTCTGACAATTTTTGTCTTTAAACCCAAAGAGTTATGTACAGATTCATCTCTACTTTCCATCTTTCCCCGCAGTGTTCCCTTTCTTTTCTCTTTTTTCTCTCTCCTTGACCTTTTTTTTTCAAATTGATTGAACATTTTTCTTCTTTCTTTAATCCCTTTTTCTCTATTAATTTGAAAGTTGTATCCTTTATTATTGTTTAAAATTTTTTCTTTATTATTTTGGCTGCGTCGGGTCTTAGTTGCGGCACGTGGGATCTTGGTTGTGGCATGCGGCATCTTCCCTTGCGGCATGTGGGCTTCTCTCTAATTGTGGCGTGTGGGCTCCAGAGCGCGTGGGCTCTGTAGTTTGTAGCACGTGGGCTCTCTAGTTGAGGTGTGAGAGCTCAGTAGTTGTGGCATGCAGGCTTAGTTGCCTTGCGGCATGTGGGATCTTAGTTCCCTGACCAGGGATCAAACCCAGGTCCCCTACATTTGAAGGCGGATTCTTTACCACTGGACCACCAGCGAAGTCCCAGTTACATCCTTTAATTTTAGTATTTTATGGTGACTTCAGCTATTTAACATGCATACGTAACATGTCACTCACAGATTTTTTTTTTTTTTTTTTTGATGCGTTGGGTCTTTGCTACTGCGCACAGGCTTTTTCTATTTGCGGTGAGTGGGGGCTACTCTTCGTTGCGGTGCACAAACTTCTCATTGTGGTGGCTTCTCTTGTTGTGGAGCAAAGGCACTAGGCGCGCAGGCTTCAGTAGTTGTGGCTCACGGGCTCTAGAGCACAGGCTCAGTAGTTGTGGCACACAGGCTTCGTTGCTCCGTGGCATGTGGGATCTTCCCAGACCAGGTCTCGAACCCATGTCCCCCGTCTTGGCAGGTGGATTCTTAACCACTACGCCACCAGGGAAGCCCCACTCAATGATATTTAATCAGTTTGTTCGGAACAATTCCTAGACCCTAGAATGTTTTAACTCTGATCACCACCCTCTCCCACTTATGTCCCATTATTGAATAGTGTTTTAGCTTTTTTTCTCCATAAAATACACATTATATTTATTTTATATATTTGACTTTTGTTTAGATTTGTCCATATATCATATTATCCTTATATTATCTTTCCTTATCATTTTAGTTTGTATCTCGAATTTTCTGTCTAAAGTTATTCTTTTTTTTTTTTTTGCGGTACGCGGGCCTCTCACTGTTGTGCACTCTCCCGTTGCGGAGCACAGGCTCCGGACATGCAGGCTCAGCGGCCATGGCTCATGGGCCCAGCTGCTCTACGGCATGTGGGATCTTCCCGGACCGGGGCACGAACCCGTGTCCCCTGCATCGGCAGGCGGACTCTCAACCACTGCACCACCAGGGAAGCCCTAAAGTCATTCTTTACGTAAGTACAGACTTTAGAATTTCCTTTAGGAAGGGTCTGTTGTAGTAAAATCTATTTTTACTTGTCCAAAAAAAAAAAAAAAATCTCCTAATTTTGCTTCCTTTCTTGAAAGTTATTTTGGCTGGGTAGATAATTTCAGGTTGACATTTATTTTCACTCAGCACATTGAAGATACTATCCCTGTCTCTTGAGCTTTATATTGTTGCTATTGAGAATTCAGTGTTTAGTCTAGCTGCTTTTTTTGTTTGTGTGTGTATTAAAAAATTTTTTTGTCTTTGGTGCATATTTCACCATGATGAATCTGAGTGTGGAAATATTTTAAATTTATCTTACTTGGGATACAATGGACTTGCTAGGTCTGAAGGCTTATGTCCATTAATAATTTTTTTTTTTTTTTTTTTTTTGCTGTAAGAGGGCCTCTCACTGTTGTGGCCTCTCCCGTTGAGGAGCACAGGCTCGGGACACGCAGGCTCAGCGTGTGGGATCTTTCCGGACCGGGGCACGAACCCGCGTCCCCTGCATCGGCAGGCGGACTCTCAACCACTGCGCCACCAGAGAAGCCCCATTAATAATTTTTATCCATTCTCTTTTAAAATAGTGAATCATCTCTTTTCCTTTTTCTTTTCTTTCATTCTTGTGTGTGTGTGTGCGTGTGTGTGTGTGTGTGTGTATGTGTGTGAATCTTTTCTTATCTACTTATCTAATCTCTTATCTACTTCTGGAACTACCATTAAACAGTTTGTTAGAATTCACTCTGTTATCTTTTATCCTTTAGCTATTTTTATCTCTTCCTCACTGTCCTCAGAGACTCTTTTCTTTCTTACTATCCCCAACTCACTAATTCTGTCTTTAGTTCTGACTAATCTGCCATTTATTTCTCCATTAAGTTTTAAGTTTTAATTGTTTTATTAAAGTAAACTAAAAGTTCTAGTTGATTCTTTTTCAGATCTCATCATTTTATAGTCTCTAATTCTTTGCTCGTTACTCTCTTTTTTTTTCTTTAAATATGTTCAACTTAGTTATTCATACTCTGTGTCTGATAATTTCAATATCTGAATTTGTTGTGTGTCTGATTCTGGTATCTCTTTCACTTATGGTGCCTGGTTTCCTTGTGTTTTGTGATTTTTAAATTAACTCTCAGATTCCTTGGAATTTTTTTTTAATTTTTATTGGAGTATAGTTGATTTACAATGTTGTGTTAGTTTCAGGTGTACAGCAAAGTGAATCAGCTATACATATACATATATACACTCTTTTAGATTCTTTTCCCATATACACCATTACAGAGCATTGAGTAGAGTTCCCTGTGCTATACAGCAGGTCCTCATCAGTTATTCATCTTATATATAGTAGTGTATACTTGTCAGTCCCAATCTCCCAATTTATCCCTCCTCCCCCTGCTTATCCCCTGGTAACCATAAGTTTGTTTTCTACATTGGTGACTCTACTTCTGTTTTGTAAATAAGTTCATTTGTATCCTTTTTTAAGATACCACATATAAGCAATATTATATGATATTTGTCTTTCTGTGTCTGACTTACTTCACTCAGTATGACAATCTCTAGGTCCATCCATGTTGCTGCAAATGGCATTATTTTGTTCCTTGTTATGGCTGACTAATATTCCATTTTATATATGTATCACATCTTCTTTATCCATTCCTCTGTTGATGGACATTTAAGTTGCTTCCATGTCCTGGTTATTTTAAATAGTGTTGCAATGAACATTGGGATGCATGTATGTTTCTGGATTATGGTTTCCTCCGGGTATATGCCCAGCGTTGGGATTGCTGGATCATATGGTAGTTCTATTTTTAGCTTTTTAAGGAACCGCCATACTGTTCTCCATAGTGGCTGTATCAATTTACATTCCCACCAACAGTGTAGGAGGGTTCCCTTTTTTCCACACCCTCTCCAGCATTTATTCTTTTTGGAATTTTATTTGTGGAAATTCTTGAGGCATGGGTTGAAATTATTGTCCCCAGGAGAGGGTTTTTGTTTGCCTCTGTTACTTATTTGGCATGTAAGTAACCCAGGGCCACTGAAATAAGTTCTCTGCTTCAGGTGTTTGTTTGTTTGTTTGTTTTTTAAGGTAGCGTGGCTACAAATTCATGTAAGTGCCAGCTTGTGGTTATGAATTTTTAGCAGAGATTTGCCCTCTTCATCCACTGTGTAGGTCAAAATTCACAAGGTTTCTTGCTATCTCATTCTTTCCAGCAGGTTTATTTCTTGCTCACCTTTGCCTTGATAATATTGCCTTTGGGGTCCCAAATTATGATAAAGGTGATGTTTTAAATCAATAACAAAATGATGGAAAATGTAATATGCAGTTGTGTGATGACTTGTAAAAATTGTTAGATCCCTGTATCATGCCTTAAACTAAAATGTATTCTAAAGAGATTAGAGATTTAAAAGTAAAAAATGAAGTCAGGGGAAGATTATAAATATACTCTTTATGTTCTCCTTCTCCTGAAACAACTCAACAATTTGGCAGAAGTTGTGGAAGAAATCTGATCACCACCAGAGCCTTTGGTATAAGCACCACCTGTGAGACTGAAGCTTTGGATTTTATGGAGACAAGCAGGTATTATCCAGGAATGTATCTATTACTCCATAACAAATCAACCACTCCAAAACGCAGTGGCTTAAAACAACAACAATACTTTCTTTTGCACGTGAATCTGCAGTTAGGGCAGGGCTTAGAAGGGAAACACATCTCTGCTGGGCATTTCATTGGCTGGGGTGGCTTCTTGGGGTCTGAAGGATCTACTTTCAAGATGTGTCATTCAAATGACTGGTGAGTTGGTTCTAACTGTTGACTGGAAGCCAGCTGGGAATGTGTTCTTTGGGCCTCATTCCTGGCTCTCTGGACCTCTCCCATGGGCCATGGCCTTCTTCACAGCATGGTGGTTGGGTTTCAAGATCAAGTGTCCCAAGAGAATCAGATAGACGTCGTACAGCTTTTTATGACCTCACCACAAAAGTCACATAACATTATTTTCACTGTAGTCGCAATCTTGCCCAGATTCAGGTGAAGGAAACAGATACCACCTCTCATTGGGAAGAGTGTCAAAGTTATAAGAACATGCGGGATGGGAGATATTCTTTTGCCCATGTTTGTAACATGCATTCAATCACAAGGAAGTAAGTTTGCTGTAAACCTGATTCTTTAATGTGACCTGGTACATAGTCTACTGAACCCACAGATGACCCTGCCCACTTGGGAATGACCTGGGAACTGCTGCTACCTGATTGTTTTACAGTGCTTTGGGAGTTTTTCATTAGAAAGGAAGCCAACTGCATACCTAGCTACACACCTACCGGGAAGCTGCCACCTCTGCTGACTTATCACAGCTATCATAAGACTTCTTGGATTTAAATCCTGCCTCAACCCCTTACTGACTGTGTGAACTTTCTGTGTCTCAGTTTCTTCATCTGTAAACTGAGGATAATAATAATACATATTTTAGAAGATTGTCATGAAGATTAAAGGAGTTAACTTATGTAAAGGCTCAGAAAGGTACCTGCCACATAGTTAACCTACAGAGGATTCTGGGACTCTGCTCTGTGCCCACCTGCCCATATTTCCAGGGTGAAGTAAAAGTTGCTCCTGGCCAGAGGGGGACTTCCAAGTGTTGAGGTCTAAGTGTCATCAACCAAAGAGTCACATGGAAGAGATCTAGGGCCGAGCACCTTCACCTACTTTCTGAATAAATCTTGGCAACCCTGTCACTTGACCTGGATCCTTCTGCTTCTGGCCACTTGAGAAAGACACCTTTCACCCCAGGCCACTCGCTGTTCTCCACCTCAGAGACAGGGCACCTGCTGGGCTGCTCCTCTCCGGCCAGTATGAATGGCCTCCATGAACAGAGCAGCGTGCTCCCCAGTTGGAGCCCGGGTGGAAAGGCAGACAACCTCAATCAGATAGCCAAGTTTCTGCAGGGATCTCTGAGAGCCAGTGGCCCTGGTTAGTCAAACCATCACTGGGGACAGTGAGCTTGTAGGAAAACTACTGGTCGTAGGAGGAGGATCAACCGCTGAGATATAAGAGGAATGACTTCTGGGACTTCCCTGGTGGCACAGTGGTTAAGAATCCGCCTGCCAATGCAGGGGACATGGGTTTGAGCCCGCATGCCGCAGAGCAACTAAGTGTGTGTGCCACAACTACTGAGCCTGCGCTCTAGAGCCCGCGAGCCACAACTACTGAGCCCACGTGCCACAACTACTGAAGCCCATGCACCTAGAGCCTGTGCTCTGCAACGAGAAGCCACCGCAATGAGAAGCCCGCGCACCGCAACAAAGAGTAGCCCCCCGCTCGTCACGACTAGAGAAAGCCCGCATGCAGCAACGAAGACCCAATGCAGCCATAAATAAATAATTAAATAAATTTCTTTTTTTTAAAAAAAAGAGGAAGTGACTTCTGATGAAAACAAGTGAAGCCATGAACTAGAAGGACTTCTGCTTTGCCTTTCCTTCTCCAATTCTCACTGAAATGGCAAAGAAATAGAAAAATAAATTCAAAGAAGGACAGCAAAACCAAAAAGTGTGCTTCCAGCAGATCAATATAGCAAGAAATTTTCAAAAAGAATAAAAGAAATGAGATTGATTGACAGAAAAATCTAGCAGAGCAGAAGAAACTAAAACACTTACAGGTAACAGCGTACTCGAGCAGTTAACAAAAGAGAAAAACAGTTGAGCCAGACCCATAAAACTCTACCAACTCGCCAACTCCTGGAGTTGTTGCCACAGCAGCTGGCTCTGTGGTATGGACTCAGATAAGAGTCACGGGTACAGTTTTCTGAAGTAGTTATTTATCACTCCCTCCACCCCAGAGCTGGTTGTTAAACATTTACCAACATACCACTGCTCCAGAGTAAGCTAAGATTAGAGGGAAAGGACAATGCCTGGAGGGTCAGGGAACCCATGCTAAGAAGAGAAGTTTACCTGCATAGGAACCCTGTCCTTCCACAATCCCATGAGGCAGATTCCTATAATTAAAACATGCATTCACTGCCAGGTAAACAAGAGTTCTCACTTGAAGTGAGGAACTGCATTCCAACTATGAATAAAGTTTAGTCTAGACTTGCACCTACAAGTAGGAGTAGAAAACTAAGAACCAGTCAACCTCTTCGGGGGAATCAACAGCATGAAAGAGAGCACCAAATTCAACATACGGAACTAGCTCATGCTAAAAAATATAGAGTTAATGGAAACAGATTAAAAATAGTTAATATCCTCAGAGTTACCTGAAAGCATATTACCTTCAAAGAAGAGACAATTCCTATGAAACACAATCAGAAGTTATGGAAATTTAAAACTATAATTGCTAAACCCAAAAGTTGGTCTGAATATGCCATTGAGTTAGAAAACTGAGTTGAAAGATTCTTTGAAAATGGTATTCCAGAAAGAAAGAAAGAAAGAAAGAAAGAAAGAAAGAAAGAAAGAAAGAAAGAAAGAAAGAAAGAAAGAAAGAAAGAAAGAAAGAAAGAAAGAAAGAAAGAAAGAAAGGAAGGAAGGAAGGAAGGAAGGAAGGAAGGAAGGAAGGAAAAGAAAGAAAAGAAGGAAGGAAGGAAGGAAGGGGAGAAGGAAGGAAGGAGGGAGAGAAGGAAGGAAGGAAGTAGGGAAGGAAGGAAGGAGAAAGAAAAGTAGTATTAAGAATCATAGAGGATAAATATAACTAAAACTGTAGGTATAGGACTGTGAGAATAAAAGGGAGGAAATTATCAAAGAAATAAGGAAAGAACATTTCTCAGAACTAAAGAGGGACTTGGACTGAAAGGGCCTACTAAATGCCAGGCAGAGTTAATACAAAATTATCTTCTAAAGGTATCCAGGTATTAATATGACAAAAGTTGGGGTTTTGCTGCCTCTTCTTTTAGAAACCACCAATAAGTAACAGAGGGTGAGAAACAGTAATGCCAACTCCATATCTAATGAAATGGGAAGGCATCTGAAGCTAGAATAGGAAGAAGGATTGCCAAAAGTGGCAAGGGTTGAACAGAGACACAGAGAAGAATGGAGCCCAGAGCTGCAAATCTGAGAAAAAGACAGCAGAACCCATGACTCTAAAGTAAAGTGCATAGGACTTCCCTGGTGGTGCAGTGTTTAAGAATTCACCTGCCAAAGCAGGGGACATGGGTTTGAGCCCTGTTCCAGGAAGATCCCACATGCCGCGGAGCAACTAAGCCCGTGCACCACAACTGCTGAGCCCGCGCACCTAGAGCCCGTGCTCCACAGCAAGAGAAGCCACCGCAATGAGAAGCCTGTGCACCACAATGAAGAGTAGCCCCCGCTTGCCACAACTAGAGAAAGCCTGCGCACAGCAACAAAGACCCAACTCAGCCAAATATAAATAATAAATAAATAAATAAATTTATGAAAAAAATAATAAAGTGCATAGCTTAAGATAAAAATCAATAATCCCTCTGCTGCAACAATGAAATGAAGTTCTGGTGGTGGGAACTTCTCTGGACTCAGTTTAGTACCGAGAAAAAATTGAGGAAGTGGATTTGAGCAAGAAATATCACAGACTAATCATGTTTTTCAGGAAGCAGTCTATTGTTGAGGGAGGAGAGTGAGGGAGAAAGATGCATTGTGACATCCCTTTGGTGCTGACCTCAAGTAGGCTGCAGAAAGGAAAAACCTAAAGGGACTGACTCACACACATAACCCTGTGTTATGAGGACAGTTTCTACTGATCTTGAATGCAATCCTGGACTCTCTCCCACAAAACTCCAGTAAATAAGTAGTCTGGGGGGAACTTAACTTATATAAAGTTGAATAAGCAAATATAAAAAAAAACAACTACTGTAGGAACTATAAAAAGAGATAAGAAAGAATGAGGGGGGAAAAACAAGGCAAAACAAATGGCAGATGAAGAATTCTCACCATGGAGCAGGAAAAAATTGAGACCAAACAAATTGCCATGAATTAAGTTTTAAAAAGTTATCTCTATAAAATTCATGAGTATAAAACAAGAACACAGGGCTTCCCTGGTGGCGCGGTGGTTGGGAGTCCGCCTGCCGATGCAGGGGACATGGGTTCGTGCCCCAGTCCGAGAGGATCCCACATGCCGCGGAGCGGCTGGGCCCGTGGACCATGGCTGCTGGGCCTAAGTGTCCGGAGCCTGTGCTCTGCGACGGGAGGGGCCGCAGCGGCGAGAGGCCCACATACCGCAAAAAAAAAAAAAAAAAAAAACAAGGGCACAAAGCAGAAATACGTGAGTTCAGGGAAGATAAGATAAAAACATGAAGACACATTTTTCTTCACGTTGATGAAACATGAGACAGCAGGGCCCAGGGAGAAGTGAAAAGAAGGGACTTTCCTGGTGGTGCAATGGTTAAGAATCCGCCTTCCAATGCAGGGGACCTGGGTTGGATTCCTGGTCGGGGAACTAAGTTTCCACGTGCCACAGGGCAACTAAGCCCGTGTGCTCTAGAGCCAGCGCACCACAGCTAGAGGGCCCACACGCTGCAACAAAAGATCCCGTGTGCCACAACTAAGACCTGACGCAGCCAAATAAATAAATATTGAAAAAAAAAGAAGTGAAAAGAAAATAAAAATTTCAGATGTTGCTACAAGGATATATTGTACATCACAGGGTATATAGTTCTCCCCTTTTTTCAAAGAGCTGGGCATATGGCTCAGCCATAAGTGTGGGGAAGAGCTGTCCTGTGATCTGGAATACCTGTAGTAGACTGTTACCCTAGGAAGAAATAAACTTCTATTTTGTTAGAACCATTTCATTTGGGATCTATCATAATAGTTTAGCCTATCCTAACAGGGTGACAGAAAAAAATGGATGTGTTGCATCTATAACAAGATACATTGTAATAAATTTATTTGACTTCAAAGAAAAATAAACTTTTGAAGAGACAGGTTGAAAAAAATGATGTAAAAAAGGGAAAAACAATTTAGGCTAGCTTCAGACTTCTCCACAGGATATTTACTGCTAGGAGACAGTAGAAAAATCCTATAAAATCAAGGAAATAAAGTGTGATTGACAGACACTAGTCAAATAGTCATTGAAGCAAAAAAGGCAACAGGAAAACATTTTATTTTTGTCTTGTTTCAAGTATACATATACTAGTATCTTTGGTGGTGACATTTGTGTTTTTTCCTCCCAAGCATCCAATACATTTCAGTATCTTTGTTTGCTGTTTTATCTCTCACCTCTGGTTCCATTTTTAAACATCTGGGTAAAATGATTCTGATTCTTTTCTTCCCTTTTAGTGTTTAAGTTTCTTTATCTATTTTTAAATAGTACCTTCACATGGAACAAAATTCAAAAAGTGCAGGAGTCAGTCTCTTTTTTATTCACGTTACCTAGTTCCCATCTTCAAAAGCAACCATGAATGATTCTTGGCCTTTTGGCTAAGGTCATGTGCAAAGGCAATCATGGTTACCAGTTTCTTACATAGCCTTCCCAAGATAGGGTAAGTACACACAAAAAACACACATACAATTACTTAGATTATATATATATTATATGTATAAAATGTTTGCATATATAAGTGAAATGCATGTGTATATATAAATATGTTTGTACATATACACAAACACACACATATATACTTTTCTTCTTTTTATGCAAACAGAAATATACCATGCACTCTGTCCTATACCTTGCTTTTTTCTGCTTACTAATATATCTTGAATACTGTGCAGTGACGTGCCGGTAAATGTCTCACCACCAGCTGTTTTCCCTTCTGTAACTTCATCTCCACGTAGCAGCTAGGATGGTCCTTCTAAACATTTGGTTGTGGTCCCCCTCTGCTGGAAGTCCTCTGATGGCTTCTCGCCACCATTAGAGCAACACTGAAGTTCTTCTGTGCCTACAAGGCCCTAGCTCATCTGGCCCCTGACTCCCTCCTCATTTCTTTCAACTCTTACCCACTTGCTCTGCTCAAACCACACCAAACTCCTAGCTGTTCTTTGCACTTGCTTTTCCTTCTGCCTGATAGGTTCTTTCTCCAGATATCACAGGAGATTCTCCTTCATTCCATTCACCTCCTCACATCGGTCTTCTCTGAAAACGTTCTCCCTGAGATAGTACCTCTCATTACTCCCTAGTCCTCTTAATAATATTAATAACTTACATTGATTGTATTTACTATATCCCAGACATATCTCTGTTTTCCATATTTTTTGGTTTATGTTTTCCATATTTTAAATCATTTAATCCTTACAACAACCTTTTGAGGTAGGTGCTATTATTATTCCCTCTTTACAGGTATACATTGTACATTCCCTCTTTACAGATGGACAGGTGTAAATTGCGTCACACAAGTGATTATGTAACTTCCCTAAGGTCACAGAGCTCATAAGTATCAGAGCCAGGTTTAAAACCCAGTTTAGGGCTTCCCTGGTGCCGCAGTTGTTGAGAGTCCGCCTGCCGATGCAGGGGACACGGGTTCGTCCGCCGGTCCGGGAATGATCCCACGTGCCGCGGAGCGGCTGGGCCTGTGAGCCATGGCCGCTGAGCCTGCACATCCGGAGCCTGTGCTCTGCAACGGAAGAGGCCACAACAGTGAGAGGCCCGTGTACCGCAAAAAAAAAAAAAAAAAAAACAGTTTAATTCCAGTGTCATATTCTATATAGTCCTATAGTCTCTTATCTGCTGTTTTTAAATACAATATTACACTGCCTTTGCCCAGATTTATTTTTTAATACAGCACTTATCACAATACTGTATATCTAATTACACATATTAGACATTATACTATATATCTGCTTCTTTATGATATTTTATTTTTGCCTATTAATCCTACTGAGCTGTAAGATTTCTGAGGGCAGACTTTACCTATTTTCTTCACTACCATATGTCACACATCCAAAACAGTGTCTACAAACAATACACAACACACAATTATTCAATGACTGAATGGGTATATATACATATACATATATGTATATATACCTACAGATAAAGTGAAAAGTAGGAGAGGATTTATTTATTTATTTATTTATTTTGTGGTACGTGGGCCTCTTACTGTTGTGGCCTCTCCCGTTGCGGAGCACAGGCTCCGGACGCGCAGGCTCAGCGGCCATGGCTCACGGGCCCAGCCGCTCCGCGGCATGTGGGATCTTCCCGGACCGGGGCACGAACCCGTGTCCCCTGCATTGGCAGGCGGACTCTCAACCACTGCGCCACGACGGAAGCCCGAGGATGTATTTTTAAGAGTGAGGAAGGAAGGATGAGTACCCCCCAAACACAAACACAAACACATACACCTGCAAACAAACAAAAAACAAGAAGTGCTACAAAGAGGACTTCCCTGGGGAAGTTCGAGCCCTCATCCGGGAAGATCCCACATGCCGTGGAGCAACTAAGCCTGTGTGCCACAATTACTGAGCCCGAGTGCCACAAATACTGAAGCCCACGTGCCTAGAGCCCGTGCTCCGCAACAAGAGAAGCCACCAGAATAAGAAGCCTTACACCACAATGAAGAGTAGTCTCGCTCACCGCAACTAGAGAAAGCCTGCGTATAGCAACGAAGACCCAATGCAGCCAAAAATAAATAAATAAATTTATAAAAGAAAGAAAAGAAAGAAATGCTACAAAGAACAGTTTATAGCTTTTTGTGACAAGATATAAACTAATTCATCTAAAGGATGTATCAGTGAATATGGAGGAAAAAAGAAATATAAGTGAGATTATACAGAAGGTAATGGTTTAGCAGCTTTCTTTTTCTGGAGAGGATATATTTGAAGACATCTTTGAATAAAGGGAAGAAGTGGTTTTAGCTGGCGTGTGGGAAGTGAGAAGAAAAAAAATAACGTATTTTTCTGGACCTTATTTTTTTTTATAAAACCCTAATTGATGACAGTTTTTTCTTGAAGCACTCTTTTAAAAAGTATATCAAGGCAGATATCCAGTGGAGTTGCAAGGCTAGAAACAAAATTTCATTTCATCACCTTTGGATCTGGTCAGTTTGGCCTAGTCCGGTTGCCTCCCTGAAAATACTTCGTCAGAATTTAGTGGTCTTTCTTTTTTTTTTAAATAGATTTATTTTATTTATTTATATTTGGATGCATTGGGTCTTCCTTGCTGCATTCGGGCTTTCTGTAGTCGCTGCGAGCGGGGGCTACTCTTCATTGCGGTGCGCGGGCTTCTCACTGCGGTGGCTTCTCTTGTTGCAGAGCACAGGCTCTAGGAGCGCGGGCTTCAGTAGTTGTGGCGCACGGGCTTAGTTGCTCCGTAGCATATGGGATCTTCCCAGACCAGGGCTCAAACCCTTGTCCCCTGCATTGGCAGGCGGATTCTTAACCATTGTGCCACCAGGGAAGCCCTAGTGGTCTTTCTTAAAGATTTGATAGAAAACATTGCAGTCATGTCTACAGGATGATTTGGTTGTCTGTTTCCTTCTGCCTGTAAAAAGGGACTGTTTTAATACAATGACCAGATGTCCTGTTTAGGGTGGGACAAGTCTAGATTTTGATAGAATCTGAGTTTTTGGACAATTATATTTCTTGCATGTTTCAGAGCTGATGGTGAGAAGAGAAAAAATTTTTTAAAATAATATGTATGTAAATAAATTCGCTTGAAATTTTTATGGGATCCTTATTAGTTAGCATTCATATTCATTTAGAGCACCTGGTTAGAACGACGATAACCAAAGAAGGGACTTCTTTATAGAATGAATGTGGCAACTGATGAACACCAGACTATGAAAGAAAAAAAAAAAACCATAAATAAAAGCCCTGGGTGGATGAGTTTAACTTTCACCCTTGACCACTCATCTTCTTTTGACCTCTTCTATTGCTTGTGGCCTCATTTACCTTCCTGCATAACACCTTGCTCATGCCGCTGTTAACAGTACTGTAGTTTACCAATGTTAATAAGTTTACCACAAGTTAACAGTAATTTACCACTTACTAGTTCTGTGACCTTGGCAACTTATTTAATCTCATCGAGTGTATCTTCTCATCTGTAAAATCGGGATAATAATAGTAGTGACCTCATAAGGCTGATGTGAGGATTCAGTGAGATAATACATGAAAGGTGCTTTTATCATGCAGAACTAAAATTGCACATGCAGTTATAATTATTTTTTCCACTAACTGATCAAGATGCTATTAGAGTTATTAACTGGAAATCCAGAATCACTCTCTTGACGTTCTGATTTTGCTCTGGTCCCATGTCCTTTCCTCCACTCAAGGACCACATTTCTATAATTATCTCCCCACTCCCTTCTCTTTGGCTCATTCCCTCTGACACTCAAGCATGACAATACCGCCCATTTTAACGCTCCTTCCCTTTCATTCCTTGTTCCCTTCAATATCTGCCTATTTCACCGCTCCCTTTCACAGCAAAGCTGCTTGAACGAGTTGTCTGTATTTGCTGTCATTACTTCCTCTTCTCTTTTCAAACCACTCCTATCAGGTTTCTTTCTCCACCACTTCAAAGAATCAACACTTGCCAAGGCTGCCTCCATTCTGCTAAATGCAATGGCATTTCTCATATTTGTCCATTGGCGAGTTCTTGAAACATTCGCTTGGCTTCAATGCCTTCCTTTTTTCCCGGTGTTTTTTCTATTTTGCTACTCTTTTTTAATCTCCAATGCTGGCTCATCCACTTCTCCTGACGTATAAGTGTAGAAGTGCCCCAGAATTTTTGGTTCAACTCAATTGTCTCTCTCCTGTGCACTCTCTCTCTCTCTCTCCCCCTTCTATGAATTTCATTGTCTCATCTATACATGGTGATGACCCTCAAATTTATGACTTCAATCCAACATGTCTTTAGCTCCCAAATCATGTATCAAATTGCCTGATAGTCATTTCCACTTGGATTTCCAATAGGCATCTTAAACCTAACATGTCCAAAACAGAACCCTGAATCCTCCTCCCTTTCTCCAAACCAGCTGTTCTCCATACCTTTTCCATCTCTGAGGCACAATTATACACCTAGTTGCTCAAGCACAACTCCTAGGACCATCCTTGATTTCTTTCTTCCTTTCATACCCCACAACTGATCCATTAGCAAATTCTGTCAGCTTTACATTCAAAATAGATCTTGAGCCTGATCACTCCTTACCACTGCCACTGCTGTCACCTAGTCCCTGCCACCATCTTCTCTTGCCAGGGCTATAATATCTGTTTTTTAAGTGGCTTCCCAGTTCCTGCCCCCGCCCCAAAGCCCTTTGCACAGAGCAGTCAATGTGATCTTTTAAGACATAAATCAGATCGTATCTCTGTTGCTTTAAAACCCTCCATTGGCTTCCTTGGACTGCAACTAATACAACCAGCTTCTCTATCCTTGACACAACTCTGCCTTCCTCTCTGACCTTCTCCCAATTTATCACTGCCTTCCAATTACACTGCTCTCCTTTCCGTGTATTTTAACAAAACAAGCTCACTGCTAACTCTGGGGCTCTGCACTGTCTGGTCCTTCAACGTGAACCTCTCTGCAGATGTTTGCCTGACTGGTCCTTTGGTTCATTCAGGTCTCTGCTCAAATGTCACTTCCTCAGAGAGGCTACTCTCTGTAAAGAAGTCCCTTCTCCCCACCACAATCTATCCCAATTATACTTCATAGCATGTATCACCATCCAAAAAGATCTCACTTATTTACATACTTGCGGTCTCTCTTCCCACACTAAGTAAGTGTCGCAAGAGCAGCAAAGTTATTTGTTTCATTCACTATTATATCCCCAGTATTTAGAAGAGAGCCTTTCTTAATATAGGTGTTCAATAAATGTTTGTTACATAAATGGATGGACAGGGCTCCCTCCTTCTCCTCGTTTGACCAAGAAACTCAGGGACTATGCTTCTTACTGGTATACTATGTTGTTGCTGAAATCTGGTGATACCCAGTGTGCAGAAGGTGCTGGTCCAGTGGTGACTGAGATCTCTGTTCAGACTTCAATGAGTCTTCAAGGGAGACCAAGCCCACTCCTCCATATTTAGCTCAACCAAAGGTGCCTCTTTTCTTGGGTTCCTATGGCTACAATTCCTATTCTAGTCTCTATTCTTCCAGTTGCCATACACAGCCACCTCCTAGGGGGCTAGCTTGTCCCAGAAGCACTGAGTTTCAGAATGTGCTCTGGACTCCACTATCCCCACAAACCTCAAACCAGCTAATGGAGAAAAACCTCTATGAACCCAGACAATTTCCTGTCAGTTTCTTTGAGAAAGAAAGAAAGAAGAAAGAAAGAAAGAAAGAAAGAAAGAAAGGAAGAAAGAAAGAAAGAAGAAAGAAGGAAATGAAGGAAGAAAGGAAGGAAGAAAGAAAGAAAGAAAGAAAGGAAGAAAGAAAGAAGAAAGAAAGAAAGAAAGAAAGAAAGAAAGAAAGAAAGAAAGAAAGAAAGAAAGAAAGAAGAAAGAAAGAAAGAAAGAAAGAAAGAAAGAAAGAAAGAAAGAAAGAAAGAGAAGGAAGGAAGGAAGGAAGAATGGGGAAAGAAAAAGAAAGGAAGAAAGAAAAGCGAAAAAGGAAAAAAGAAAAAAAAGAGAAAAAGCACTAACTGAATTTGAGGCTATTCCTCTGAACAAAGTGATTTGCTTATTTATTCATTTAATAAATGTTTATTGGTTGCCATTGATATACCAGGCACTCTTCTGGGCACATTATTTTGTAATTGTCATCATCTCTATTGTCTTCATCATGAGTCCATATTGCATTGTGAATTTCTTAAGAGCAGAAATACTCTTTTCATTGTATTAGATGCTCAATAATTGTCTGTTGCCTGAATAAATGAAAGAGAGGAGTTAGTTAATGAAAGACTTAAGGAAGATTTGCCCCAGTTACATTCATACTCAGGTAAAAACAAAGAAGAGCGATACTCCTTAAATCATATTATGTTATTACATTAAAATAAATTTTAAATGTTTAATAATTGTCATAATCTTAATAACACATAAACATTTTCCATGTTTTCTTTTGATTTTTGTCCATTTACATGCATATTTTTCACATATTTATATCTTTAATCTATTTTCTATGTTATCTTCTATATTTCCACTTAATATTAACGACAAACATTTTTGTATGTTTTTACCTTACCATCCATCACCTTCCTGTCCGTATGATAATAATTTCTCTTTCCTTAATTTTCAAACCGCTGTTGGGTTCCCTGTGGTCACCAGCTCTATAAGCCTATCAGGTATTTTGTGGCAAGACAGCAGGTAAGAGAGTTCCTGGGAAAGTAAACCTCATTGTGAAGGAAGAGATGATGTCATATCAAGGAACAGGCAGTCAATCCCAGGTGCGCTCAGGAGAGAGGACAGGTGAGCCTAACAAGCTGCTTGAATGAGAAGCGTGTGGAGGGTGATATTTAGCCCCATTCTGCAGTTTGATTAACATGTTTCTACTTCCTGGCCCTCACAGAGCAGCCTGTCTGGATACCATCTGACAAGCTTTTGCTTTTCTTTCTGTTTTGCATAAAGCTTTTGCTTTCAGTATGCTGCTATTGAGTAGGGGAAAATGAGAGAACACCAGATTTCAGGGATCTGCCTGTTTCTCTTCTGCCTTTTAATGGAGCTTAGCTTTTTTGCCACTTATTATCAAGTATTATCAAGATCAGTACATAGAAAGGCTACTGAATCTGACACAGGATGCTGCTCCTTGAAGAAATTAGCAGGAAATAAGAGAGGTTTTTTTTATAAGAGCTTCCCTTCTGCCACTCTCATCTTGGAAACAAGTGGAAATTCATTTGCAAAATTATATTGAAAATAAATGAGAAAAATGTGTTTCCTTTATAGCCAACACTTTGGAATAGAACTAGTTTTAAATGGTGTAATAAAGAAATGGCTCTTGTAGTTAAATGTTGATTAATATGCTGTGAGCTGTGAATCCAAGATTGGAAATAGGAGATCCAACTAAGGAATGAAAAGGAGGAAGTTCTCTGGGTGCCTTGCCCTCAAATCTTAGAGATATTTTGTAAACCGGAGAATTGAGATTTAGGTTATTTTGTCTAATTTCTCCTCTTATTTGCTACCAGTTATCAAGTTATGTTTTAACAGTCTAAATATGCTTTGAACTGTAAAAAAAAAAAGAAAATTCAACTGAGTAAACTTAAAGATCTAATTGGCTTTATTCCAAGATTCATGAATTCAGCATCGCATCTAACAAGAGTGCTCTCAGGAGATATACCAAATGGAAGGCTTTTATAGGCAGAAGGAGGGTGGGACAAAGAAGTTAAAAGACTAGATTATTTCACACAAGGTCACTTTCCATTAGGGGAAGGTATGGGGTCTCAGGCAGATTACCTCACTAGTGCTGATCAGGAAATTCCAGACTGATTGGTTTAAAATTCCACTCCTGTGTGTGCTGAAACTGCAATTAGGTTAGGTATTGAGTCTTGGTGGGGCTTAGCATAAGGGACCCTACTTTGGGGCCTGTTGCTTCTTTTTAAAAATGTCCCCCTTGATCAAACTCTCAGCCTGAGAGATGTGACCAAAATGTAAGGCATTAGCGCCACTCTCACCCACCACTCTATAGTTATTGCAGCTTTCATTGACCCTGTTTTTTGCTGAATCTTGTGTGGTATTCACAGGTTGCATTTCAGGCTCACATTTTTTGTTGGTCACTCCCTTTATTTCTTTTTCCATGTTCCAGCTTGAGGGAGATCATTCACATGGAGATCATTTGCTTGGTAGTTAGCAGCTGTGAACATGCATTTAAAGCTCTTGATAGAATACAATGCACCAGAGAGATTGTCATGATTATTATAGGCAAGATCATCCCCAATGTCTAGAGTGTACTTTGGAGCCATGGCCCCCAAGACCCAAACCAATCAAAATCAAGTAAGTCAGAGAAAGACCCCTTGATGGGGTCACCTTTTAAAGCCAAACAGCTTGTTCAGTGATCTTGTGTAACTGAGTTTCAACTTCCCCAGAAATATGAGTCCAGATGCAGCAGGTGGTGGTGGCAGAGACACCTCCTTGTTCACCTAAAGGATAATCAAGGGCTATCCTGTTATCAAGAACAACTTTGGGGACTTCCCTGGTGGTCCAGTGTGTAAGACTCCATGCTCCCAATGCAGGGGGCCAGGGTTCGATGCCTGGTCAGAGAACTAGATCCCACATGTATGATGCAACTAAGAAGTTTGCATGCCACAACTAAGACCCAGTGCAGCCAAAAATAAATAAATAAACAAATAAGTATTAAAAAAAAAATAAAAGAACAACTTTGGCCAGGTTGTCTAAGGGTCTGTCTTGCACAGCTATTGCTTTTTCAGCAGACTGCAATATTTTCAAGAGTTAAGGAGAGTTTCCTGATTATAGCCTCATTCGTATTCACTCCTAACTAGGGAAGTAGAGCCCTGCCCAAAGAAGTAAATCTGGAATCATGAATGCCTCCTGGTAAGTCCTTTCAAACTTGATAATGTAAATTCAGGGAAGTTGACCGACGAGGTCTAAGTTTGTTTGTAGACAGAGGCACAGTTAGATAACCTAACTAAGAGGCCTGGTTATGTGCCAGCCTTCTAGGTGTTCACAGGCTCAAGGAGAATGATAATCCCCACAGAAAGAGATAAATCCTATGGGGGCACAAACCACTTCCGCTAAGGTGGTACTGTTAATGGACTCATTTGCAGGGAGTGCTACATTTTTCTGTTCAACCCAAGGGTCAGTTAGGTTTTTTCCTAGCCTGAAATAAAAAGTTGTTCTAAATTCCAGAGGTCACCTGCCCCCTTAGTAATGGCCTGGGAGATATGGGTGATGTCATTATCTTTCCAGGCCAATGCCATTGTAAAAGAAAGGAGAGAAGCTTTCATGTTTAGTTAAAATATGAAATCTTGATCTGGCATCTTGAGTGGAAGCAGTCTAGATCAATGCCAGCTACTTCTTTTCTTAGTCAATTTGATTTGAAGGTCTCCAGCATTTATACAGGAGCAGATGGCAGGAGGAGTCCTTTTCAGCTTTGAGATGTATAGCCACAGCCCAAATCCTTGATGTTTGGCTGCCATTTGGGTAGTGAAGAAGGCCTAGTATAGTCCCTTCTAGAGAAATTCGAGGGCAGTCTTTGCTCTTAGGAATGCCAAATTAGAAGGGTGGACAAAAATTGAAAATGTTACTTTGGAGAATTGTAGTCAGATATTTGAGGAAACTAGAAGAATTCAGTTTTTTTCAGATATCTTGTCAGGTTTCAGCTGGGACAACAGTAAATATTTCTGGCAGTAATGAACAATCCTGTGGTTTTAGGAGGCATTCCCAAAGAAGGTGCAGGAGATATTACCTTCCCAAGATCTTAGAGCTACTCCCAAAGATGGCCAAAAGAAAGAAAGACTTAGATAATGACAAAAAAGAAGGCAACAGTTGTCATTGGGAGAGAAAGGATCAATAACCACTGTGTCTGGTTTTGGAAAGAAGGGGATAACATGATATTTTATTTTCCTTTCTCAGTTGGGACCACAGGCTGAGATCCAAGGAGAGCTGACTCTGGGAAGAATTCTCATCCTTTGCCCACTTTTGTCAGTTTTCCCAGGATTCCATCTGCAGGCTCCAGTATTTACCAGAATTTGGCAAGGTTTTCCATTAATTTTATTTTCAGTTTTCCCTTTGATGATTATGGAAATAACATAGCAATTTACCAGAAAAATCCCTCAGAGTCCCAGACAACTTTGGGAAGTTCTCAAATGAGGGCCCTCCTTTGAAAGTAGATATAGGGGTGTTTTTCAGGTCATTAACTTGGCAGACTTTTGCGTATGGTCATGTAGCCTTTTCAGAATGGAAAAACAATTCAGACAGAGGATTACTAGATTGAGTACTCAAAGGAGTATAGAGGGGAGAGTAGGAGTTATGTCAATCCTACAGTCTTTTGTTTTAGCTACCTCATATAGCTTTAATATTTCACTAGTCTTTTACAGCAAATCTTTTTTTTTTTTTTTTTTTTTTTTTACAGCAAACCTTTTAATGAAGCTGTTTTTGGAATTTTAAAGTCGTTTGGAGGCTTCCGCATACCAATTAAAATAGGTATCCCATTCTGTTTGTTTGATATGGGAACTCTTACTTTTTTTTTTTTAACATCTTTATTGGAGTATAATTGCTTTACAGTGTTGTGTTAGTTTCTGCTGTATAACAAAATGAATCAACTATATGCATACATATATCCCCATATCCCCTCCCTCTTGCATCTCCCTCCCACCTTCCTTATCCCACCCCTCTAGGTGGTCTCAAAGCACCAAGCTGATCTCCCTGTACCATGCAGCTGCTTCCCGCTAGCTATCTATTTTACATTTGGTAGTGTATATATGTCAGTGCCACTCTCTCACTTTGTCCCAGCTTACCCTTCCCACTCCCCTTGTCCTCAAGTCCATTCTCTACACTTGTGTCTTTATTCCTGTCCTGCCTCTAGGTTTATCAGAACCATTTCTTTTTAGATTCCATATATATGTGGAACTCTTACTTTTAAGTATACTTTTTAAATGATCTTATCCGATTAGAATATTCTTCACAGTGCCCATTGTAATTCTAGATTGTAATTCCCCTGAGAGCAACAGTTTGGTAGGACCTCAGCCATAGACAGAGTTTAACCTGCATTTTTCTCCAGCCATATCTAGCTGCAAGTGGGGTGCAACCCACATCTCTGTCCAGCCATATTTTGGGACCCCCAACTTGATGGTTACCAAGTCAAATATTTGGGAGACAAAATTCTAGGTTGTCTTTAGTAAGATTTTGCCAATTTTGTAGGTATTTATAGCTTTGGGACTACAGTTTTCAGACATAAAATAAGTAGGTGTTCCAGAAGGTAGCACATTCAACTTGAAACCATGCCCCATAGGGTTAACAGAAGCCGATGTCTTAACAGAAATCCCCAAGTGTGTCTTATAGAACAGCAGATAAGGGAACAGCTTGTTAAAAACTCTTCTGCTTGTAACCTGCCTTTACTGATTAAGCTTGCTTGCTTGCTTGTTTTTCTTTCTTTCATTAATTGCATACCCTCCAAGCTTCACATAGCTTAGATAATATATTACAAGACTTTTTAACCATTAGATAACACCTCTGACCTATGGGTCACTATAATAATGGAGGCTTAAGTTGTTTTCTAGCAATTTGGAGTCAGCTCTTGTCCAGTTCAGGCTGGCTAAAGTTGGTTGGGACCACTGATCCTAAAACTGGGTCTGCACAGGTATCTGATGAATGACCTTTTGATGTCAGAGGGCTGAAAAGTCCACCCTCAAATCAGGCTAAGCATGTCCATTTTTGAGTATGTATCCCATGAAGAAGCATGTAACGCAGATACACCTGCCCAGAATGCTTGTTACCTCACATTTTCCCTACCTCCAATCTCCTTTCCCCACACCTAAGACCACCTTGATTCTTTATCCCATCAATATCTCGAGCCCCTTGCCTTCAGGGAGGTGGATCTGAGACTTGTTCTCCTATCTCTTCTCTTGGCTGCCTTTTGAACAAACCCTTTCTCTGTTACAAACCTTGGCATCTCAGCATTTGCCTTGCTACAAGTTGGGCAAGTAAGCCAGGTTTGGTAACAAATTCTGGGTATAGATGATGCCATTTCTTTTAACTAGGCCTTTGGGTTTTGTGGAGCCAAACTATACCTAAGAGAGATATGCTTGTCGTTGGAAATTGTGGGGTGTTTCACAGTGTAACTTGTTGCACAGAAATTTCCTTGAGGCTGGTGGGAGACTTAACATCAAAGCAACCTATTCCATGACCAACTTATCCTATCACAGAAGTCTTCTTGAGGTGGCAAGTACTGTAACAGCTTTTAAATGTGCAACCCATACCCACCAATTTTTTAGGTTTTCTGGCTTCCAAGATCCCCATTAGCAGTAGCTTTTACTGGACCCAGTCCAGTTTTTAAATCAACTCAGTATGATCCCAGCTGGTAACCAACAACAATTCTCATGGATCTTTGGACTGGGGAAAAGGATTAAACTAGCAAAGGAGCCCCATACTGAGAGCCCCCAACCCCCCACAAGGGCTGTGAACCTGCAAGTCGAGGCCACCCCTGCCCAAAGCCCACGCAGGCTGAGGTCAAGCGCAGAAACCCTTGGACTCCAAAACTCACATAATTTCCAAAATCCTTCTGTTACCTCAAAATTCTTAACGAAATGTACCATGACTCCATTTTGGACCTGTTGTTTCTTTTTAATGGGGCTATAACATAACTGCTTGAGCCAGAGTTTAATGGGTACCAGGAGGATGCCCTGGAAGCCAGCATATGGATAGCAGGTATAATTAGAGAGGGCTCCTAAGAGGAAGATGACTTTGCAGGTGTGGGTCACCCAAAAATTGAAGGCCAAATTGTTTAGGGGCCCCTTCCCAACCGATGATCTCCTGCAAGAGACAATCTTGAATATTATTATTTCAATTTTATTTTATTTTTATTACAAAAGATAGCTTATCCTTTAAGAAGCATACTCAAGCCCCCCCAAATTCTTTTGAAAATATTTAATGTGAGAAAATTAAATCAAGTAGAACTTAAATAATGACATTTTTATAAGATCTAGCACCAATTAAAAATATGAGTTATTAAGAGAAGAATGGAATTATTGAATAGCCAAAGTCCACCCACCCTGACATTTTGATAGGTTCAATCATTTATCCATTCTTGCACTGAACAGTTACTGAGTGACTATTAAGCGCTAGGTATTATAGACAGTGAGTGAGTGGAATACTGTTGTTACCTATGTACGTTTTCAATAATTTCAGAATGTGTTTGGATAAGCAAGGCCTAAGCATCTGGGGCACAAATACTTTAAGGCATATGAATGAGGCTACTGGCGTAGGGCCTTATCTACACTCTGCATGCTTGGAAACCTCACTTGAGAGGTCAGAATGTGGCTAATACCATCCCCATTCTTCTACTACACCATTTTGTCTGAAGATTAGTCACCTTAATCACTACTATGAAGTCCCACAATTTAAATACCAGGCAATTACAGCGTATGGTGTTTTGACCCTGACGAACCTTGTAAATACCCGAAATACACAGAAGATTTATCTTCATGGCAGGCCTGCGTCTAATATTTATGGGACCAGAGGTAAGAGTACGAAATGGAAGTCAGTGTACCCTGTGCAACTATTTGAATACTGTGCAAAACTTTCAGTGTTGGAACCACAAATTGGAACACTAAAACAAGGAAAATCTCTGCTAGACACTATTTTCTTATGCAAAAAAATATATTTTGTTATGCAAGAATTTACTGCACTCAAGCTGAGAGGAAGGCTTCATAAGTTAACCAATTTGTCTTCTCTCTTATCTAAGCACTTCTGCTGCTCAGATTCTGCCTGAACTCCAAAGCAGTCTATTTCTGATACGGACAGCTATAGCAGCCACAAATTTTCACTGCATTTGGGATTCCACCTTTTGTTTTGAAGATATAGGCAAGAGATAAATGTTTCCTAGGAGCCTGAATAGTGTTGGTCATGGGAGAGGGTATTGATAGTTATGCGTCAAGTGTTCAGCATTTGTAGCAGAGGCACTCATGAGTTTTTTAAAATAAATTAATGTGTGTATTTGTGATCTGTAAGGTCCTTTAAAGCATGGGGTGCAGGATAGGGGCCTCTCCTGCCCAGGTCTAAGTGCAGTAGTGCTTAGTGATGCTGGGAATTTAATGCCAAGCTCATCGGCCGGGTGATCTAGATGGCTGTATTTTTCTTAGAATTTCTTCAGCATCAAGAAAGATAGTGCTGGGGCTTCCCTGGTGGCACAGAGGTTAAGAATCTGCCTGCCAATGCAGGGGACATGGGTTCGAGCTCTGGTCGGGGAAGATCCCACATGCCGCGGAGCAACTAAGCCCGTGCGCCACAACTACTGAGCCTGTGCTCTAGAGCCTGTGTGCCACAACTACTGAAGCCGGCGCACCTAGAGCCCGTGCTCCGCAACAAGAGAAGCCACCACGAGAAGTCTGTGCACCACAAGGAAGAGTAGCCCCCGCTCACCACAACTAGAGAAAGCCCACACGCAGCAACGAAGACCCAATGCAGCCAAAAATAAATTAAAAAAAAAAAAAGACAATGCTAGACTAATGGCTTAGACAATTGTAGCAAATTTCTAAGTTTGACTTTCCCCAAAACTAGTGTAAATGATAGCATTATGAAGACTTTTTAAAGAAAGGAAAAAGCAGACATATGCCAAAAAGATGGTAATATTGTGAACCACGTTTCCATTGCCTAGCTCCTAGAATGACCAATTCATGGTCAATCTTGTTTCATTTTTACCCCTACCCATTCCTCCTCCCTCAATGACTCTTTTTTTTTTTTTTTTTTTGGCAGTAGGCGGGCCTCTCACTGTTGTGGCCTCTCCTGTTGCGGAGCACAGGCTCCAGACGCACAGACTCAGCAGCCACGGCTCACGGGCCCAGCTGCTCCACGGCATGTGGGATCTTCCCGGCCCGGGGCACGAACCCGTGTCCCCTGCATCGGCAGGCGGACTCTCAACCACTGCGCCACCAGGGAAGCCCCTCAATGACTCATTTTAAAGCAAATCCTAGATGTCGTATTATTACAGCCTATATATTCCTAAAAGATATTCTTAAAAAGATATAATCACAATACCATTATCCAATGATTCCTATTAAACAAACACTTTACAGCTTCATCCATGTGAAAGGCACTGTCTGGTTTTTTTTTTTTTTTTTTTTTTTGCGGTACGCGGGCCTCTCACTGTTGTGGCCTCTCCCGTTGCGGAGCACAGGCTCCAGACGCACAGGCTCAGCGGCCATGGCTCACGGGCCCAGCCGCTCTGCGGCATGTGGGATCTTCCCGGACCGGGGCACAAACCCGTGTCCCCTGCATTGGCAGGCGGACTCTCAACCACTGCGCCACCAGGGAAGCCCCACTGTCTGGTTTTTACTTTTGAGGATGGAAATAATCTGCCATGAAGAAACAGTGGTACAGTGTTCACCGTGTTTGAAGTCACAAGACCCGAGGAGGTGTGATGTGCATGGGCAGTTTAAGCTACACTAAATCTATTTGTCGGTCTTGGCTTCAAGAACTGCATATTTTGGACCTAAATGATCTGGTTTAATTTTTGCCCCTTAACCTCTGGAAAGTAAGGCGTGGGAAGGGGATTTAGTGTCTCTGTTATGCCGAGGCGTGTTTGAACTTGTTTCTTTTTCCAAAATGTACAAGTTGCTAGGAGAACCATGGATTTATATGAACAAGTCCTGCAAGAGACTTAACAACAACAAAAAAAGGCAAAACTGGCTGAGTTAGGGAAATTCGTTGGTTTCGGGTCACGTTCCTGCTGTCGGCAGTCCCGGCTGGTTTGCTCCGGGCGTGCTAGAGGTCAGCGGCCTCCGCCGAGGACTTGCTGCCTGGGTCTCGCGCAGCTCCCAGGGCTCTCAGGCGACAGGGCGTTTCCTCCTTTTCCGGCCTCGGAAAGTTTTGTTTTGGTTCTTAATTCCCTATCAAGGAAAGGCACCCTGTTGACCATTTCTCAGCGTCTCCTCATGTTCGCTAGAGGCCAAGTTTCCCCCATTCCAGCTTGCACCGACTTTGGGAACCTTCGAGATACTCGAAAGCTCAGGAAGCGAGTCTTGGCGAGGAGGAATAGAAGGGGCAGCCTGGCTGTGGGTTCCACTGTTCCTGGCCGGCCCCTCTCTTCGCTCCGTCCCTCAGCCAGTACCCATCGCACCGCGAAGGGTGCGAACAGTCTCCCGGGTGACTGCTCCGGTGCGGCGTTCTCCACCGTTCCCAAGAAAATACTCTTTCTCAGACGAGCCCGCGCTGGAGGGGGAAGGATCGGACTAAGACCCGGCAATGGGGCCCGAGGCGCATGCGCAACCCAGCCTAGGCGTTTGAGTGTTCGCTCCGCAGCGGCGGCCGCTAGGTGGCGCATGCGTCCTGGAGGGTGCGGGCCGGCCTCTGGGAAGAAGGCGACGGCGGCGGCGGCGGCGGCGGCGGCGGCTGCGGCGGCGGCAGCCGCGGCGGCGAAAGGCGGGGGCGCCGTGGGGGCCGGGCCAGTGTTTACGGAGCGGCGGGAGGGCGCGGACGCGGAACCCAGCGCGGCGGCGGCAGGATGGTCATGGCGCATTTCGTTGAGAATTTTTGGGTAAGAGAAGGATGTTGGACATTGTGTGGGTTTCGGAGTCGGAGGGTTTCTGCGCCTGACCTCGGCCTGCGTGCGCTTCGGGCGGCGGCGGCGGCGGCGGCGGCGGCTCCGCGGGCAGGGCCGGCGTCCTCCGACCGCCGCCTGCTGCGTCCCGCCTGGATGAAACCCGTCGGGCGATTCGCTGGCTTGCCGCCCTTGCGGGGGGCGGGGGCTGTCAGCGCGGCCCCTCAGCCCGCGGTGGGGACGCCGAGGGGCCGCCCGCCGCCCGCGCTGGGACAAAGCGCCGGATGGGGCGGGAGACGGCACCCTGCCCCTACGGAGACTCCGGGCGCCGGGCGCGCTCCGCGGCTCGGACGCGGACGATGGGCCCGCGGCGCGGCCGCCCCCAGCTGCGCGCTGCCGGCGAGTGCGGGTTGGAGCCGGGCGGAAGGGCTCCCCTCATTCCCACCCCGCAGGCCCCCATGTTAGCCCTTTGGCCCCCCACCATTTCCCCACGAATTCCCGGGCGGGCTTGGGCTGGATCAGCACTTCCTCTCGGCCTCGCAGCTCGGCTCGTTGGTCTGCGCCCAGGACTTTGCCTCTGGGCCTGTTCACAAAGCGTTTAAAAGTTGAATTTAATGGAACTGGATTCCTTGGGCTTAAATGCGCCGATACGTCTCCCTGTTCTCCGTGCTCCTTCCCCTTCCTCATTCTTTCCACACCCTCCTTTTAACTCAGTATTAGCGTTAGGTGGTTCTCTGAGAATGAGTTCCCAGTCTCCCTGTGGAGTGTTTTTCTGCAGTTATTGTTTGCTGTAATGGGAAGCACAGTTCAGCCATGTACAGGAAAGTAGTATGTGTACTCAGGTATCTCAGGAATCCCATTTTATGGCTTGACAGTTGCGAGTGCCACAATTCCATTTTAGTTAAGACGTAGAAATATTTAAAGTGGTACTCTTAAAGTGAATAAGGTATGTCTTAAGTTCTTAATTTCTGAGTGTTTCAAGCATGGTCCTGCTTAGTATTGAAATCAGTTCATAGTTATTTGTTTTGAATGTTCCTTGTTTTCCACAATCGACATAAATACTAGACGTTAGGGTGTTTTTTTTCCCTTTTTTAGCAGGTTTATTTAGGTACAATTCACCTGCCGTATAATACACCCATTTAAGTTAACAATTCAAGGATTTTTCGTCTGTTCATAGAATTGTGCAAATGTCACCACGCTTTTAGAACACTTTCATCATCTCAGGAAGAATACCAGTGTTCATAAGCAATCACTCTACATTTCCTTTTTGCCTCAGTCCTAGGCAACTAATCTGTAGATTTCTGCCTGTGTAGATTTGTCTGTTCTGGACATAATCATATAAATGGGTTCATACATGTGGTCCTTTGTGACTGGCTTCTTTTACTTAGCATGTTTCCAAGGTTCATCCAGGGTGTAGCATGCAGTACTTAATTCCATTTTATGGCCAAATAGTGTTCCATTGCATGTGTGGGTGTGTGGGTGTGTCTCTGTATCTATCTATCTCACATTGTATTTATCCATACTAGACATTTGGTTGGTTGTGCTTTTTGGCTATCATGAATAATGCTGCTATGAACATTTCTGTACAAGTTTTTATGTGGATATATGTCTTAATTTCTTCTGGGAATGGGATTGCTGGGTCATATGGTAACTCTGTTGAATGTTTTGAGGAAGGGCCAAACATTTTCCAAAGTGGTTGCACCATTTTACAATCCCGTTAGCAATGTCTGAGGTTTCCAGTTTTTCCACGTGCTGGACAACACTTGTTATCTTTTTTATTGTAGCGTTGGGTGTGAAGTAATATCTCATTGTGGTTTTGATTTACAATACATGATTTTGTAAGTATTTTCTCCCATTCTGTGGGTTGTCTTTTTCACTCTTTTGATGGTATTATTTGAAGCACAGAAGTTTTAAATTTTGATGAAGTCCAATTTGTCTAATTTTTCTGTTGTCACGTATGCTTTTGTTGTCATATCTAAGAAGTCTTTCCTAACCCAGGATCACAAAGGTTTACTTCTATGTTATTTCTATGGATTTTATATATAGTTTTAGTTCTTACATTTAGGCTTATGATCCATTTGAAGTTAATTTTTGTGTACGGTGCTGGAAGAGGTACAGCTTCGTTTTTTGCCTGTGGGTCTAGTTGTCCCAGCACTATTTGTTGAAAAGGCTCTTCTTTTTCCATTGGATAGTTTTGGCACTCCTTTCAAAAATCAGTTGACGATAGATGTATGAGTTTATTTCTGGATTTTCATTGGTATCCCATCATCTATCCTTATGCTAATACCACACTGTTTCGATTACTGTAGCTTTGTAGTAAGTTTGGAATGGGGAAGTGCAAGTGCTCCAACTTTGTTCTTCTTTTTCAAGATTATTTTGGCTCTCCTGGGTCCCTTGATTTTCCATATGAATTTTATATTTAGCCTATTGATTTTAGACTTCAGGTTTTACAATGGCAATTTGTAAAACTTCTATAAGGATTACTTAAAATTTGGTGTTGTTAGAATGTTTTGTATTTTTTTTTTTAATTAATTTATGGGTGCGTTGGGTCTTAGTTGCCGCAGGCGGGCTTTCTCTAGTTGCGGTGAGTGGGAGCTACTCTTTGTTGCAGTGCGCAGGCTCTAGACTTCAGTAGTTGTGGCACATGGGCTCGGTAGTTGTGGGTCGCAGGCTCTAGAGCACAGACTCAGTAGTTGTGGCACATGGGCTTAGTTGTTCCGTGGCACGTGAGATCTTCCAGGACCAGGGCTTGAACCCGTGTCGCCTGCATTGGCAGGTGGATTCTTAACCACTGCACCACCAGGGAAGTCCTGTTTTGTATTTTTGGATGCATGAATGTGTTTTTGAAATTTGCTAACTTAATTCAAAATTGCACGTTAACATTTTAAGGTTATCTTTTGTTTTGTGTTCATTGAGTTTTGAACATAGCCTTTTTTGATGTTTTGGCTATTTTATGAATAATGCTTTATGAACATTTTTTGCAGGTTTTTGTGTGCCCCTTGTTTTCCCTCTTAGTAGAGGCATGGAAATAAATTTGGTTATCTGAAATCTAGAGAGAATCCCAAGTCTAGTTTGTGTTTTAGTGTTTGCCTTCACTTCCAATATTGAGTACAAATAGTTAAAATATACTGCATTTTATTTTACTTCCTGGTTGGGGATGAAGGCTCTAAATTGGATCTTAAAAAGCTCCAAAGGAGGACTAAATGAATTAGGAAACCCTGGGAACTAAATAACTTCTCAGAATTTGTTAGCTGTCTATTTAAGACAACTTAAAAATTTACCTATTTCTGAATCATTTATAAAAAATTTCTTAAAGAATTTGTAATATTAATTTCACTTTTCTCCCCTAATATTTAAAGTGACACTGTCAAAACAAAATAAAACTTGTCAAAGTGAGGTAATGGGAACCTTTAAAGTTTTAGGTTTCTAACCAAACAAGCTGTTAATTGTTTTTTTCCCTACATATAAAAAGACAGATCTTTTTGTTGTGGCATTTTATTAGAGGAAAATTTGAATCATTCAAACTCTCTTCAAGTTATTTTGAAAGCAGCACATCCTGCCTGTTTCTTTATAGCTTTCTTAAAGTAAAACTATATGCTACATTACAAATTCCTTTACCTAATACTATACTTTGAAGAAAAAAAAATATCCCGAACTTCCTACACAGCAGGTGTTTTGTTGCTGATAAGTCAGTTTTTGCCACAAAGTATAGTGTCACAAAGATAATCAAGTTTAAAATGTTTTTCTTTCTATTAAAATTGGACAGCAAAAATAATGTTGATAACAGAAATCCACAGTTACCTTTAATATATAAGAACAGTTAGTCCTTCAAAAGATTATTTCAAAAAGGTATTGACAAATATTGCACTGAAGAAGTTTCTCCATCTGCTGCTTCTTTCTCAAAGAGTCAAGTACTAGTTTATAATACTCTTGATTATATATGTCAGCCTTACAGTATAGTGATTAAAATGGCTTTATATATTTTTATATAAGTCCAAATTATTTAATTCAAGAGTTAAAAAGTTTTTTTTAAGGAATGGATTTCATAGCGATAATTACTTAAGGGGAGAAAACAAGTGAGCACAGCATACCTGATTTAAATACCTTATAAACCTCATTTTACATAGTAATCCCAGTCTATATAAGATGTAAAGTATTCCCCCAAAGACACCAGGTATTCTTTAGCATACATCACATTGTAATGAAGTGACATTTTTAGTTAGGTGACTTTTTCCAAAGATCTCCATTCAGCACATCAAGAATGAATGAATAATTATCTTCAGTATTTTTGTTCTGAAGTTTTTCCTTATTTCTTTTTAAAAAAATTTTTTTTTCTGATTAACCAGTACAGAAGTCTCATACCATTTATCTATTGATTTCACTGGTATTGTCATGCTTTACTTTTAAATAAATTCAGAGCACTAGGTTATACAGTTCTCTCTTGGTATCCTTGGGAGATTGGTTCCAGGACCAATACCAAAATCTACATGATGCCCAAGTCCCTTATATAAGAGGCATAATACCGTATATCCAAAATTTGATCTGTCATTACATGGATAAACTGGGAGAATTAAAATGTTTTTAAAAATCTGGAGTTGCTATTAATAGGACTTTGGAATGCAAAACGTTATTATATTTTTGCTTGGTTATTTAGTCGAAATTTAGTATCCTACATGAGAGACTAACAGCCCCCCCCACACACATATTCTTTGGGGTTATTTATCCATATGAAAATTTTAAAATATACATCTTTAAAAAATTAGTTGAGGCAACCATAGAAACCCAGAATATAGACTTTTTATTACTTGAAATTTCCAAATATTGTAGTTTGGGGTACCTGCTTAGGATCTGATCCCATCAGATGATATACTAAAATTTTTAAAGTGTGTAGGTTTGTATATTTACATATATACAGTAATTAACAAATTTGCAAAATTTACGTGGTTTAGTATTTAAAAGGTACAAAAGGGAATGTAGTATAAAATCTCCCTTTTATCCACCCATCAAGATCTCTCAAAAGGTAATCACTGTTACCAATTTCTTATGTAGCTTTCCAGAAATAACCTCTGTATATACAAGCAAATAACATACATGTTAAAATGTGTTATTGTATAACTGTAAGCCAGTTAGCCATGCCCAAACTATTTTCAACTGCAACAAGCTATGAAAATTCAAACTACAGATTCATCTAACTTGGTTCAAATAGACTTGACAGGTAGATATTATAAAACTATAGTATTTAATTTACTTCTTTATTTTAAAATTTTATTTTTGACTGCATTGGGTCTTTGTTGCTGTACTCAGGCTTTCTCTAGTTGTGGTGAGCGGGGGCTACTCTTCGTTGCGGTGTGCAGGCTTCTCATCGCGGTGGCTTCTCTTGTTGCGGAGCATGGGCTCCAGGCACGCGGGCTTCAGTAGTTGTGGCTCGTGGGCTCAGTAGTTGTGGCTCGCAGGCTCTAGAGCGCAGGCTCAGTAGTTGTGGCACACAGGCTTAGTTGCTCCGCGGCATATGGGATCTTCCCAGACCAGGGCTTGAACCTGTGTCCTCTGCATTGACAGGTGGATTCTTAACCACTGCGCCACCAGGGAAGCCGAAAATTATAGTATTTTAGATGGAACTAAATGTTATTGTCAGGCTGTTAGGTTTTTTTGGGGGGGGGCGGTGGAAGGGTGCTTTTGTTTGTTTTTGCCTTAATCATTGAAATTGAGAAATTGATGCTGATTTAGTGTGCATAAGTTTAATTTAGGGGAAGGATTTTAGAGGACTGATATGGAGTGGTAAAAATTTGCTGTCTGGGTTCTTTTCCAGCCCTACAGACGAAATCCTAAAGGTTCTAATCCTTTCAGAGCTACTTAAATTATTTTGGCAAACGCATGGGAGAAGAGTATGCTTTGTGTCATCCTGCACTTTTGATTACCATAAGCCCTTTGGAAATACATATATATGTATATATTTTTTTGCGGTACGCGGGCCTCTCACTGTTGTGGTCTCTCCCGTTGCGGAGCACAGGCTCCGGACGCGCAGGCTCAGCGGCCATGGCTCACGGGCCTAGCATGTGGGATCTTCCCGGACCAGGGCATGAACCCGTGTCCCCTGCACCGGCAGGCGGACTCTCAACCACTGCGCCACCAGGGAGGCCTCCGGAAATACATATTTTATACACACATACACACACATATTTTGGAAGGAGTTTTTTGAGTCACGGGATATCTCCTGAGATTATCCACATCTTGATTTTATAATTCTCAAACAATTAACAGAAGCACCCTAAGAAGTCTGTATACAAATATAATGGCATGGAGACATACAGAAAAAGGAATAAAGGCTTGGCTTTCAATTTATCTAGTGTGGAAAAATGAAAAGATATTTGAATTGGAAGAATTTTAGTAGGAATCTGGTCCAGAGAGATAAGCAAAAATTGGTCAGATGTGAGGGAAAACAAAAGCAAAACAGTAATGGAGACCTGTAATTACAGTTGACCCTTGAACAATGTGAGGGTTAGGGGTGCTGACCCCTGTGCAGTTGAAGATCAGAGTATAACTTATAGTTATTATAGTTGGCCCTTCCTATCCGTGGTTCCCCCATAACTGCGATTCCACATCTGCGGATTCAAGTAGTACTGTAGTATTTACTGTTGGAAAAAATCCACGTGTAAGTGGACCTGCTCAGTTCAAACCTATGTTGCTCAAGGATCAGCTGTCTGTCTATTGGTAAAGAGGCTAGAGAATGTTGCTGGAATGGCCAGAGGCAGAGAGGATTAAATTGGGAAGTGATTAGTGAACTGTGTGATGAAGTTGAGGTACACAATTCCCTCATTTCCATCATGCACATGCTCCTTAGTGGAATTGCAGGAGTAAAATTATGGAAGATATGACAAGCATGTTTGTTTGACTTTAGGGATAAGATAGGAAGGTATGATGTAAGTAAAGCAAATTGGTGGTGCTGGGGCCTTAAATAAGAAGTGTTAGTTTTTAGTTGGTTGAAATAACAGCCAGTGAAGATGTTTTCCTTTTTTATTTATAACTTATTATGTGCTCGTTAAAACACATAAGAAAATAAAAATTACCTAAAGCCTTTTACTCTGTCCTCTAAGATTTTCTTTGGAAGTGTAAAATTCAAAACAGGTTCTACTATATAGTTCTGTATCTTGGTAATTTCAAATGATATTAACATCAAAACATTTTTCTCATGTGATTAAGTATTCTCTGAAAATATTTTCAGTATAGGTTTCATGGAATGGATAAGATGTAATTTTTTTATAGCATTCCCCTTTTGGACATTTAGGTTACTTGCAGTTTTTGTTTTTTTCCATTTATGAATTATGAGGACTGGAGATTTAAGTGTTAAGGTGAACAGAATGTCAGATTAAGAAGGTAGCCTTGTGTGTCTTTCCAAGCATAGATTGAAAAGTTTTTGAGAAAGCTGAAATTGTTGTTTTATTTTATTTTTCATTTTGAAAGTAATGAAAACTACATTTATTTACAGAATATTACAGAAAATTTACAAGATAAAAGGATAAAAAATTAGCTCAAAACTATTTGCTTCTGCTATTTTTGTTGTGTCTATATGGTATCTTTTTAGATGGCTTGAAGGGTTTAACTAATTGGAAGAGCTGAGTTGTAATTTAAAAGATTAGGGAGGAGTATTTGAGGGGTGAGAAAATGATTTTTTTTAAGTAATAAGATTTGTTTCCTTCACTCAGTCGACAGATGTGTTTGAGTCACCTTTGTTCCGACTGCTGAGCAATGTTCATTCTAGGTTTTAATCACTGTTTTCTGCTTTAGCAATATCTTGCCAAGAGTTCTGAAGAATAGTTTTAGTGATCTTGTGTGAAAATTTTAATACATAAATAGAACATTGATTAGAAGAGATTATAACTTGTGGTTGAATGTCCTGTTTGCCCGTAGAAAAACTTTGTGCATGTATTTTATTCTTTTCTTCCTAGCAGTTTTCAAGGCAGAAATAGACCTGGAGGGCTGTCATTGCATATTTGTTGAATTCCTATCAAAAATGTCTAGAAGATTCTTCACTAGAGGGGCCATTCTTCAAAGCAAAAAAATATCTCCAGAATTAGTTAAATGTTTCATCATGTTTTTTCAGAGAAGGCAGGATAAAGTGAGATTACATCAAACACACATTAATGGTATATTTTACAGTGACTTGTCCAAGGTTACCTAATAAATGTCAGTAAGAGCTAGAGTAAAAGGAAAATGTAGAGAGGTAGGAAATGATGATATTTATTTATTTATTTTTGAGGCAGTTTAGAGTTGAGAGGAAGCTTAGGCATGTTACTGCTATTCACATGATAGTACCTCCTGACCCTTCTTTTCTCCTTCCAAAAAAAATTTTTTTTGATTAAAAAGGAAATGAGGTAAAATCAACGTTTTAATGAATAGCCTGATTATACAGTGTACACACTTAATCTTTTGCCTGTTTTTCTAGTTCTCGGACTTATCAAAAGTGAAGAATATCCATGTTTTTAATTTTAGTGTTGGTTTTACTGTTGCTCTTAAAGGGTCTTTGAAGGAGAAGTTTCAAAGCCTTAATTAAAATCTATGGGATTTATAGTTTTGTGCTTTTACACTATTACTTTCCGTGGCTCTCTAAAACCCAGATATGTTAACAGTTCCATTTTCTTTAAAATAGGAATTTCATAGCATTGTTAATAGAGGAGTGCATTTTTTTCTTCAAGTGGAAATATTTTGATTGTATTTTATGTCTATTAACATTTTTTTAAAGTATAAAGTTATAAGATCAACCAGAAAAAGATGTTTTGAGTTACCAAAATAGATTTGATGACTTAAACTTTTTAACTTGAAATTTCAAGGATATCTCACTTGTCGACTCTATATTAGACCAGAAAAAAATCTGTACATTATTAGTGACTTGGTGACCTTACTTATAACTTAGTTATCTTTTCAGCTAAATTTCACTTTAATTGATAATTTAGATGCAAAACAATATGCATAACATGATCTCATTTTCATATTAAGCAGTAAAAATATTTCTATATGTATGCAAAAAGGAATCTGGACTGATATACATCAAACTGTTAATTGCAGTCATCTTACTTCAATTAGAGTATTTAGGGGACACAAAGGTACTAAATTTGTGTTCTCTTAAAGGACCTGTATGATTCTGGATTTCCATCTTTAAAGGATGATAAAACTTTTTTTTTCCACTTCATATTAGGAATTATTAAAAAGATTTTTACACCTGTTTATATTGGATTATAACAAGATTTTATTTAGCTCAAGTCACATTCGGGAAGCTTTGTATGGAAATGCTACCTCTTTGCAAAGTGCATTGAGATTGGCAGAGAAAAGATCCTGTCTTGGTGTAAACCTTCATTGTAATTGTCCTCCTTGGGTCAGCAGTGGTGTTAGTAGCTGTTTTTGTCAGTTAATACTGAAAATTTCCCTGCTAGAATTTATTGATTAAAAAGGATAAAATATTATTTATTTAACTTTTTTGACAACTTTATTGAAATATATTTTGTGAACCATACAGTTCATCATTTAAAGTGTATAGTTTAGTGGTTTTGGTAATGTTCACAGATACGTGGAAACCATCATCACAGTCAGTCTTAAATTACCTCAAAAATTTTCATTACCTCAAAAAGAAATCCCATACCTTTTATCACCCCATGTCTCACCTTCACCCCACCTCAAGCAATACACTAATCTATTTTCTGCTTCTATAGATTTCTCTATTCTGGACTTGAATATGAGGGGAATCATATAGTATATGGTCTTTTGTGACTGGCTTCTTTCTCTTAGCATAATGCTTTCAAGGTTCATCAATATTATAGCATGTATCAATATTTCATTTTTTGTTTTCTTTTTTATAAATTTATTTTATTTTTGGCTGCGTTGGGTCTTCATTGCTGCGCGCGGGCTTTCTCTAGTTGCGGTGAGCAGGGGCTACTCTTCGTTGTGGTGCGCTGGCTTCTCATTGCGGTGGTTTCTCGTTGCGGAGCACGGGCTCTAGGCGCGCGGGCTTCAGTAGTTGTGGCACGCGGGCTTTAGAGCGCAGGCTCAGTAGTTGTGGCACACGGGCTTAGTTGCTCCGCGGCATGTGAGATCTTCTTGGACCAGGCTCGAACCCGAATGTTTCATTTCTTTTATGGCTGAGTAAATTCCAGTGCATGGGTATATCACATTGCTTATCCATTTGTTAGTTGATGGACATTTGGGTTGTTTTCACCTTTATTATGAATAATGCTGCTATAAACATTAGTGTACTGATTTTTTTGTGGACATACGTAATTTCTTACATGTTGATTAATGAATAAGCTAGCTGAAAATAAGCTCATCACTGATGAGTAAATACCTACTCTTAAAAATCTAGCTATTCAGGTTTGGATTTCTTTTTGGTGTTCTAAAATTGATTGCAGTGATGGTGGCACAAGTCTGTAAATATGCTAACATTTTTTACCTTGTACACTTTAAATGGCCAAATTGTATGGTGTGTGAATTATATCTCAATAAAATTGTTATTAAAAAGAATACGGCTTCCCTGGTGGCGCAGTGGTTTGAGAGTCCGCCTGCCGATGCAGGGGACACGGGTTCGTGCCCTGGTCCGGGAAGATCCCACATGCCGCGGAGTGGCTAGACCCGTGAGCCATGGCTGCTGAGCCTGCGTGTCGGGAGCCTGTGCTCCTCAACGGGAGAGGCCACAACAGTGCGAGGCCCGCGTACTGCCAAAAAAAAAAAAGAATAAAAATTTGATCAGTAGAAGAAAAAATATTGGCCGTTGATAATCAAGATTTTATATCAACAGTTGTAGTGTACTTGGGAGAAAATAGCATTTTACAACTGCTTGTCAGTATAGCTTTTAGCTCTGTTACTCCTGTATTAAAGACTTAACCTGTTTATTATTTTTTTTATTAGAAAGTTAACCTATGCTCTGAAATGAAATTATTCCATTTTCCAGAGATAATTTGCTGTTAATAGGTTGCTGTATATGCCTTCAGATTCTGTTTGTATGCATATATGCAACCTGTTATTTTTTCAATGGAAATGAAATTTTACGTATACTGTTTCATACCATGCTTTAAAACAAAATTTATTGAAGCACATTTTACATATCGTAAAATCTACCCAATTTAAGTGTACAATTCGTTGATTTTTAGTAACTTTACCGAGTGGTGCAGCAATCATTAATTTTGGAACATGATCATCCTCCCAATAATTAGATCCCTCATGTCCATTGACAGACAGTTAATGCTCTTTTCTACCCTCAGCTCTAGGTGGCCACTAATCCACTTTCTTTCTTTATAGATTTGCCTGTTCTGAACATTTCGTATAAATGGAATCATACAATATACGGTCTCTTGTGTCTGGCTTCTTTCAGTTAGTAAAGTTTTTATGAGGTTAATCCATAAAGTCATATGTGTCAGTGTTTTTTCCTGTTTATTGCTGATTTGTATTCCATTGTGTGGCTCTACCTCATTTTGTTTCTCCATTCATCAGTTTGGGACATTTAGGTTGCTCCCAACATTAGATTATTTTTGGCTTTTATGAATAATTACAACTTGCTCTTTTTCTCACTGATATTATGTATATCTGGGCAGATTTAAGAAATTAATACTTAAAAATGTACTGCAATTTTTTTTTACTGCAGTTAAAAAACACTATATGTATTTCATTGTAGGATATACTATCATTTGTTTAACCAGTAATGTTAATGGATGTTTCTGAGTTCTGTTTTTTCACAATTATAAACAGTACTGCAGTGCATATTTTTCCACATTTATCTTTGTATGTGTGTTTTTGTGGTATAGATTTCTAAAAGTGGAATTGCTGGATTAAAGGGTGTGCACATTTACAGTTTTAGTAAAATATTGAAGGCCAGAAAACATCTTTAGCTATAATTCTTTTTGATAATAAAACTCTGTCATCAACTTACTTGTACATTTGTGTATTTTAGTTAGCCAAGAAAAAGCAAGTTCTGCTTGCTTGAGTTAACAGAATATGTTAAGAAAAAAAATTTTTTGTGTCGAAAATGATAAACTTGTGGTTACCAAAGGGGAAAGGTGTGTGTGTGGGGGGGATAAATTAGGAGTTTGGGATTAACATACACACACTACTATATATAAAATAGATAATCAACAGGGACCTACTGTATAGCCCAGAGAACTCTACTCAATATTCCGAAATAATCTATACAGGAAAAGAATCTGAAAAAGAATGGGTATAGTTATATGTATAACTGAACCACTTTTCTGTACACCTGAAACTAACACAACATTGTAAATCAACTATACCCCAATATAAAATAAAAATTAAATTAAAAAAAGAGAAAATGATAGGAACATATCCACTTCAAGATCAAGGGTGATAAAATGGATATGTAATTCAGAAATATTTACTGTTATTTTACTTGTCTTTGAATTAGACTAAAAACATTGATGGCTATTAAAAAGTTAATAGAACCTACATGGGGGTACTTTTAGTTAAAAAAACCTGGGTAATCGCAGATGGTGACAGAAATATGAGTTACGATTGCCAGTTTCAAGAGTGGTCTTCCCCATTTCCCCAGAATTTCCATTTTTTTTTTCAGGTGAAGACACTGAAGCCACTTGTCTCCTACTGTATTTTTTGACATATGTATGTATTTTGACATATGTATGTATATGTGTGTATTTAATACACTGTCATCTCTTATGAAAAGCTGTAAAGTAAGTTTTTGACAAGGTGACAATAGGCCTGGGTTCTTGGTATTTGACTTTGAAGCTTTTTCTTTTTAAAGATACATGTATATTTGTGTGTGTGTGTGTGTGTGTGTGTGTGTGTGTGTGTATGTATGTGGAGAGAGAGAGCTATTTGAAGTATTACAATTTTTGTTTAGTTTGTGCCAGAGAAAAAGTTAATGATCAATAAATGTTTGTGTTAATAGATTTATGAAATTAAGAAAACAGTGCCTAGAATCAGGCATATTAATTACATTTTTTGGAACTCAGTAAATGGATGAATACCCAAATATGAAGAAATGACACATGGATTTGTAATCATGCAGTGTGTTTATGGGTAGTCGTTAGTGCCTCTTGAAGCAGACCTTTTCAGCTTCACATCCTCATTGGTATTTTTCCTTCTCTTTCCAAGTGAAGACCTGAGGGATGGAATAGCTAGTACTGTTTCCTAAGGTATATTATATTACTGTTACTGTAATAATACTGTTATATTGAATGGTAAAGAAATTAATAAATCTCATTTCCTCTCTTGGTAATTTCAAGTAATATGCTATTTGCATATCTGAACTTCCCAAATAAAGAGCTTACTTTTTGAGAACTTCTTAATAAGAACCTAGATTTCTGAATGTAATTTAACCATTGTTTTTTGGCTGTGGTTGCGCGGCTTGCGGGATCTTAGTTCTCCAACCAGGGATCCAGCCTGGGCCCCTTGCAGTGGAAACGTGGAGTCCTAACCACTGGACCGCCAGGGAATTCCCCCCCCTCTTTTTTTTTAAACCTTTCCTTGATTGATTAATGTTTACAGTACTGTAACAGTGAAACAAAATGCTCAGGACCTTATTGTCCCAGTTACTAGATGATCTCCAAGTTTTCTTGTTTTCTTTTAAAAAGAGAGATGGTAAATATTATTTCTTCTAATAGTCTGTGTGCTTGTGTGAATAGCCCTTCAGTACCAGCTCATTTCTAATTTGAATATGCATGATGAATATGCATAATACACATTGGGAACCCAGGTAACCTGACTTGTTAGAATTATGTGCAAATGAAGACTGGTAATTGTCAGGGGAGAACTTTGGGGACTGAGAGCTCCAGGCTTTGGATTTTATAGTTTTAGATTTCAGATTTGTTTTTTTCAGGGTTCATGACTATGTTATGGGAGTTGGTGGATAGTTTAATTATTTGTAGTTTCTTTATTATATTCAAGTAATGGAATGGATCCCTTGGAGGATTCAGGCCCTTGATTATTTTGTCTATAAATTTACTAATCTGCATGATGATGTTATTTTTGCTTGCTATAGACTAGTGTTAATGGTTATTTCAGAGAATATTATTTTGACTGGAATAAATTTGCATGAAAAACCCAGAGAAAGTAAATAACTAAAGTTAGATCACAGATTTTTTCTTTATTTTAAACATGAAAAATTATAGAAGCCAAATGGATGTGTTTAGATTTATAGGAGACTGTAGTTTTATTTTATATTCTTTTTTTTTTAAAATTTATTTATTTTTGGCTGTGTTGGGTCTTTGTTGCTGCACGCGGACTTTCTCTAGTTGCGGCGAGCAGGGTCTACTCTTCGTTGCGGTGCACGGGCTTCTCATTGCAGTGGCTTCTCTCATTGTGGAGCACGGGCTCTAGGCGCGCGGGCTTCAGTAGTTGCGGCATGCGGGCTCAGTAGTTGTGGCTCACGGGCTCTAGAGCACAGGCTCAGTAGTTGTGGCACACGAGCTTAGTTGCTCTGCGGCATGTGGGATCTTCCTGGACCCGGGATCGAACCCGTGTCCCCTGCATTGGCAGGCGGATTCTCAACCACTGCGCCACCGGGGAAGCCCTATTTTATATTCTTGATAAATGGAAATGGATGTTCAAATGCTAGGGATATTATTTGTATTATTACAAATATGATGTTTTAATTCATTGTATGTATAACAGTCTAATTACTTGCTATGTTAGCTGACAGGTTTATTAGGGATCACTTCAGCTTAGCGGGAAGTTCCTATAATATGTTTCCTGTTTTTGGTGGACTGTGGAAAATTAAGTTTCAGTTTGCATAACACTTGCTTACGGCATTGCTTTCTATTTCCAACAAATATATTCAATTCTTCATTATCGTCACTGAAGAAAAATAAAAACTGCTAACTGCAAAAAGAGTTGTTGAGCTTAGTTTATAAATAGTCTTTCATTTCACGTATAAAATTGATATTTCTGATGTTTTCTGTGTTATGACTTGCTAATTTAGCTTTATATTGGATTAAATGGCATTAGGATTTTCTAGGGTTGTGTAGTAGTCTAGTTGTGTTAATTTCCCATTAGTTGAGGACTAGCCAATAGACTGTTACTGCTCTTTTATTAAAATTTTATCTCCTTTCTCACATCTCAAGTTGTTTAAGTTTATTGAAAGACTTAGATTAGTGATTATAAAGTGTTTTGTGGTATTTAGTGCTTATGTGATTAGTAAATTCTGCCTTGACTCAGAAGTCAAGATTCAGTTATTTTAAAGTACAGACTCTGAGTTAAATAATCAGGAATCTCTCAATGCAGGTTAAAGGAATTGACATGGGATTTGGTAATGTATTTTAAAAGGTCCATGTTTATCTTTTCTAAATTATGCTGCATTTATTTATTAAAAATTCAGATGAATTTCATTAATATATCTTTATGAGTGATTATAGAATGTATATGTGTGTATTGTGTGTATATGTGTATATAATATATTGTAAACTGTATCAAAGCATACAGTATTCCTTTGATACAGTTTAAAGTTATACAGTTAGAGCAACAATGGTTAAATTAAGGAAAAACAGCTCATTTGAGCATTAGAATTGCATGTTAGTTATTCTTAAGTCATTTTGATCTCTTTGTTAAACTAAAAATCTTTTTAAATTTTAGGGGGAAAAAAATAGTGGCTTTGATGTCCTTTACCATAATATGAAATATGGACAGATATCGACAAAAGAACTAGCAGATTTTGTAAGAGAAAGGTATGTATTTTTTAATAAGTCATTTAACAATTCATTATCAAGATAAATTTCAGAATATAAATAATTGAGAAAATTTTAGTTGGATTTAGATAAAAGTAATCAGTTACACTTTTAAAAAGTATACTATAGTTATACTTTAAAGTAGTGGTTCTCTGTCATCTACACACTGAGGACTAAATAGTGGCTGTCAGTGGCGTTGATAAACTCCTGATTTGCAAATCACTGCTTGAAAATATTATCTATATATTTTTCATTGAATATGCTAGCAAGGTGATACAGTAGAAAAACTGAGGAATTTTGTAGGATAAGATATTACCATTTCTCTAAGCAAATATGTCGCTAAACAAACTTTTCAAATAATTTGAAAAGACTGTTTTCTGAACTTGTAGTTTAATTATGTATTATTATAACTTTCATATTTAAAGAGTCCTAAGTACATGTTTTTAAATTGTGTAAATTTAGAAACATAATTTTTTATTACTCTTAGAATACAATAGTCAATTACCACCTATTAAAATCAGTATAATTTTTTTTTGAATTCTATTTTTTTTTATACAGCAAGCTCTTATTAGTTATTATTTTATATATATTAGTGTATATACGTCAGTCCTAATCTCCCAATTCATTGCACCACCACCACCCTGCTTTCCCTCCTTGGTGTCCATATGTTTGTTCTCTACATCTGTGTCTCTGTTTCTGCCTTGCAAAGCAGTTCATCTGTACAGTTTTTTCTAGATTCCACATATATGCGTTAATATATGATAAAATCAGTATAATTTGATTTGATTAAGGCTATTTTGTGGCTGGGCCCACTTGGTAATTTTTATGTGAACACATTTAAAATCTTTACGTTGCTAACATAGGGATACTTTGCCTTTAGATACAGTACTTCGTTCATTTATTTTTTCAATATATATCCCATGTCTGCTGTGTGCCAGGCACTTGTCTGGATTTTGGGGTTAAAGAGGCAGCTTCTGCTTCATGGAGTTTGTCAGCTGGTAGGAATTGGGGAACAAACTATTCCATGTTAGACAAATCCTCTTTGACTTCCATCTTTCTACTGGAGTTAAAAGGGGGACCATGAAGCCCTAAGTGCTATGGATAAAGTTGTCCCTCACTGGCTCACTTTTCATCACTAGCCAATAGTAAAAGTAAAAGGAGAGACTCTAGTACTCTGCATCTCCTGGCACATCCCCTAGCCTCCTTCTCCCCCAATACTTACATCACTACTATAATTATCTACCTTGAGACCAACAGAGCAGTGGTAATTATGCTTTTTAGCCCTATTTATGTCAGTTAAGAAGTCCAGGACTCCCGGGTCATCCCTTCTTTGCTCAGAATCTGACCCCTTAATGATTCTGTGGGCAGTGAGACACCTCCTTTCACTCCCCCTTCCCTACTTTATTTTTCTTCATAGCACTTAACAACCACCAGATACAAGTGATATTTTACTTATTTATTTGTCTGTCTGTTTCTCCCCACTAGACTGTAAACCCCACAAGGTCAGGGATTTTCTTTTTTTGTCTTTTTTGCTTATTGTTCATTCTCCTGCACTTAGGATAGAGCTCAGCCCTTAGTAGGCCCTCAGTAAAGATTTTTTGATAGAATGAATTTCTAACATCACTGTCCTGATCCAAGCTATATTTATTGTTGCCTGGACTGCAGCAGTAGCACCTAACTGGCCTATCTACATTCATTCTTGTTTTCCTGCAACTTATTCTCTGTACTGTAATTGGAGTGTTTTTTGTTTTCTTCAAACTACAGATCAGTTTGTTACTCCTTGTTTAAACCATTTCAGAAGCTTCCTATTGCTCTTAAGACAGAACTGTGTGGTCTGATCCCAAATTGCCTTTCAAGCTTTAGCTCACACTAGACTCCTCTTTATTCAGACTCCTTTTTCCTCTCCAGAGACATTGGCTATTTTATTGGCAGGCTTTTTTTCAGTCCAGATTTTGTACATGCTTAGTCCTTGTTTGTACATGCTGACCTTACGAGGTCAGCAGTGTGCTTACTTCTCCACGGATGCCTTTCCTAATCTCTCTGACTAGGTCAAAATCACTTATTGTAATCTCTCTCAACATCATATATCTCTTTGTAGTATTTATAAAATGTTGTAATACTCATTTTTGTTATTTGTTATTGTTTCTGTTCCTTATAGGGGAACAGTATACAAAATTCTGTTGTATCCAGTGCCTAGCACAGAGCCTGGCACAATCGGATACTCATATTTCTTGAAGGAGTGAATGATAAAGAAAGGAAGAAAAGATAGACATAAGCATATGCTATGCACTAAGGACTTTGCATACATTATCTCATTTAACTGTCAAAACTCTAAGTCCTATTTTATAGATAAGAAAATTGGGACCCAGAAATGTTAAATAACTTCTTAACTTAGTCATTCAGACTTTCTTTCTCTCATATCCTCATCCTCTCCTCCCCACTTCCATGCTCCCTTCATTTCTCCTCCCTTTCTCCTTTGCTCCTTTCTTTCTTCCCTCCCTACAGCTTTATTGAGGTATAATTGACACACAATATGCTGCACATATTTAAAGTGTACATTTTCATACATTTTGACATATGCATGCACTCATGACCATCACCACAATCAAGATAGTGAACATATTCATCTCTCCTTTGTAATACCTTCCTTCTGTCCCCCCCCCCCATCCATAAGCAACTACTCATCTGCTTTCGACACTTTGGTTAGTTTGCATTTTCTAGAATTTTATGTAAATAGAGTCATATAGGATATACTTGGTTGTCCAGTGCTTTCACTCAGTATAATTATTTTGAGATTGGTCCATGTTGTTGCATGTATCAGTAATTCATTCTTTTTTGTTATTGAGTAATATTCCATTTATGGATATATTGTAATTTATCTGAAGGAAGTTAGTTGTATCTGTTTTTTGAACTTTGTAATGAGTGTATCAATTTAATCATAGAGTAGATATTTTTTCTGACTCCTGTTACTCAGCACTTTTGTGAGATTCGTGTTGAATTTAGTATAATTTATTTACAATGCTGTTTAATATTAAATTATGTAAATTTACTAAATGTATTTATCTACTATTGTTGACAGACATTTGGGATGTTACCAGTTTTTTTACTGTTACAAGTAATACTGCTTTGAATATTCTTGCACACGTGTCTCAGTATACACATATTTAGATTAGTGATTTACCCTGGAGTAGAATTGCCAGGTCTTAGAGCATGTGTATGTTCAACTCTAGTAGTTAATGCCAAAGAATTTTCCAAGGTGGTTGTACCAGTTTACACCAGCAGCAGCCTTGTTGGAGGGTTCCAGTTGCTGCATGTCCTCATCAACACTTGGTTTTGTCTGTCCTTTAATTTGAGCCATTCTGTTAAGTAGTACTCTCTCATTGTGGTTTTAATTTGTGTTTCCCTGATGAATAATGAGATTGAACATCCTTTCATATTGCATCTTTTCTTTTATGGCCATTTGCGTCTTTTCTTTGCATCTTTCCTTTTTGCATCTTTTCTTTTATGAAGTATCTCTTCATCTTTTGCCTATTTTTCTGGTTTTTTTCTTCCTTTAAAAAAATAAGTTGAAGGAATTCTTTATATATTCTAGATAAAAGCAGTTTGTAAGTTATGTGTTGCAAATTTATGTAAATGAGTTTGAGTTTTATATGTCGTCTAGCAGCCTGGTGATTCTTGTTTATTCTGTTAATTTTATTTATCTGTACATTCTTTTGGATTTTCTGTGTGTGTAATCATCTTGTGAAAATGACAGTTTGATCTCTCCCTTTTTAATACCCTTTTATACCTTTTATTTCTTTTTCTTATTGCCCTGGCAAATACCTCCAGTGTAATGCTGAATAGAAATGGTGATGATAGGCATCCTTATCTTGTTCCCAGTCTCACATTTCACTCTTAAATATTTATTCTAGTTTTTTTTCCCTGCTATTTATCAGATTATGGAAATTCTACATACTATTTTGGTAAGGCTTTTGTTTTCCTTTCTAAAAAAATCATGAATGGATGTTTTCTTTCTTTTGTTTTCTTTTGTTAGTCTGAATTACGTTGAATTTTGAATGTTAAACTAACTTCCCTTTCCTGGTATAAACCAAACTTTGTGGAGATGTATTATTGTTTTTATACATTAGTAGAACAGTTTGCTACTATTTTATTTCTTATGTTTGCATCTGTATTTATCAGTGAGATTGGCCTGAAAATTTCCTTTCTCTAAATATCCTTCTTACGTTTTACTAATCAAGGTTTGTTGGCTTCATTAAAAGGGGTTGGGGAGTATACCCTATTTTTGTATTCTCTGGAAAAATTTGTGGGAGATTATAGTTTCTTCCTTATGTGTTTTATAGAATTTGCTGGTAAATCCATCTGGGCTTGAAACTGTCTTTGTAGGAAGGTTTTAAATCACATATTTAATTTTTTAAATAGTTACAGGACTATTCAGATATTGCAGCTCTTCTGTGAGTTTGATAAGTTATATTTTAAGGAGTTTTCCTATCTCATGTAAATTTTCAAATTTATTGCCAAAAAGTTATTCTTAATATTCTTCAATGAAGTTTTAAAAATGTCTACAGGATCTGTACTGACATCCCACTTTATTCCTGATATTGGTTATTTGTGCCTTCTCCCTTTTTTCATGGTCAGTCTCATTTGATGTTTGTTTGTTTGTTTTTTTTGGTACGTGGGCCTTTCACTGTTGTGGCCTCTCCCGTTGCGGAGCACAGGCTCAGGACGCGCAGGCTCAGTGGCCATGGCTCACGGGTCCAGCCGCTCTGCGGTATGTGGGATCTTCCCGGACCGGGGCACGAACCCGTGTCCCCTGCATCGGCAGGCGGACTCTCAACCACTGCACCACCAGGGAAGCCCTGTTGTTTTTAATAGTGTGTACAAAGAACCAATTATGGACTTTGTCTCTTTTTATATATTTATATTCTGTTTCATTAACTTCTTTATTTCCTTCAACTTTGTGTTCAGTTTTCTGTTCTTTAAATTTGGGGGGATGGATGCTTAACTTAATGATTTTCAACTTTTTTTCTTTTCTGACATACTCATTTAACTCTATAAGTTTCTCTCAAGCATAGCTTTTGTTCTACTCCACTAGTTTTGAGAAATAGGATTTTCATTATACTTTGTTTAAATTTTTAAAGTTTCATTGTGTTTTCTTTCTTGCCTCTGTGGGTTATTTAGAAGTGCATTTCTTAATTTCGAAATATGTGTTGATTTGTAAAGGTATATTCTTCCTGTTGATTTCAAGCTTAATTACATTGTGATTAGAGAACATACCTGTATGATTTCAATGTTTGGAAATTTGTTGACACTTGGTTTATGGACCAGGGTAGAGTCAGTTTACTAAATATCTCTATGTACCTGAAAATATTTTGTATCTGTTGGGTATTGAGTTCTATATGTATTTATTATGGTAAGTTTGTGAATTCTGTTGTTTAATTCTAATATATCCTCACTGGTTTTTGTTTTTTAATCCTCATTTTATCAGTTCCTGAAAGAGCTGTTTTGAAAATCTTTCATATTGATTGTGAATGTTCATCCATGTAGTACTGCCAATTTTTGCTTTATATATTTGGGGCCATGTTAGTAGATGGATAGAAATTTAGAACTATGACATCTTCAGGTGATTTGAACTTTTTTTCTTTCATTCATTATGCAGTGTCCTTTTATGTCTCTAGCAGTGTTTTTGCCTTGAAGTCTTCTTTGTTGTTATTAAAGTGTCATCTGTTTGCTTTTGGTTAGTGTTTGCATTTTTTTCCTTAGCTGTGTTTTTGTGGTGTAGATATGTTTCTCTCTTGTTTTTAAAGCCATTTTCAAAATCTATATTGTTTAACTGGAGCATTTAGTCCTTTACATACAGTATATTTGCAGATATATTTGGGTTCAAATTCGTTGTGTCAGAGGTTGTCAAACTTTTTGTGTAAAGCCTTTGTGTGTGGTCTGGTCTCTGTTGCAACTATTCAGCTCTGTTCTTTTAGTACAAAAGCAGCTGTAACCAACACGTAAATAAATGAGCATGGATGTATTCTAATCTTTATTTATGAAGACAAACAATTGGCTAGATTTGCTGACGGTGCTGCAGTTTGCTAACCCCTTTAGTATTTTTTTTCTATTTATCCTACTTGTTTTATATTTTGTCCTCCTCTTTCTTGCCTTTTGGCCTTAAAAAGTTTTCTTTTATTCTATTAATTTTTTTTCTTCTATCACCTTAGAAGTAACAGCCTCATTCTTTTAGTAGTTATCCTAGAGATTATAACATATTTCCTTGATGTATTAATTTCTAATAATAATTGGTACTTTTATCATCTTCCTGAAAATGCAGGAACCTGAGAACACTACCACCTCCTGACTTACATGCTTTATATGCCATTTGTGTGTGTGTGTGTTTAACTTTTTACTCTGGAAATTAAAAGTTTTCTATTTTTAAAACACTTTTTATTGTGGAAATTACACATATATGCCATTTTTGTTGTGTGTTTCTTTAGCTTTTTATTTGAAAAATTTCAAACTTAGCCAAAAAAATAGAGAAAGTATTACAAACCACTAAGTAATGAACTATAATATAGTTTCAACAGTTTTTAGTATTTTGACAGTCTTGTTTGAAACAGTTCCCTGACATCAAATTATTGCATCCATAGATACTTATGTATGTGTTTTTTTTTTTTTTTTAAATGTGCAGCTTGATCCTATGGACAGGTCTGTAGGCCAGAGTTTTTTTTTTTTCTTTTTCTTTTTTGGCTGTGTTGGGTCTTTGTTGCTGCACGTGGGCTTTCTCTAGTTGCGGCAAGTGGGGGCTACTCTTCATTGCAGTGCGTGGGCTTCTCTTGTTGCGGAGCACGGGCTCTAGGTGCATGGGCTTCAGTAGTTGCAGCACGTGGGTTCAGTAGTCGTGGCTCGGCTCTAGACCACAGGCTCAGTAGTTGTGGCGCACGGGCTTCGTTGCTCCACGCCATGTGGAATCCTCCCAGACCAGGGATCAAACCCGTGTCCCCTGCATTGGCAGGTGGATTCTTAACCACTGCACCACTAGGGAAGTCCCTATGTATGTATTTCTAACAGCTAATGACTTAGAAGACGATAATATTACCCATCTAACAAAATTAATGGTAATCAAAAAATATTTTTAGTATCTAACCTAGTTGATCTTTTTTTAAAATTAATTTTTTTTGGCTGCGTTGGATGTTCATTGCTCTGCGTGGGCTCTCTCTAGTTGTGGTGAGCGGGGTCTACTCTTTGTTGCGGTGTGCAGGCTTCTCATTGCAGTGGCTTCTCTTGTTGCAGAGCACGTGCTCTAGGTACACAGGCTTCAGTGGCACGCAGGCTCAGTAGTTGTGGCTTGTGGGCTCTAGAGCACAGGTTCAGTAGTTGTGGCGCAAGGGCTTAGTTGCTCCGCGGTATGTTGAATCTTCCCGAAGCAGGGATCAAACCCATGTCCCCTGCACTGGCAGGCGGGTTCTTAACCACTGTGCCACCAGGCAAGTCCTTATATAGTTATTTTTTAGATTTATTAAAATTATTTACTTTTTCTCTGATATTTTGTCCTGGATCATTTTTCTTCTCTTTAAAAAACTTCTTTTAATATTCCTTAATGTGGATTTTCTGGTGATGAATTCTCAATTTTTGTTAGTCTGATCATATCTTTAATTTATCTTTATTTTAAAAACTTTTTATTATGGACACTTTCAAACATATATAAAACTTACTCAGAAGTTAGGAACTTAATATAATGAACTTCCATGTTGCAATCACTGAGCTTCAACATTGTCAAATCATGGCCAGGCTTGTTCCATCCATTCCATACCACTACTCTTTTTCTTTTAATCATTTTTTTAAAAATTTATTTATTTTATTTATTTTTGGCTGCATTGGGTCTTCATTGCCGCGCACGGGCTTTCTCTAGTTATGGTAAGCGGGGGCTACTCTTCGTTGCGGCGCGCGGGCTTCTCATTGCAGTGGCTTCTCTTGTTGTGGAGCATGGGCTCTAGGTGCGCAGACTTCAGCAGTTGGCGGTGCATAGGCTCAGTAGTTGTGGCTTGCAGGCTCTGGAGCGCAGGCTCGGTAGTTGTGGCACATGGGCTTAGTTTCTCCGTGGCATGTGGGATCTTCCCGGACCAGGGCTCGAACCTGTGTCCCCTGCATTGGCAGGCGGATTCTTAACCACTGCGCCACCAGGGAAGTCCCATACCACTACTCTTGAATAGTTATAAAGTGGATCTCAGATTCAGAAACATTGCATTTCATCCATTAGCATTTCATTTGTGTCTGTGAAAGATAAGGGCTGTTTAAAAAACATAGCTGCAGTATGTTACCTTATCTAAAAATGTAGTATTAATTCCTAATATCACCAGATATCCAGTCAGTGCTCACTTTTTCTCAATTGCCATATACACACGATACACATAATTGATTTCCTCTAATCAAGATCCCAGCAAGAGTTATACACTATGTTTGATGGATGTGATTTTTGAGTCTCTTAATCTGTAGTTCTCCTCACTCCTTCCTTACTTTATTTTTTTGTTTAAGAAACCAAATTATTTGTTCTATAGAGGGTCCCAAATCCTGGAACATGCTAATTGCATATTCATAGTTTTATTTAACATTTTCCTTTACTCCTATATTTCTTATAAATTTTTATTTGAATGTAGTAACTAGATCAAATTCAGTTCAATATTTTGACAAGAATACTTCATCAGCGATGGTGTGTACTTTCATCAGAGGCATATAGTATCTGGTTATATCTCTTTTGTGATGTTAGTAGCCATTGACGCTCATCACCTAGATCTGTTATTTTATTAGGGGTTTACTTTCATTTATATTTTTGCTGGGTATGGAATTCTAGTTGGTAGGTTTCTTTTAAAGTCATTTTTTTGGAGCAGTTTTAGGTTTACAACAAAATTGAGAGGAAGGTACAGAGATTTTCCATATGTCCCCTGCCCCCAGACACGCATAGCCTCCCCCATTATCAACATTACTCACCAGAATGGTACCTTTTTTTTTTTTTAACCAAGGATGAACCTGCATTGATACATCCTAATCACCCAAAATCCATCGTTTACCTTGGGGTTCACTCTTGGTGTTATACATTCTATGGGTTGGTCAAATGTATGATGACATATATCCATCATTATAATATTTTGCAGAGTATTTTCACAGCCCTAGAATCGTCTGTGCTCTGTTTTTATGTCTCCATAGTTTTGCCTTTTCCAGAATGTCATACGTAGTTGATCCTTAAATAGCACAGGGGTTAGGGGTGCCAACCCTCTATGCAGTCCAATATCTGTATATAACTTTACAGTGGGCACTTCATATCTGCTGTTCTGTATCCGTGGATTCAACCAACTGTGGACCATTTAGTACTGTAGTATGTATTTGTTGAAAAAAAATCTGTGTATAAGTGGACCCGCACAGTTCAAACCCATGTTGTTCAAAGGTCAGCCTTAGTTGGAATCATACAGTATGTAATAGCATTTTCAGGTTGGTTTCTTTCACTTAGTAATATGCTGAATAATATTCTGTTGTCTGGATATGAATTATTTATCCATCATCTATCCATTCATCTACTGAAGGACATCTTGGTTGCTTTTGAGTTTTGGCAGTTATGAATAAAGCTGCTATAAACATACTTGTGCGTGTTTTTGTGTGAACATAAGTTTTCAACTCCTCTGAGTATATAGGAAAGAACACAATTCCTAGATTGTAGTTTACGAATAAGTTTAGTTTTGTAAGAAACTGCGAAACAGTCTTCCAAAGTGGCTTCCAAAATATCACTTTGCATTCTCACCATCAATGAATGAGAATTTCTGTTGGTCCACATCCTTGCTGGTATTTGGTGTTGTCAGTGTTCCACACTTTGGCCATTCTAATAGGTATGTAGTGGTATCTTGTTTTAATTTACATTTCTCTGATGACATATGATGTGGAGCATCTTTTCATATGCTTATCTGTCATTGGTATATCGTCTTTGGTGAGGTGTCAAAGTTTTGGGCCCATTTTTTGTTTGTTTGTTTTTTTGCGGTACGCGGGCCTCTCAGTGTTGTGGCCTCTCCCGTTGTGGAGCACAGGCTCCGGATGCGCAGGCTCCGTGGCCATGGCTTACCGGCCCAGCCGCTCTGCGGCATGTGGGATCTTCCCGGACCGGGGTGCGAACCCTTGTCCCCTGCATCGGCAGGCGAATTCTCAACCACTGTGCCACCAGGGAAGCCCTGGCCCATTTTCTTTTTTTTTTTTTTTTTTTAAAGAAGATGTTGGGGGTAGGAGTTTATTAATTTATTTTATTTATTTTTGCAGTGTTGGGTCTTCGTTTCTGTGCGAGGGCTTTCCCTAGTTGTGGCAAGCAGGGGCCACTCTTCATCGCGGTGTGCGGGCCTCTCACTATCGCCGCCTCTCTTGTTGCGGAGCACAGGCTCCAGACGCACAGGCTCAGTAGTTGTGGCTCACGGGCCTAGTTGCTCTGCGGCATGTGGGATCCTCCCAGACCAGGGCTCGAACCTGTGTCCCCTGCATTAGCAGGCAGATTCTCAACCACTGCGCCACCAGGGAAGCCCCCTGGCCCATTTTTTAATCAGGTTGTTTGTTTTCTTATTGTTGAGTTTTAAGAGTTCTGTGTGTATTTGGGATAACATTTCTTTTTCTCTTTTGTCTTTTGCAAATAATTTCTCCCAGTCTGTGGCTTGTCCTCTTATTTTCTTGACATCATCTTTCACAGAGCAGTTTTTAATTTTAATGAAGTCCAGCTTATCAATGAGTTCTTTCATAGGCCATGTCTATAGTGTTCTATCTAAAAAGACATTGCCATACCCAAGGTCATGTAAGTTTTCTCCTATGTTATTTTAAAGGAGTTTTATAGTTTTGCATTTTACTAGATTAAAAAAAAATTCTTTGAAGACCATTGCATTATCTACTGTTGAGATGTTAGCTGTCAGGCTAATTATTGTTCCTTTGAAGGTAAAGTCTGATGGTGGGAAAGGTTTAGCTGCTTTTAAGCTTTTCCTTTTGTCTTTGACTTTCAGCAGTTTTACTATGATGTGACTAGATGTACATACCTCTTTATTTATCCTCTTAGGGTTTGTTGGGCTACTTGAACCTGTGGTTTGATATCTGTGGTCAGTTTTGGAAAATCCTCTGTCATTATCTCTGCAAATATATGTTTCTTCTGACCCATTCTTACTTTCTTTACACATATGTTAGACCTTTTTGCTCTGTCCTTTGTCTTTTATTTCTTTTCTGTTTTCCATTCTTTTGTTTCACTGAGCTTTTTCCCTTTTTTTAATTAATTTTTATTGGAGTGTAGTTGATTTACCATGTTATGTTAGTTTATGTTTCACTGAGCTTTAATCCAGAATCCAGATCTTCTCACCTCTCTCTACTTTATGTCTATAGTTCTATAGACGTATGAATCTATGAATCTATAGTTAAACTGCATCCATTGAGATATTAATTTTGGTTATTGTATTTTTCAGATATAGAATTTATATTTTTTTCAAATTTGCTGTGCTTTCCCCCACTTTTGAAAAATGATTTTTAGCTCTCTAGTGAAATTTTGATTTAATCGACTGGCTCCTTGATCATAATGCATAAACTCATAAAGTCTAAGTTTTATAATCTTAGCGTGTGGAACATTGTTAAATTTGCTTCCGCTGGTGGTTCGTCTTGTCTTGTTTCCTTATGTACCTGGTGGTTGTATGAATGTATATAAGACAACCATCCAGGATCCAATATCAGTTTGAAAAGATAATGTTTGCAGTCCCTTTGAGAGCTTGCCTACTTACGGTTCATCCTTAGCTCCTTATATCCTTACTCTTTGAGTCTCAGTTTAAAGGGTATGGGATTTTCCATGCTTCCCACCTTTGGCAAGTCTGAAGCTAGTTTTGTCTCCTTTACCTTGTGAGGCTTTGCTCCGCTTCTCAGGGTCAGCTGCCGCTTGTAGATGCCCCAGGGGAAAAGCTGCCCTACCTCTCTGTCTCTCTTCTCTGGATAGCCTTCTCTTGGGTCTTGGCCTGCTGATTCTTAACTGCCTCTTTAGTTCTCTGATGCCTTTTAGGCACACCCACCACCTCTCCAGCTTTTTCTCATTGGAAGGTTTTTGGATCAATTTACTAGTACTGGAAATGAACCATTTTTTCCTTGCTGTTAAACTTATTCATTGAGATACTATTTCTGTATTAACTTTCTAAAAAGTATCAAAGTACTACCCTTGTAATATAGTATATTAAAAAGACACCCGGAAGTTTAAAGGAGCAGAAAAAAATCACAGTGCCGTCAGTGAGAGGCAGTTACTGTTAATAGTTGCTTTTTGTTAAAGAGCTACCTTTTGTGGGGTTGGGGAAGAGTCTGGAGATAAACTTAGTTTGGATATTCTGACCTTGAGATGATTAAGATGTCTAGCTAGAGTTATGCTTGAGGCATTTAGATATTAAACAGATGATTTGCTTCAAGAGCAGGGTGGAGATCTGGATTTGTTGATCTCTGAATGTTAGTTGAAGCTATCAAAGTAACTGGAAGGCAGTGGTGGTTGTAGACTGTTTCTTTGTTAAGGGTAGCACAGATTGAGAAGGGACAGGGTAATTATGGGTGAGGTAAGATAGAACTTAATTTTTGTAGTGTTATGAAGGCCAAGACAACGTCATAGTTTTCATTTGTAAGTTACGTGCCTATAGGAAAATTTTTTTCTATTCTATATTTAATGGTTTAATTTTTTTAGCCTAAAATTCTGTATGCTGAATAGCAGCTATATAAAGCACAGTATCCTAGTGTGAAATACTTGTTAGTGTTTTAGATCTAATCACAGACTAGATTAAGTACTGAAGTTCAGGATCTCAGACTTGCTAATAATTCATACGTAGTTTTGTACAAATGACTGTCCTCAATCTCTTGTTCCATTAAATGTGCATGATAATGAATTCACAATGTTAATAATAAAACTATATTAAGTACACCAAGGAAATATTAAACACAAATGACTTTCATACTGAATCAGTTTGTATATAGAGAGAATGCAAGAAACAGTACTTTTGTACTTCCTGTTCCGATAACCATTGATACTAAAGGTAAGAAGAGGAGTGACTTCACTAAAGTTTTTTTGGTGGTATATCAATACATTATTTTAGTTCTATACCAGACTAGTTCTTTAAGTAGATGTGCACAAAGGCCATTTAAAGATAAGCTAGAAATTCATGACCACATACCTACTTATTTTTAACATATACTTTGAGTTATCTTTTTGTTTCTACAGTTGTGACTGTATTTTAATAATTTTGCTATGTGTTTGGTCATTAAACAAGAGCTATTATAATATGGAAATTTGATTTAACAGAGCTACAATAGAAGAGGCGTACTCCAGGTCAATGACAAAACTAGCAAAGTCTGCAAGCAATTATTCACAACTTGGGTGAGTTAATTTCTTTGAAGAACTCTTTCAATGTTGATTTAGGCAAAGTTTATGAGAATAGTAGGTTCCCATTGAGGATAAAATGGTTCATAAATATAATAGTATGTAATGTGTTTATTCAAAATGCGTCTATATGTGAATATATTCTCGACTTGATAGAAAGTATAATTGAATTTGCTGAATCAGTTAACACAAAGTAAATGAAACTTACTTTTTTCCCTTTGTTAAACTACACAATACAACTTCATTCTTCCTTCTTTTTTCCATATCTCTCCTCACTTTTCTGGCAGCCTCCTGTTTCTAACTCCTCCATGTAGACGTGCCTCTTCTAAAACATAATTTCTTCTTTATTGACCACAGTAGAAGGGCCAGAAAGTAACTGGAATAACAGAACCTAGCTTTAACCAATTGACCATGTTTTGTTGTTTTTCTTTTTAATAAATAATTTATTTTTCTCTCATATACTCATTCTTTTAGGTGTCCAGTATGATTGATACTTTAGAAATATTTATTTATTATTTTTAAAAACTTTTTATTGGAGTAGAGTTGATTTACAATGTTGTATTAGTTTCAGGTGTACAGCAAAGTGAGTCAGTTATACATATACAAATATCCACTCTTTTTTTAGATTCTTTTCCCAAGTAGGCCATTACAGCGTATTGAGCAGAGTTTCCTGTGCTATACAATAGGTTCTTATTAGTTATCTATTTTAGATATACTAGTATGTGTACGTCAACCCCAATCTCCCAGCTCTCCCCCTCTCACCCCATCCCTTGGTAACCATAAGTTTGTTTTCTACATCTGTGACTCTACTTCTGTTTTTGTTTTTTTTAAGATTCTTTTCCCATGTAGGCCATTACAAAGTAGTGAGTAGAGTTCCCTGTGCTATTCAGCAGGCTATTGTTAGTTATCTGTTTTATATATAGTAGAGTGTATATGTCAGTCCCAGTCTCCCAATTTATCCCTCCCCCCATCCCTTGGGAACCGTAAGTTTGTTTTCTACATCCGTGACTCCATTTCTGATTTGTAAATAAGTTCATTTGTACCCCCCCTTTTTTTTCAGATTCCACATATAAGCAATATCATGATATTTGTCTTTCTGTGTCTGACTTATTTCACTCAGTATGAGGCCATGGTTTTAATATAGGAAATTCTTATTTTTAGTTACCAGGTGGGAGGTAGAAAAAAACATGTGTTTTCTAATAAAGTTACTGAAAACATTTCTGTCTTTGGAATATGTGTCTTTCATGAATAATAGGTGATATTTTATATTTTGTGTTAGTGTTGTTACTTAAGATTATAAAGATTTTAAATATTAATGTTTTTGTTTACTGATACATATTTAGGCAAGAATTGAATTTTATCTTTCTGTATTTAGTTGCATTTAAACATATTTTGGATTGGTCAGTTTCCTTTCTTAGTGCTCATTGTACATTAACTTGTATTACCTGACCAGAAAAAAGTTGTGTATGTCAAACTTTAAAAAATGGAATGATACTTGGAATTCCTTAAAGAAACCTGTATTTAAAGAAATCTTATGTTGAACCTCCTTTCAGTGTAAATAATCCTTGGGTAAAGTAAAGGGACACTCTCATCTTACCTGTTTTGTAAAGTCTAGACTATCATGTATCAGGTTTACCTGAAGTGATGTACATGTATTTTGGTGCTGTAGTGAGTGGATACTTTTCAGGTGTCCTTTTTTCTCTCAAAATTTTCCATCTAACTACTTGCCACATTTAGTGCTGATTAGATTTAAAAGTGTGAGGTAAGATCTAATCAGAACAGTCCTATTTAAGTATTTTAATTATTCTCTTTGAACTTTTTGTTATTGCTTAAAATGATTGTTGTCGGTTAGCTTTCCTACTGGGTAGGAAATGCAGTAACTGGCACAGAGTACATATTAGGGTAAGTAATTTCTGTCTCTACCGTCTTGCGTTAGTGATCATTGTTGCTATTTGTTTTTGTTTTATCATAGAGCAAAGCACGTGCTGTTGAAAATCTCTGAGGAAGTACCTGAGGAAAGCATAGGATAAAATTATTCTTATATCATTCCCTACTGACCAGATTAGTTTAAACTAACCTTTGGCATCCTAAGTATTATTCAAAATATTATAATGTAGTAACTCTTGGAAGTAGTTGAACCTGTTGAAAATATTAAATTCTCAATGTTGAGAAGAAGTGGTAGGAAAGTATGTCATACATTCTATACCAAGTGTAGTAGAAAGGGGACTCTCAGTGTTTGTTGAAGTACACGGGTAAAATCTGAAACAAAGTTTCAGATAACAGTTTTAAAGTCATTCTTCAATAAATTTTAATGATGAAGGCACTTAAAAAATCATGTACAAATTTGACTTTTGCATGTTTAAATTCAGAGGAGCTTTTATCTTCTTAATTTTATTTATTTGGTTTTTTTGGCCGCACTGCAGGCATGTGGGATCTTAGTTCCCCGACCAGGGATCGAACCTGTGACCCTGCATTGGAAGCACGGAGTCCTAACCACTGGACTGCCAGGGAATTTGCAGGAGCTTTTATTTTTGATGAAGCATTTTAAATGGAGCACTGAAGAGTCTAAAATTTAGATTTGATAATAAGTTAGTTTTAAACAGTAGACAGTGATTAGAAGGGCTTCTGATACAAATCTAAATAACCAAATCAACTCAGAAAATGACACGTTATAATTAAGGGAGGGTCATGGCCAGACCTGTGATATGAGTTAACTCATTTCTCTGTATCTGAGGTATAAAAATATTTTAACTAATTAACCAAGGATTTTAAAAAAAATCAAGGTCAGGCTGTCAGTCGTTTCATTTGTGATTTAATTTAATTTCATCTTTTGACTAATTAAAATTACTGAATATAACATTATTTCCATTGGTTCTATTCTGGAACCTTAAACTTTTTCTTCCTGTTAGTAAATTATTCCCATGTTTTCTTTGCTTTAGAACATTTGCACCAGTGTGGGATGTGTTCAAAACATCTACAGAGAAATTAGCAAATTGTCACTTGGATCTTGTTAGAAAATTACAAGAATTAATAAAAGAAGTTCAGAAGTATGGAGAAGAACAAGTAAAATCGCATAAAAAGGTATCAGTTTTGTTAAAGGATTGATTGGTCAGATATTGAATGCTTTGTAGTTCTGCATTTTGATGAATCATTTCATACCAAACAGACTAAAGAAGAAGTTGCAGGAACTCTGGAAGCTGTTCAAACCATTCAGAGCATAACTCAAGCCCTCCAGAAATCCAAGGAAAATTACAATGCCAAATGTGTAGAACAGGAACGTTTGAAAAAGGAAGGAGCTACACAAAGAGAAATAGAAAAGGTAATTGTAATAAAAATAATACCTCTGTGGTTTCAAGCATTTTCAAATACAAGACTGCCTTTAATCTTTAAACACTCAAGAATGATCTCGTATTAAAGATGAAGTCACTGTGCCTCTGAGTGTTAGTGATTTACCTAAGTGAAACAGAAGTAGGTTTACAAAATATGTTGTATCTGGTAGATAGATTAGCAAATACATAAAAAGGAATGATTTCTTTATATTGGTGACACATTTGCAGGATTTTTTTTTTTTTTTTTTTTTTTTGCGGTACGTGGGCCTCTCACTGTTGTGGCCTCTCCTGTTGTGGAGCACAGGCTCCGGACGCGCAGGCTCAGTGGCCATGGCTCACGGGCCCAGCCGCTCTGCGGCATGTGGGATCTTCCCGGACCGGGGCACGAACCCGTGTCCCCTGCATAGGCAGGCGGACTCTCAACCACTGTGCCACCCGGGAAGCCCTGCAGGATATTTTTATAAGATAATTGATGAGATGCTGCTTGGTGTAAGATTTAATAATGAGGTAAAAATTTTTTTGAAGCAAGACTTTGGTAGATTTAGCAAGGCAATAGTTACTTGAGATAAACTTTAAATATATGTTGTGGGTGATTTATTGCTGACTTTGAGCCCATGTATGTAGTATTGTGGTAAACCACAACCTTTTCCCCCACTCTCATTTTGATTAAAAGTAGATATTTTTCCCCTTTCAAAACAGTTTAACTATCCACTTGTTTGATGTGGTATATATCATTTAGGAATCAGCCATAGGGAGTGATAATTTTGAAAGCTTTGTAGAATATTTGAAATTGCCATTAAAAAATAACAAAGCTGTAATTATGTTGCAATTATAATAATTATAAAAGTGTATATACATGGGCAAAAACCAGAAGAGCATCTGGAAAAATCAAAACAGTCAATGGAATTTGGGGTAATATGTTTCCTTTAGTGTTTTGTGTGATAAATAAAAATTGGGAGGGGGTAAAAAATGAGGCACAGTAAGTTCATGATTTTAAAATGCTCTTCATTCCAGGCATAGCAGTTAAGAATAAAATATATGAAAAGGGAAAATAAAGCAAAATAACATGCTCCAAAAAGAAGACTGTTATCTTCATAATGAACCAGAAATGGAACAGAAACTCAGAAGGGCATGTAGAGATTGATTATGCAGGGCTGTTGGACCCAAAGTCCTAAGTTAGGCAGTGGAATTTAGCTCTTGTGTGGTAAAGGGGACTAAATATTCCCCGCTTGAGATGAAGCCCAAGGAACCCCACTCACTTGGTGAAACTATAAGTAGTGAAAAAAGACTGTTGAGCTGCTGAAGGGCTGAAGCGTTATTGGAAGTTGGGGTTTAAGGATGCAGTTCTGACTGGCAGTCAGGCCAAGGAACCAGTTCATGACTGTTTCGTTCATATCCCCTATATTCTTCCAGGGAATTAATTAAAAGCTACCTTTATAAGACTAATACTAAATTGGGGCCTTGGAGGGCTGGCAGGAGATAACCTGAAACTGCTAAATGGGGATGGGTGAGCATAAATGATAGAATATAACACAATTCTAGGAGGTGATGTTTACCTTGTATTCTATAGAGTTTTTCCAGCATCACTGATGGAGGGAGAGAGAGAAGAGAGAGGGGAAAAAACAAGAAACCTCCCACCTGAAATGAGCAAAAGCACATCTTAAGGAATCTAATATAGCTAATATAGCTTTCCCTGCTATACAACAGTAGAGTGTTCCTGTGAAACCTTTCATAAGCCAAAATGGCGTAAGCAGAGAAGAAAGTACCTTAGAACACATCTTGCTAATGCATGCACAAAATAAATTGAGATAAAGCACAGATGCTTACAGACACAGTTCAAAGCTTTGGAGACCGATGCTGAGTGTAGATCCTGGGAAGGAGCTTGGTGGTGCCACTTTCACTGCTTCTCAGAGTGTGCGCTGCCTCTGTAACGGCTCCTGCAAAGCAAACGCTGAATGCTGTTTTTCTTTTCACCTGTTTTTGTAAAAGTGAAAATCCTCTTTGAATGTTTTTCAGTTCGTGAAAACAGGAACTAATATAATTCTTTTGTAAAAGCAAACAAACTTGTAAGACAAACTTTTGAAAAGCAGGGGATACCTCTGCTAAGACAGGTGGCAATAAATTTAACAATTAGAATAAGAATTCACTCCAAATAAAATTTAGATTTATAAAATAGATGATCAGAAACGTTCGTGTTTGTTGAGGATGTTCAGATATGCAAACGAATATAAATTTATATTAAAGAAATTAAGAGAGATAATGAAATAAGATCTAGTAGATGGGAAAACAGCTAACCAGAAAATTTGGCAATGAAATATATGGTTATTGAAATTTTAAAAAAAACAACAGAGAAGACAAACTTTAGAGCTAATATAGTGAAAGATTGAATTTGGGCACTCACCCATAACATAGTACAGAGAATAAAGGTTACCAACATTCATCTGATGTGGATTTCAGAAGAAAAAAAAATGGAGAGGATGGTAGACAGGTAATATTTGAAGAGTTAACAGATCAGAATATTTCAGAATTAAAAAAACTCAGGAGTTCTTAGATCAAAAGTACATTCTTGGTATTAAGCAGGTTAAATAAAGATAAATTCAGAACGAGGCACCAGAGAAAAAGAGAATATTAAAAGCTACCGGGTATATCTTTTTCCTCACATCTCTGAAATCAGAATGCATCATCAAATGATAGTATCATATAATCACTGTTGGCATGGTGGCACTTGTGGTGTAGTTTCACTGCCTCTGTGAACTTGGTTGTTATATACCTAGTGGCCTGATTGGACAACTGCAACACGTTGATGTTTCAATTAACAGACCACTTTAAGAGCATTGAGGAAGGATTAGTTCTGATTGTTGTCTGAAAACCTTTTGTTGAAACCTGGTAAGATCAAGAAAATGTGAGCACCAGTGTTTGGAAGAAAATCTGGAGATGATAGTGGAACACTTTTAAGAAATGCTCTGTCAGTAATGCTTTTGGTGACATTGAAGATAATACTATGTGGGGAAAAAAGCAGACCTCAGCAGTCCCTGAATTGGAAGTAACTGAGAAGGGTCAGAATCTGACTGTGAAAAAAGATTCAGGAGTATCTCGAAAGTTCATTTTGCAAGCATGAACATTAAGCATAACTACTGAGAGAATAGAAGTATAGTCTAAATCTTCTCAATCAGCAAAAAGAAAAGAAGAGGAAGGGGTGCTTTTTTCTAATTGTTCTGCTCAGAGGTGACATCTTTGCTTGTGATACTAGATGTGTTAATGGGTCTCTGATTTATATATATTCAAATCCAAGCCTAAGTAAATTTATTTTGGCCTGTAATAAATAAGCTCTTTATTAACATGAATGTAGATTTTTTTTAAACATAGATCTTTGAACTGTTTTTCCTTTGGTGAACTTGAAAACATAAACACTTATTGGCTATTATGACATAGTACGCTTCTCATCTTCATTCACAAACCCTTATTTTTATAAAGCACCATTTAGAAGTTACTCATATTTGTGGACTATGACAGAGTACTTATTTTATATGTATATATTTGATTCATAGGAGTTTACTATAAAAATTATAGACACTTAAACAGAAATATTTCTGGTAGTACATCAGTAAACTTATTTATAATGCTAAGGAAATGAATAAAATGTAGGATTTATTTTGTTATCAGTAGGTAATCTATTAAGGCCAGTCTTTTGTTTATGAGAAGAAATGTAGCTATTGCTTTTAAAGCATAAGTTGCTATGCTCCAACATCCCTTTTAATAATCACTTTACAAAAGTGGTCAAGTTTGTTACTACTGGGGCATTTAATTTCTGTGAGTCTACCCTAAGAATTTATAGTTTTACTAAGCAAAGATACTATTTAGAAAGTCATTTTGACTTAACTGAGTGTTGCTGTATAGTCATTTCCTATGAGAGATGTTTCTTGCTTTCAAAAAATATATATATTCCCAATACGATTACATTCTTTTTTTTTTTTTTTTTTTTTTTTTTTTTTGCGGTACACAGGCCTCTCACTGTTGTGGCCTCTCCCGTTGTGGAGCACAGGCTCTGGACACACAGACTCAGCGGCCATGGCTCACGGGCCCAGCCGCTCCATGGCATGTGGGATCTTCCCAGACCGGGGCACGAACCTGTGTCCCCTGCATCGGCAGGCGGACTCTCAACCACTGTGCCACCAGGGAAGCCCACGATTACATTCTTTTTAAAAATAAATTTATTTATTTATTTATTCGTTTAATTTTTGGCTGTGTTGGGTCTTTGTTGCCGTGCACGGGCTTTCTCTGTTTGCAGTGAGCGGGGTCTACTCTTCGTTGTGGTGCGCAGGCTTCTCATTGCAGTGGCTTCTCTTATTGCGGAGCGCGGGCTCTAGGCTCATGGGCTTAAGTAGTTGCAGCACACAGGCTCGGTAGTTGTGGCTCATGGACTCTAGAGCGCAGGCTCAGTAGTTGTGGCGCACGGGCTTAGTTGCTCCGCAGCATGTGGGATCTTCCTGGACCAGGGCTCGAACCCGTGTCTCCTTCATTGGCAGGCAGATTCTTAACCACTGCACCACCAGGGAAGTCCAGAATATGATTACATTCTAAAGTGGCCTCTATATTCTTTTATAGGATACCCTTAGTTTTCTTTAAATTTTTTTGTCATTACTTAAAATACCTTGTTAATCAATAAACTCTTTAAAGAAATTTATTCATTATTAAGTACTACTTTTGCCAGTTTTCTAAGATACTTCTTTAAGTTGGTATGTAATTTCCTTATTCTGACATATGATGTTTACCTTTGAAGAGTGAAAGCTGATGTAAAAAATATATTAGAACTTATAAAGGGTATCTTCTTTCTTTTTTTGTAAGTGAGAAACCATTATGTTGTCTACAGTGCAACATGTGTCTACTAGGAAATATCAGCAATATTATTTGAACTTTTCCTGTTTATTAATATAATAAAAATTAAGAGTTTACTTTAAATATAGGCTATAGACTCAGTTCTTCCCTTTTTAAATGGTTCATTCACATATTTTCTGATGGTTGGATTATGAATTTGTATGCCTGTCATCATGCTAGTTGTTATGAAGGTTCTTAAAGGCTGAGTACATATTATCTCCTCTGTCTTCAAGAAGCTTCCTTCTTTTTGAGGAGCTAAGACTTATTGAATAGTACAGAACAAGAGGCTACTAGAGAAAGGTTTTAATGGTAAGTTTAGAAAGGGAGGTGTCTTATTTTGTGTAGAACCTGTAATGGAATAAATTACTTTAAAAAAAGTATGGACACAATCATTATAGTTATATTTTGAGGGACTTTTCCATTGTTTATGAATTTCCTTTCAAATTTCAAATGCTCATGTATTTATCAACAGCCGACACATAAATTATAAGGCAATAACTTAATAGGCAGCAGAGGAAAAGAGTAGTGTTAGGATGAAGAAGAAGCAAAGAAGAAGGGGCTCCCAGTGGGAATATATCATTTTGCTAGACTATGTCATTAAAAATCACTCCATGGACTGTGGGTTGCTTGTTACTCTTGTATAGACTGAAAATTTAGGTAGCTGGAAGAAATTCTCTTCTTCCAAGTCTCTTGGCATAACAAAATCCAAAAGGAAACGCAGATAACCATGGCATTAAAATTGTTTTTAAAATAAATTCTAGCAAACTTGGTTATCTGGACTTCCCGTGAAGGTAGTTTTTCAACTCTAAATATCCATCTCATCTAATTGTTAAATGTTTGAAAGGGCAAGGATGTTAGAGGAAGTATATTAACGGTAGTATAAAATAATGTCATACGGCTAGACAATGGGAAGAGAGTTTAAAAAAAGGTCCGTAGGAGCAAACTAGAAAATCATTGTAGGTTTTAGACACTTACTCTAGGGGTAGAGCTTAGAACAGCTCTTAGATATAATAACAGCAAAGTGTAACAGCAAAATATAATGATGTATGTTCCTGTTGATGTTTAATAGCAGATACTATTTATTTTGTAGTCCCTGTCCCAAGCATTTACATAAATTACATTTCATCTGTGCCAAAGCTCTAAAAAAAATATGTGGTATTTCCATTTTAGGAATGAGAGAACTATATAAAACTGAAAGTCAACTGGGTAGTAAATTGTAGAGCTAAAAGTTGAATCCAGTTTCTTTTGGCTCCGAAACCAGTTCTGATACAAGATACCGTTTTGATACACTACAAGATAAAGTGGCATCCTATATTCTTTATTTAAGAAGGCCCACAAGCATAAAGCATATATGTTTAATATAATATATGCAATTATATTTTAGAGAGAGTACAGAGTTGCCTTTTTAAAGAATAAGACTGTATGCATCGCTTGCCAACCCCAAACCTCCAGGTAAACCCAACTTCTGTTTCAAATACTTATTCTTAGACTCCTGAACATAGCTGGAGATAATTACCTACTGGCTCTGATTGGCTCTGCACAAATTCCAAGTTTTGCAGCTTAGCCCTCAGTGGCTCTTTGCAAGACTTTTACTCCTGTAGTTATTACCAGTTGCATCCTCCACAACCATGGTTTGAAACTTTCTTTATTCTCCTGAAGTTCCCAACCCTACCCTACTCTTCTTCACTCGTAGCAGACCCCCTCTTACCTCATCAAGAAAGTGGAGATCTTTTATCTTGAAATCCTATAGCTTTTCTTTTTTTGATCTTCTTTAAACTCTTATTTACTGCAACACCCCTTCCCTTCAAACTTCCTGTATCCAAATTGATCAATCCTTTGAGAATAATCAGATTTCTTGATAGCCACATGTCTGCCCCAACCTACAAGTGACACATAGTTTTTCTTCTTCCTTAATGTCCATCTTCCATAAAATTTGTTTTTACTTCTTTGTTACTTTCCACCAGTTTCTAGCTGTTTATGTATATGGGTTATACTTCTTCTATGAAGTCCCTGAAGAAACGATCTCTATATAATTTGTATTCATATTCGTCACTGCCTAATATTTAACATATTATTAAGTTTTTATTGAGTAAGTAACTTTGATAAAATTAGAACTATAATAATGCAGTAACAATTTCTTGAAAAATAGGCAATGATTAAAAAGAAATTTATAGATTTTCCGGAGCACAATGGAAACTGAGAAACCTCAAGGAAAATTGATTTTTTTTTTTCAACTTTTGAGCTAGCTTTATAGTCACTGATCAGACATTAAATGGAATATCTGTTGTGGAAGGAAGAAAGACTCACAGGTGTGTAAAGGAGTGTCAAGCATATTCTGAGGGTATTGTCACAGTATTGTTTGTTGAATTTTTAGTAACATTGTACTATTATGTGGTTGTGTGATCTTACTCTGGGTTATAAAATGAAAGTATTTTAACTTTTTAAAACACGTTCCATCAGACAAGAGAATTAGCATTTAATTTCTGCATTATTGTGTGACTGTAACAAAAAATACCACTAAGGAGGACTTAAAAAAAGGTATTAGTTTTTGTCATCTTGAACTCAACATAGGCCTCATTTCTTAAAATGCACTTAAATTATTATTTCATATAAACTTATATCAGGAAATAAAAAATATTTTGTATAGTTCAAAATGTTTCTGTTTTGTTACAGGCAACTGTTAAATCTAAGAAAGCTACAGATACCTATAAACTCTATGTGGAAAAATATGCATTAGGAAAAGCTGATTTTGAACAGAAAATGACAGAAACAGCTCAGGTTGGTATTTTTAAGGCTTTAAATCTAAAACAGGATATTTGTGTTTATTGTTTGTAAATTATAATAAATTATATTAGTGATAAAAATAATATAATTTTTCTGTCATAAAATTTTTTAGTATTAAAAAATGTTAAAATGCACAATCTCAGTGTTTTAATAATGCTGTTTTAAAAATATACATCTTGTTTTGGAGATTGAAGACCAAGAATCAATAGTTATAATATCATAAGGGATTATTCAGATTGACTAGAATGTTTAAGGAGCATTGGAGAAAATGAGGACATTGGTAGATGATGAAGACAGTAATGATTATGTATGGGTTTTAAAATTGACTTAAGAAGAAAACTGGAAATGACTCAGTGCTGAGGATATAGTGGTTAACAAAACAGTCAAGAATCCCTGCTCTCATAGAACTTCCATTTTAGTAAGGGAAGACAGACAATCAGTTAAAAAACGTCTGTCTCGGGCTTCCCTGGTGGCGCAGTGGTTGAGAGTCCGCCTGTCAATGCAGGGGACACGGGTTTGTGCCCCGGTCCGGGAAGATCCCACATGCCGCAGAGTGGCTGGGCCCGTGAGCCATGGCCGCTGAGCCTGCGCGTCCGGAGCCTGTGCTCCGCAACGGGAGAGGCCACAACAGTGAGAGGCCCGCATACCGGGAAAAAAAAAAAAAAAAATCTGTCTCTATAAGCTTGGGATAAATTATATTCAATTTGATGTTCTTAGAGCCTTAGTTAAAGGCCTAGATTTAAGATGGGTGCCTTTTATGAATTATACCCAAAACTTCTACCTTCACCTCTTGTCCTCTTTTCTTGTTTTGTTTTTCTCCTTAGCACCTGTCATCATCTGACACCATGCATTTAATTTACTGTGTCAGACAGGATAGGATGGTATGGTGCTGTGACAGAGAACCCCCAAAATCTCAGTGGCTTACAATAGCAAGTGTTTATTTTTTATCATGCTACTTGTTCATCATGGCTTAGCTCTTCACTCTGGCCCTGAGGCTGGTGGAAGAACCTCTTCTTAGAACATTCTTAGTCATCATGTTCGAGGGGCTAGAAATATGGTGAGGCACACTGGCTCTTCTACCCACATATTTTGTTGTCTGTCTTCCCCCCACTAAAATATAAGTTCTGTAAGAGCAGGGATTGATTTGTTTACTGCTGTCTCCTCAGCACTTAAAACAGTTTTCAGCTCATGGTAGACACTCTGTAAGTGTGAAGAAGGACCATGAGTCTGACTTTTTGGATTCTAGGGAGTCTTCTTGCTTGGAGTGGTGAATGATTCACACCTCAGAAACAGACGGCTTGCGTGCTTGTGTGCAGGCATCATGCATCCATCTGTACTTACCATGCTGTGGGCACTGTGCTAGACGCTGGGTGTATGCAATATATATGTAAATAAAACAAGTTCTGTCTGCTCTACATGGAGTATACAGTGTAGGGGAGGGAGACAGACATTAAATATATGCTTAAATATAAAGTTACAAATTACTAGAAATGTTACAAAGGAAAAGAACAAGCTTCCATGGGATAGAATAATGGGGTTGACCTAATTTGGATTAGGGAGTTAACGAAAGTCCATTTTGGAGAAGTAACATTTAAAACTGAGACTTGAAGCATCAGTAAGAGACTCATTCTAGGGCAGGAGTGTTCTAGGCATTGGAGACCATGGATGTGAAGACCCAGATGTGTAAAAGAGAGATCACATTCTAGAAAGTAAAAAATGCTTACTGAAACTGAGTAAGGAGAGATGGTGGTTAGAAATGAGGTTAAAGAGATAATCAAGGACCAGGCTTTAGTAAGGGTTTAGGTTTTCTTCCAAGAGCAGTTGGAATACATTGAAGAGCTGTATGCAGGGACGTGACAGGATATGGTCTGCATTTTTAAAGCTAATTCTGACAGTTTCATGAAGAATGGATTATAGTGAGGCCAAAGGAGAATCAAGAGTCCAATTTGGGGCTTCCCTGGTGGCGCAGTGGTTGAGAGTCCGCCTGCCAATGCAGGGGACACGGGTTCGTGCCCCGGTCCGGGAAGATCCCACATGCCGCGGAGCGGCTGGGCCCGTGAGCCATGGCCACACCCGTGAGCCTGCGCATCCGGAGCCTGTGCTCCGCAACGGGAGAGGCCACAACAGTGAGAGGCCCGCATACTACAAAAAAAAAAAAAAAAAAAAGAGTCCAATTTGGAAGGCAGTATCATAGTCCAGTGAGAAGGATGAGGGTCAGTGTGGTGGCCTTGTAGAAGGAGACAAGTGAATGCATTTGGAGATGGCAGGGGTAGGGTGAATGGGAGAATTCTAAAGGGATTCAAGATCTCTTCCAGGTTTTGGCTTGTAAGCCTGTGTGTATAGAGATGAATGGCAAAGGCTAGATGAAGACCCGTTAGTTTGAGGGGTCGGAAGAGCATGAGATGCTCAGTTTTGAACATGTTAATTTTGAGCTGTGTATACCTAAGTGGAGACATCAAATGGGCAGTTTTGGAGGCTGTAAGTAATCTTGCCTGGACATAATATTCACATCCCTTATCCACAATTCTGAATTCCAAAAGCTCTGAAAACCAAGAATCTTTTTCCTGGAACTCAGTTGGCAGCAAAACTTGAACCGATGTGAGGCTAATTTGTAGTCTCTTTATCCTACTTAGACTGAATATACATGTTTTCCTTTAGTGTTTGATAAACAGATGCCACTGCAGATCCTGTTGGTAGTATTATGAGATATATGGTAACACCACATTATCTTTATTTTTAAAAATCCAAAATATTTAAATTCCAAAACAGCTGGTTCCAAAGGTTTTGAATAAAGGATTGGGACTTTATAAAATAGGGGCTGGACAGTACACACAGCCATAATGACATCACCTTTGGATAGAGTGTGGGGAAATAATGGCCAAGCTCTGAGAGGTTCATCATTGTCAGTTTGGGAGAGGAAGAGATGCTGAAACCCAAGTAGGAGAAGCCAGAGAAGGAATAAAACTGGGAAATGTAATGTCATGGCAGCTCGGAAATCATAATGTTTCAAGAAGGGTTTAGTTGTGTTAAATGAGGCTCCATCTCTAGTGAGATAAAAAGTTTCAATTTCTATAGCAACTGAGGTCATTGTAGACTTCAGCAAGTTCTCTTTTATCTTTTAAATCATTAGGAACACTCATTTATAAGGCAGTTATTATTGATTTGTTAATTTCCTATCAAAATGATTAATTTCTATCAGTGAAAATGTTTGCCTTTCAGTTATTTAATTTGAAAAAACAAATTAGAATTTGTTAGAGTCAGTGTTTTTTTTTGTGTTTTTTTGTTTTTTTCTTTCTGTGGTACGCGGGCCTCTCACTGCTGTAGCCTCTCCCGTTGCGGCCATGGCTCATGGGCCCAGCCGCTCCGCGGCAAGTGGGATCTTCCCGGACCGGGGCACGAACCCATGTCCCCTGCATCGGCAGGTGGACTCTCAACCACTGCGCCACCAGGGAAGCCCAGAGTCAGTGTTTTTTGTTTGTATATATTACCTTATAAAGAATCTTCAGCACTCATCTTGCCCTCTCCTTATCTCTTTCTGCTTCCTCATTACATTTTTTCAAATTGCATTTTAACTGTTTATCTTGCCAGTTCCAAGATGGAAACATTAATTTGTTTGAGCAGATGTTTAACCATGGTGCTTTTAAAGTTGATGGTATACTGTGCTGATGTGTATGTGTGTTCTCTCTCATGTTCCCTCTTTGTCTCTCTCTGTCTGTCACACACGCACAACTGTAGGACAGGTGAACTTTTGTTTCTTGATAGACAGTAGACTTTATTTTGGGTTATTTAGAAGGGAAAAGAATTCTTTTGCTTCTCTACTTTCCTTTTGTTCCAGGCCAAGCGGGTTGACTTAATCCTAGTGGGAAGGGGCCTGTCAATCTAGTGAGAATGAAATTTGGGTGGCAGGACATATATTTACCTGGGGTGAAAGAAGTTAGAATTTACTTGGAGTACTTGTGATGTAAGTTTTTGCATTTGAGTTGAGAATAAGCATTATTAAAATTGTGACTCTGTGCTTATGCTTTTCACCACTGTCAGTTAATGACACTTAAAAAACTTGAAACAGTAGGGAGATTTTGTTTACTTTGAACAGTTAGATGGCTAGTTCAAGGAAATTTGAGATTTGCTTGAGCAACACCCTCAGATTAAGGAGTTTTAGTATTAGAGTGCTTTTCTATACCTCTCCTGGCCGACAAAATTGTACTTTTTAAAAAATCTAATATAACAGTACATATGAACACAGTGGATTTGAAATTGCAAGGAGGAAGAACTCTGATTTGTTCAAGAAGATTTATTCATTTATATTCAAACACTTGATACTATATTCCCATTGCTGAATAACTCTGAACTTATTTCGTAGTCACTAATTTTGAGGAATTCTGATATTTAGCAGTCCTCCCACCAAAAATAAAGCACAGTTTCAAGATTGTAGCTGAATCATGCTTTTAGTTTCTGTTTGGCTTCATGCTTCAAGATATTTCTCAATTATTAAGGATCTGACTTATTCAATGTAGGTGTTTCAAAAGAGAATAAGAAGAAGGCACAAGTTTCCTTGGAATTAGGGATCATCCATTTGAAATTAGTGCCTGTTTGACCAAGCTTTCCTGGATTTGGGACTACCTGTCTATGAGAAAATATCTTGTTCATTAAATTGCAGAAATTTAAGCAGAGGGTGAATTCTTATAATATGAACGTAAAATAGGATCATGCTTCTCCTGAATGTTCCTCAGTTCTTAAGGGTAATTCAGGATCTTGCAGTATTGGTATTCTCATTGGACTTGGTCAGAATTAGTCAAGACAAGCACTCTATTTTAACTCATCATTCCTCATGAATAAAATGGATTTAAGTTTTTGGACTTTGTTGCATTACTGCCAAAACTAATTTCACCATAATTGATTTTTTTTTAGAAGTTCAGACCCTTTACACAAATATAGACATGATTATTTGGCTTAGTGATTTCTGATCACGTAACTCAGTGCTGAAGAAAATTGGACATTAAATATGGGGTGAGGGAATTTAATTTGATAAACTAGGGAAAAATAGCAAACATTTAGGCCTGCTCCTTAGAACTGATGTAATTTGGCAAGAAAGTGGGTAATCAGGTTTGTGCACTGGAAATGACAAATGTATTTTTGTTTGAAAATGACTAGTTCAACATTTCCCAAATCCTGTTTTGAGGAATATTATTGTTCTGTGAGATATTAATAGATATTCAGAGAAGAAGAAAAAAGGGTTGTATGGTCAAAGAAATTTGGAACACACTGGGTTAAGCAGAGTGAAACAAGTTTTGATACTTTAGTATTTCTCAGTTACTTCAGTTTTTAATACATTTATTGTGAAGCCAAGTCTAGCAGTGGTTTTCTTCCTGGGGAGTAAATATCAGAATAACCTGGGATTTTTTTTCCAAACAACATTCTTACCTCTTTCCAGCCCATTGCCTAAGTAGTCATGGAGGATCTATTTGTTTTATAGTTTGAAAACATTCTCCAGGTCATCTGAATCATCTCTACCTTCAGTTGAGAACTGCTGGGACAGAGTATACATACAGGCTTTCCCAGATTTCTTTGACCATAGACTGTCTCTTTTGGAGACTATGTATTAACATTTTCAGAATTAGACCTTTTTGAAAGTCTGTGGGCTAGATTGTAAAGTCTTAAGAAGTAAACTGTAGTTTTAGCTCTGCAAACTAATTGTTTCTCAGTTTTTGAAATACTTGGTTTTTTGACACTATTCTCTTCTGGGTCTCCTTCTAATTTTCTGGCCATGATTATAGATTTTAATTTGTGGTATCTTCTGATTCTGAAAAAGTCATATTTGCCTGAGAAATGATGTAACAAAAAGTTAACTTTTTTCAATGCTGTATTTTTCGATGCATTGTTAAATATTAATGATAACTTGACAAATTTGGTTAGCTGTATTAAGATGACTTCTAAAAAGTGTTTTGATTTCAGAATATATCTGTGTGTGTGTAATTTTTTATATTCGCTACCCAGAAATTTCAAGATATTGAAGAAACTCATCTCATTCATATAAAAGAAATTATAGGATCCTTGTCAAATGCTATAAAGGAAATTCATTTACAAATAGGCCAGGTACGTTTTTACTTTTATTGAACTGATTCATGAGAATTTTATGTTCACTTCTGACTCTAAAAATCATAACTCATAACATGATACTGAATTATTTCAGGTAAAGAATATGTATTTACATGTATTAAATACAGAATAACCTGGATTTTACCATCCTATGAAGGATGATAATTTAAATTAATTATGGAGTTAAAATTCTGAAGTTAACAATTTTTGAATATTTCTTTATTACAAAGTTTTACTATTTTAAAATTTAGCATAGCAACTTCAATAAGTTATAGAGCTCGTGCTTAGAAAATTTCCAAAAATATAAAAGTGCCTTAACGATGACATTTGGGGTGCATTGAAATATAATAGAGAAAGATGAATTCTGTTATTCTTGGTTACTAAAATTCTAATACTATTTTCATTGCTGTATAAGTTTTATTTATCGTAAGATTTATGTCCCTAAAACACTCAAAGATAGGAAGAGGACACTGCCTTGACTTCTAAGGCTGTGAGACCGTACGTTAAGGGTTCATGTAAAAAGTGGTTTGTATCCATAGATCTACTAACAGAGTTAGGTAACAGAGCATATTAGGCAAATGAAAGTTCTTAAACGCTCTGGGTCAAAATATATATATTTTGGTATAATGAATTTTAATTGTTTTGTGGAAGTTTTGTCTGAAATACAGTAAGAATATTTATGGAAAGTGAAAAAAATTTATCTTTATTTCATTTTAATAGGTCCATGAAGAATTTATGAATAACATGGCTAACACTACAGTTGAAAGCTTGATACAAAAATTTGCTGAGTCAAAAGGCACTGGGAAGGAAAGACCTGGTAAGATGACAAACTTTGCAAGGAAACATATTCACATTTCCCATCCAGTAACAAATGTGTTTGCCTTTAAATTCCAAAATTGCAAAATGGAGCTTGGGAGATACCTAAAAATCTGTGTGAAATCTCAGATATCATTTACTTTGTGTCTGATGGTATGTTAGGTTTTTGTTTTGACCTTCAGTAGTTAATAATTTAGTACTACTTAAAGTGGTTATCATACCTTTACTAAATTAATATATTACAGTTTATATTTTCAAAAGTAGAGTTAGCAACAGAAGCCCATTTTAATGAGACAAAGAGTGGGAGAGAATATTAAGCCCTCAGAGCATTGAGGCCAGTGGAGAACATTTCGTAAAATTTAATAACTTTTTTCTTTCCTCATTCACATATATATTCAACAAATTTATTTATTGGGTGCTAATAGTATTCTGGGTACCATTTTAGACACTGGGGAATATACCAGTGAGTATAGGCATCCTGGTTCCTATTTTATGAACAAATGATTATGGGTTTCCTTAATCTTACTTTTAATAAGCATGTTATGTTATATCAAATATAATAAGCACCATTCTCTTCTCCTGCTCAGCATACTTACAGTCTTCTAGATTTGTTTTGTTTTGTTTTGTTTTGTTTATTTTTGGCTGCACTGGGTCTTCATTGCTGTGCACAGGCTTTTCTCTAGTTGCGGCGAGTGAGGTCTACTCTTTGTGGTGCGCGGGCTTCTCACTGCGGTGGCTTCTCTTGTTGCTGAACATGGGCTCTAGGCGTGTGGGCTTCAGTAGTTGCAGCACGCGGGCTCAGTAGTTGCAACACGTGGGCCGTAGAGCATGCGGGCTTCAGTAGTTGCGGCACGTGGGCTCAGTAGTTGCGGCGCACAGGCTCTAGGGTGTGTAGGCTTCAGTAGTTGTGGTGCGCGGGCTCAGTAGTTGTGGCGCACAGGCTTAGTTACTCCACGGCATGTGGGATTTTCCCAGACCAGGGATCGAACCCATATCCTCTGTGTTGGCAGGCAGATTCTCAACCACTGTGCCACCAGGGAAGTCCCAAGTCTTCTAGATTTCTTGAATCTATTGGTTACTGTACCATATTCTTGCAAGATACTTGTTTTCATTCCACAGGTAAAAATTATTCAGTCCAGTAAAGAAGTTAAAGTATAGTTTAGAATTCAGAAAAATGAATATGTGATTTGTAGAGAAGTCTGGGAGCCATTTTTCTTCAGTGCAGTTCACAGCTAAGGCTTGAAACCTAAATCATCTTCACTTCCTTTTTCACACGTTTCGTTAAGTTTCAAATGGTATTGATTCAATTCCATTAGTATTTTTCCCTTCAGACCTTCCTTCTTACCTACCTCATTGAATACAGCAGCAGGTTTCTAAATACTGGCACAGTAGAGATTTCTCTAGTCTGTTTTACATGTTGTAGCACATTAATGGTTTGGGTATATAATTATGAACTCATAATGGCATTACTCATAAATCTTTGACTTTTCATTATAGACAGAATGAAATTTAGATTCTGGACTTAGATTCAAAGCTTTTTGGGATCTGCCCTTGCCCAATCTTTTTTTTTTTTAATAGATTTATTTATTTATCTATTTATTTTTGGCTGCGTTGGGTCTTCATTGCTGCGTGCAGGCTTTCTCTAGTTGTGGCGAGCGGGGGCTACTCCTGGTTGCGGTGCATGGGCTTCTCATTGCAGTGGCTTCTCTTGTTGCAGAGCACGGGCTCTAGGCGCGCGTGCTTTAGTTGCTGTGGCTCAAAGGCTCTAGAGCGCAGCCTTAGTAGTTGTGGCTCACGGGCTTAGTTGCTCCACGGCATGTGGGATCTTCCTGGACCAGGTCTCAAACCTATGTCTCCTGCATTGGCAGGGGGATTTTTAACTACTGCGCCAACAGGGAAGCCCCTGCCCTTGTCCAATCTTTAGTCTTGCTTTCCATTTTTCTTTTCTGGCACCTTCCATTGCAGCCAACCTGAATTGCTTGCTGTTTCCTATCCATACCCCACTTTTGCCCTTGGTACCTTAGTTGCCCTTATGTCTGCTCTAGAAAATGCTATATCCCACTCATTTTTCAAATGAATAAATTCTTAAAAAGCCAGGTCACGTGTTACTTCCACCATCAAACAGAGAACTTTGTACCTTTTTTTGGCATTGCTGTTGTCTACCTTAAATTTTAGTAATTGTGCTTTTATGAAGAAAAGTTCTGTTTTTGATTCATCTGTTTATCTTTATTATGTGTAAACAGTACATTTTTGTTGAATGAATGAACAGATGGGCATATAGGTTAGCATGTTAAAGAGGCTGGAATGGGTGGATTTGCTATTAGATAAGTCTTGGTGAAGGAATAGTAAGTAATTATGGTTAAATTTAGTGAATTACTTACTTTGTGCCATGTACTATGTCAACTGCTTTGCAGGCAAACTTTGATCTTCAGGAACTCTTTGAAGTAGGTACTGTTATTCCCATTTTACAGATGATGGAAATATTGAGAGGTTAAATTACTTGCCAAAGCTAAGTACATGCCAGAATACTGGGATTAAATTTCAGGATCCTTGACCTCAAGGCCCATGCTTTGGAGAAATTAGAATAGAACTACCTAAATTTACATATGTAGGAGAATGAGGATGCTGAGATACATAACTACAAAATAGTGTGAAACCCTAAAATTCATTGTAAAGATTAAATTGTAAGTGAAAACCAGTTAAGAGAGGTAAAAACAATTGAATTTTTATATAGAGCATTTAGAAGTATTGATAGAATAAAAGCAAATGTGTATTGGCTGGTTAAAAATGCCTTAGACAGAACTGAATAAGGTTGATAGATTGTATCATTAACAGTATCCTGTTTGTGACATTGTATTGTAGTTTTGCAAAATGTTATCATTGCAGGAAACTGGGCAAAGTATACAAGGAATCTTGCTGTATTTCTTTTCTTTTTTCTTTTTTTAGAACTGTACCGTGAATCTACAATTATCTCAAGAAAAATTTCAGTTACTTTCTTATCTGTGGTGTAGCACACTACTTAGCCCTGTGGTTTGTGGTCTATTCTTTACTACCAGTGAGACCTATAAGCCTCAGTACCCTCATCTATAAAGTGAGGATAATAATAGTACCTACCTCATGGGGTGGTTGTGAGGTTTTTATTGACTACTTAATAAATGGTATTTTCTAAAAATTAATACATACCTGATTAATAGTTAGCTACTCTTGGTTATTGTTTATAAATTTAAATTTAATGGCCTCAAGATATACGGCATGTAGAAAATTTCTGTAACTAAATGGTAAGAGGGAAGTGAAGATTGTGGTGACATGGGCTTTCCTAGAATTACTGAACCCAGAATTAGGTGACTGTTTCAGGCTGACTGTTGACATTGTGTATATGTCAGGCTGACTGTTGACATTGTGTATATGTGACTGATTTTCAAAATAAGTGATCCTAGAACTAATTTAAGGGGAAAAAAGGGAGTGGTGTGGGTGTGGAATGGAAAGAATAAGTATTACTTCTCCAGTTGACTTGTGGGTGAAGAGTTACAGCTCTTTCGTACATATTTGTTCTATTTATGTCACTAGAGGGGAGTCCATTACAGTGATGGAAATTTTGTGTTCCTCAGAAAAATAACACGTGATTGTGGATTTTGTTTTGTAAGAAGTATTCTAACCTTGAGTTGTATATACTATTTTACTGTTAACATTTTTCTCTCCTGTTTTGTAAGGGCTCCCTCTGGTGGATGAGTTCCTCTGTAAACTGGTTTTAGGCCTACGGGAAACACATTTTAAAAAGAAAGAGAGAGACAAATACCGTATGCTAACACATATATATGGAATTAAAAAAAAAAATGTCATGAAAAACCTAGGGGTGAAACAGGAATAAAGACACAGACTTACTAGAGAATGGACTTGAGGCTATGGGGAGGGGGAAGGGTAAACGGTGACAAAGCAATAAAGAGGCATGGACATATATACACTACCAAACGTAAGGTAGATAGCTAGTGGGAAGCAGCCGCATAGCACAGGGACATCAGCTCGGTGCTTTGTGACCGCCTGGAGGGGTGGGATAGGGAGGGTGGGAGGGAGGGAAACGCAAGCGGGAAGAGATATGGGAATATATGTATATATATAACTGATTCATTTTGTTGTGAAGCTGAAACTAACATACCATTGTACAGCAATTATACTCCAATAAACATGTTAAAAAAAAAAAAAAAAAAAAAGAAAACAAGAGGCCCAGTTCTTTAAAAACTTTGTATAACTGAAAGTTAACCTATTTCTCTTGGACTGAAAAATTTCTTTAGTCAGTTATCTGTTGAGATATATAACCTCTAACTTTATGTCTTCAATTCTCCTATGTAAATCAAACACTTTGAGAGCATTAAATTTTTTTCCTATTCATTGAGACTATTTTATACTAATTATATGTAGTGTCATTTTTGTCATTACTTTTTTTTATTGAGATATAAGTGACGTATAACATTGTATTAGCTTTAAGGTATGCAACATAATGACTTGATATATGTATGTAATGCAAAATGATTACCAAAGTAAGTTTAGTTAACATCTATTCCCACACATAGTTAAAAATTTTTTTTTCTTGTGATAAGAACTTTTAAGGACTACAGTTGGCCCTGTCTGTCCGAGGATTCCACATCCACGGATATGGAGGGCTGACTGCATTATGCCATGTAAGGGACTTGAGCATCTTCGAAACTTAGTATCTGCAGGGATCCTAAAACCAATTGCCTTTGGATACTGAGGGATGACTGTACTCTTTTAGCGGCTTTCAAATACATAATATAGTATTGTTAACTAAAGTCACCATGCTGTGCATTACATCTGCAGGACTTACTTTGTCTTATAACTGGAAGTGTGTATGTTTTGACCACCTTTACCCGTTTTGCCTAGTGGGGGACACCCCGCATCTGTACTCTGTATCTATAAGTCCAGGTTTTTTTTAGATTCCACATGTAAGTGAGATCATACAATATTTGTCTTTCTCTGACTTACTTCACTTAGCATAATGCCCTCAAGTCCATCTGTGCTGTCACAAACGGCAGGATTTCCTTCCTTTTTATGGCTGAATATTTTGTTTGTATGTGTGTGTGTATATATACACACACACATATGTATATATAGACACACACCGTATTTTCTTTATCCATTCATCTGTCAGTAGACAGGTTGTTTCCATGCCTTTGCTGTTATAAATAATGCCACACTGAACATGGTAGTGCAGATATTTTTTTGAGATGGTGATTTTTCTTCAGATAAATATGCAGAAGTGGAATTGCTAGATCATATGGTAGTTCTATTTTTAATTTTTTGAGGAACCTCCAGACTGTTTTTGTCGTTACTTTTTCAGTGTTGTAGTGCCTTGCCTTCTGGAATTTGAGTCACTTTAAGTGTATGCTTTGAGTATATCAAAGCACCTGTGGTCTGAAACAGTCATGAATAAACAGGTGTTTTCTAATTTTGAATGTCTTGTTATGTTCTAACGACATTATCCTAGTATTTCTACCCATTCTCATATGTTTTAGTTGTAAAAGGAGATTAAAATCCATATTTTTGAAATTTCCTGTTTTACAGTCATTCCGCTAATTTCACTGTATACTTTTCATAAAAGTTAAGCAAGTTTCCATTTATAAGAAACAAGGATAGATAACTTAAAAAGTTGGTAGGCCATTGTCTAATATGTTTAAATAAAATATTTTTTTGCAGAGTTTATTTATATTTTCATTATATGATAATATAAGTTTATAGCTTCCATTTGAGGACTTCCAGGGACTATAGTGTGTTTAAAGATACAAATAGAAAAAGCCCCAGAAAGGTAGACATAAAATATTGAAACAGCCAGCCACAAAGAGAAAGGGAAAAATGAGATTCTTGTGGTCAGACCGGCTAAATGTGAAATTAATTTATTAGTTTAGATATTTGGAATATTCTAGCTTCTACATTAGGTATATTATTTTAAAGTATGGGGGTGGTGGTGGCAGTGGGATGAATTGGGAGATTGGGGTTGGCATATATACACTAATATGTATAAAATAGATAACCAGTAACCTGCTGTATAAAAAAAATAAAATAAAATTCAAAAAAAGTGAAAAGAGATTAGATCAGTGGTTACCAGTGTCAGGGGGACAGGGGGTGTGGGGCTGGGGAACTGAATGAAGGTGGTCAAAAGGTACGAACTTTCAGTTATAAGATAAATAAATCTTGGGGATGTAATGCACAAGATGATGACTCTGGCTAACACTGCAGCATGGTGTATCTGTAAGTTGCTAAGGGAGTAATCCCTAAAAGGTCTCACCACAAGGGAAACAATTGGGGGGATTAACTGTATGAGGAGATGAATATTAACTAAATTTATTGTGGCAGTCATTTCACAGTATACGTATGTCAGGTCATTATGTGGTATAACAGACTTATACAGAGCTGTATGTCAATTACATCCCAATAAAAATGGGAAATAAAAGAAAAAAGAATAAAGTATAGGGTACAAGTATATAGATTAAAAAAAAAAACAAAAAAAACTAGTGATCATCTTTCCAGACCCCTCAAGGATTTAAGAGTAATGCCAAACCTATAAATGGAACCTCCTTCCACTCCCTCCATGAAATTTTTTTTTTTAATTCAGAGAAGTAGAAACCCTTTCGTAGAAAGCAAAATTAAAAATAGCCAAGAAGATCAAAGACCCACAAACCACACCAGATATTTTGTGATTACTTGGTTTTTCTATTTGATAGCAAGTGGGGACGACTAGAGAAAGAGAAAAGAAGAATGGATGATGATTAGTGAAGAGGATAATGTAGATTAGCCCACATAGAGTAAAAGAGGAGAACTCCCAAAGAAAATAACACAGAGAAGCTTCACCTTATGAAGGCGTACACCTTCACCTGTTGTGTCCTAACCACCTAGGATAGAGGCATAGAACTCTGCCCTGTGGGACGCATATGCCTCCTGATAGTGATTATCTTTTAGAGCAGGAGTCTGCAGACTCTGGCCACCGAGCCACATTGAGCTTTGCCTCTTTTTTGAGGCCTACAGCAAAGAATGATTGGCAGTGGGGTGGGGGCGGGGGCGGGGACGGGACAGTATTTTGTGATACATAAAATTGTAAAATTCAGATATCAGCGTCCATGAAAGTTTTTTTGAACACAGCCACACTTGTTTATGTACTGTCTTGACTGCTTTCACACTACAACAGCAGAGGTCACTAGTTGTGACAGACTTTATGACCTACAATGTCCAAAATATTTACCATCTTGACTTCTTACAGAAGACCTTTGCCTAACTCTTTGTTAGGAAATGTACTTCTTGTGTAGTATAGTAGCAGGTATGTCATAATACGTTAGAATTGTGTAGCTCATAACAATATGTAATCTTTTTTCAAAAGATTACTGTTCTTCTTGGATTCAGAAATCATTTAATCTGATATCCTGCACTAACTACATCTGCAGTCATATCACAGCACAGTAACTGATCATCATAATAAGAATCCTAAATTGTGAAGTAAAGCTTAAACTGTTTTGAGCAGGCTTTAAGGAAAGCTTAGTTCATTAACTTGAAGTATAAACACTGACAAAAAAATAGAAGTAAAAAAGTAAGCTGATTACAGTTTTTACGTATGCCTAAGAATTAGGACAGAGTTTCAGGTTTTTGCAGTACGTAAAAGAAGTTAAATCAACCTGAACTTAAAAGGAAGTTTATGGGAAAGAAACTGAGGTATCCCAAGGATTCAAAATCAGGGATATAGCCAGGCTGCAGAAGGAAACCCACACCAGTAGGAACACTAGGTATCATTTTTCCTTTATTGAGTCTCTGCATTTTACTGCTTTATTTATTTATTTATTTTTTTCTTTGCAGAATAGCTTTCTTTGCTTCTCCAGGTACATGATGTAAAGTGATCTCCTAGTAATTTCTAGGTATTTCCACTTGTTCCTTAATTGTAGCCACAGCTCAGAATTAACCCAGGTTTTTATCCCTCTTCTAGACCAGAAAGAAACTGGTCTAGGTAATCTTGGATTGGGGTAACCTTCTTTCTAGTCCAGTCAATTCTGACTAGGTCATGGCTTCTGTACCACTCGTGAGGAAGGGGGAAGTTCCCAGAGAAAAGAGATTATAGTGAGCAGAGTATAAGCCTTAAAGGTTTCATCAGGATCACAGAAAGTGAAAACATGACTCAGTCTGGGAGTATGGAGGCAGTGTCAGATTTTCGATGTAGGAGGAGATTATATTTCACTGCCAAGATGCTGTGTTTGGAGAACTAGATGAAAATTTAGAAGGTTTAACTGTGACTGAAATTCCATGGTTGAAAACCCATTCCTTTGATTTAAGACCATCCTTTGATTTAAGTGATGATTTGCCTCATCACTGCTTCTCAAGCCTTGGATACCTGTGAGAATCATTCGTTGAAAATATTTTCCCTTTGCTTTTAATTTCTCTTTTTTTAAAAAAACGAACAGGGTCTTCCCTGGTGGCGCAGTGGTTAAGAATCCGCCTGCCAGATTTTGCCAGTTCTCCAGAGTCTACACAATTTTCTTCCTAACTGCACCTGCCAGAATTAATTTCTCTTTTCTCTGCTTCCAAGGAGCTGTGCATTTATTACAACACTTGTAACACAACTTGTATCATAGTCTTTTCTATAATTGTATCCCATGTCTCCTTCACTACTGATATGCTGCTTGAAATTGGGGCAAACATGAAATTGATCTTTGTTCCCCCTTGCATCATGCTTCACACACAGTTGTCACGCTATGAACATTTAATTAAATTTATGTTGAGAAAAGTCATTAGATCATAATGGATTAAACATAGATAATTGCAAACACCACTGCCAAAGAATTAAGCCTGATACTGTGAGAAATAAATAGAATAATGTTATGGTGTCCACTTAACTCAGAATTGCTTGAATGTTTAATGAAATAGAATGTGTATATTGTGATAAAAAACTTGAAAGAGACCTGAATATGCAACACAGATATGTTTCTCTCCACCATAAGGCAAGTGGATGAGGGAAAAATAAAGGCCAAAAAACAAAGTGTTGGTTGGGTTGGATAACAGTAAAGCTGGAATACACTCTATGGTCTAATACAAGAAGAAAAAGAATGAAGATGAGACATCGGGTTTTAAAAATCTGTCTGAAATAAAAACTTTATTTGTCAGACTAAAAAAAACAAAAAAAAACAAAAACAAAACAAACAAAACAAACAAAAAAAGAATCCGCCTACCAAAGCAGGGGACATGGGTTTGAGCCCTGGTCTGGGAAGATCCCACATGCCACAGAGCAACTAAGCCTGTGTGCCACAACTACTGAGCCTGTGCTCTAGAGCCCGTGAGCCACAACTGCTGAGGCTGTGTGCCACAACTACTGAAGCCCGTGTGCCTAGAGCCCGTGCTCCGCAAAAAGTGAAGCCACCACAGTGAGAAGCCTGCGCACCGCAACGAAGAGTAGCCCCTGCTCACCACAACTAGAGAAAGCCCACGCACAGCAATGAAGACCCAACACGGCCAAAAATAAATATATATATATATATTTCAAATGCTTTATAAAAAAATAATAATAAAAATTTAAAAACTAACAGCCAGTGCACTATCCCAGAAATTTTGATGTCATTGGTTTAGGGTGGGTCCTTGGTATCACTATATTTTAAAACTCGTCTGATTCTAACATACGGCCATTGTTGAGAACCTGTAGCATTACATCAGTGGATGCTTGTTATAAGTGTAGACTCTCAAGCCCTACCCCAGACCTACTGAATTAGAAGCTGCACTTCAGTGAGATCCCTAGGCAGTTTGTATGTGCAGTAAAATTGGAGAAGCACTGTCTAGACTTACTGAATATCTGGCAGTGGACCCAGGGAATCCCTAGGACTGTAGTTCTCAAAGTGTGATCCTAGGACCATCCACATCACCTGGGAGTTTGTTTAAAATGCAAATTCCTGAGCGCCAACCTAGACCTTCTGTAAAGGACACTCTGCAGGTGGGGCCCAACAATTCGTGGTTTAACAAGCCCTCCTGGTGTTTCTGATACAGGAAGCATTGCTCTAGAAGATTCAGCTAGGACTTGGGATTTGGAACCACTGGACTGAGGAAATTGTTGTTACAAGCCCGCTATTAAAATAAATACTCCTGAAATGAAGTAGCATTGATGTTGCAACTTACTTTCAAATGATTTAACAAGTGAAAGAAGAAAAAAAAAACTACAAGTATGAGTATGTATAGAGGGAGAAAGAGAAAGCAAATATAACAAAAAGTATTATTATCACCCCCCATATCATTCATAAAAATGGTAAGACCTAGGTTCAAAAGGGTAACTAGTCCAAGGTAATCAGCCAAAAAGCAAGTGGCAAAACCAGGACTTGAACTTCCGTGCCCTTTGCACACCACCACAAGACTTTGATGTTCTTTTTCATGTTAGCTTGCCCGGTTCATCATCCCAGGTACCTAGCAATGTGCCTGTGTTCTGTTCCATAGGCCCAGGAGCAAGCTTGAAAATGTCACTGACTCCCATTGTTTGAGTCACCCTCCCCCCACCCTCTTTCTCTTTGTCCCTTCCTCTCCCTCCTCTCTCCCCCACCCCTTCCCCATTATCATCACTTTTTGTTAGACTTTGGGATCTGGCCATGTTTGTATGTTTTACTTTGGCTTTTAATTAGAACTGGTGTTCTGTGGTTTTAGTTGGATATATGCAGAAATATACTTGATTTGAGTAGCCCAGACTTCTTATTTGAGTTCTGAGGCCAGTTTATAGCTAGACAAAGTTGCAGATTTTATTGATGACCTGAGATTTGGAATTGATTCCAAAACAATGGAAACTATTAATTAAATATTTAACTTTTGGCTCACAGGCCCAGCCGCTCCGCGGCATGTGGGATCTTCCCGGACCGGGGCACGAACCCGTGTCCCCTGCATCGGCAGGCGGACTCTCAACCACTGCGCCACCAGGGAAGCCCAGTATTTAACATTTTTTAATACTCTACCTCATTCATGTAGTGATTAAATACATGCAGTGATTAAAGATTACTGTTAAATAAATTCTTTCCTTCTGTAACATTTCTTAAAAATTTTGATCCAAATTAGGTTTGGATGAATTGTTTAGGTTATTGACTTTCTCTTTTTCTTTTGCTAGCAATAATTTATTCCTACATATGATTAAAGCATCATGTGTAAGAATTGTCTTGCTTTGGATCGTTGCCCTCTTTGAGGTCTGCTTTTAATTTCTTCTGCTTTTAATTGAACTCATGATGGCATTTTTAGATAATGTATGAAAGAGCATCAGGAGACAGAGCCAAAATGGTCTTATTTGCTTTTATACAAACTAAATTGCCCTTGCAGCCCAGCATAAAATCTAAGCACTAAGAACACTTATTTATTTTGACAACAGAATTAATTGAGCCTAAAACAGTTGAAATTCCAGTGGTAGCAAACTATTCTTTCTGACTCTCACTCTGGTACTTTCAAAAAAAGTAACTTGTCTTATGATTAAAGAGCAGAATGATGGGCGGTGTACTGCATTTGGGGGAAATGGTGAATAAACTTTCTACTTGTGAAACAGTTCAGAAGTGACATGCTACAAGGGGGGTCAGAATGTGCATTGATATCCAGCTGAGCTGTCAACTGGCTCTGAGCCAGGCACGCAGAGCTTTGCCATGTGAAGCAGCATGTGGAGCGTATGCCATTTGAAAAACAAAATCTTTTTCATGCATGATTTAATGGTTTTTTTAAGAGTATATATTTAGTTTTATTTTTCTAGAAACTGTTAGTGTTTCTGTTTTTAATAGAAAAGCTTATGTGTGGATGGGACTCAGTTAAAATGTTTTAATATATATTTTACAATTTGAAAGGATTTGGCATCTTATATTTCAAAAATGTCATTTTGAATAGCTTATTTTTATTGGATATTTTTCTGTTTCAAATGGATTTTAAGAGGATGTTTTTAAAAGATAAAGAGAACAGTGATCAAGATATCTGGTATAGGAGAGATGTTTTGTGAGGAAAAAATGTAGAATTTTGTTTGAAGGGACTGATGTTTATAGAGTTAATGGATGCCTTTACTATTTTCATATATATGATAACATCCAAAGATCTTAATATATACTATATATTTTTTTGATGGGTGGTTATATTCTCTCAAGCTTTGTTAGTAAGTGATAAAACTAATAACACATAATAAGCTGTTGGTAATTTAAGTAGAAATTTTTCATTCTTAATAATTCTTACACCAAGCAAAAAGTTGCTGTTTATCAGATGCACATACTACTAAAATTCTTTATCTTTATTGATCTTTCAGTTCTCATCTCTTTGTAAACTGTTAATGTAGGCCTTTAAAGGGTTCTAAGAACAAGCTCATTACCCTTTCATTTAAAGAATTCTTAGCTTAAAGATTTACAGAGTGGACTTGAAGTCCTTGAAATTTTAATTGGGCTGTTTTCTGACTCTAAGAATTTTTTGGATGGAAGTAGTGAGTGTTTTTTTTTTTTTTAGTCATATGATATATGTCATAAGAATGCCCCAGTAGGGAAGGTATTGCCAGTTAATTGATTAAGACCTTGTTTATCAACTCACATTTATGACTTTTATTCTGTTTATCACTAAATGTTAATCTACTCTTTTTGAATAAAAACTGGAACTGAGGAAGTAAATCTTTGATTTGGGGGTAAGAAGCAGGACACTTTAGCCAATGCTTTAAATGCTCCTACTTAATAGAGAAATTTTTCTTGTTCATTAATGGTTTTCTTTCATAATGGAATGATCAATGAGAACTCTGATCGTGAATTTGCATGTAGTTATAGTTAAGCTTAACATCTCAGAAGGACCAGTAGTGAAATCCTCTATTATCCACTGTTTGGGTTTTTTTAAAATAAATTTATTTATTTATTATTTTTGGCTGCGTTGGGTCTTTGTTGCTGTGTGCGGATTTTCTCTAGTTGTGGCGAGCGGGGGCTACTCTTCATTGCTGTGCACGGGCTTCTCATTGCGGTGGCTTCTCTTGCTGCGGAGCACAGGCCCTAGGCACGCGGGCTCTAGAGCAAAGGCTCAGTAGTTGTGGCACACGGGCTTAGTTGCTCTGCAGCATATGGGATCTTCCCGGACCAGGGCTCAAACCCGTGTCCCCTGCATCGGCAGGCGGATTCTTAACCACTGCACCACCAGGGAAGTCCTTATTATCCACTCATTACTTCAGGCTCTGTTTTTAAATTTCTTGATGTAGCAGGTTGTACCAGTTACCATTTAATAAGGCAGGGCTAAAGTGACCATTTAGTGGAACATACATTTTTAGTCTGATATTTATTGAAAACAGAAACTACATGTTAAATCTGTGTCTCCAGTTCTGTGGTATCATATATAAAGGGTTGTCAGTAAATTGTGTTCATGATATAGGCTAGTCTCGGTCTTTTTTCAGTGTTAGGCTTATTTGATTTTTAAATTATTGCTGATATTTTAATTAACACTATCAGGTAACACTGGAACATGTTTCAGAACAATTAAAAAGATGTAATGGGATCTGATGTGATTGTTTTCTACCAGCTTTTTTTTTTTTTTTTAAACCAGTACTTGTTCATGTTTTTTCTTTTTAGGCCTTATTGAATTTGAAGAATGTGACCCTGCTAGTGCAGTTGAAGGTAAATTGACTAGTTGTAATGTGTGGGAGCTAGCTAATAGCTTCTGTTTACTGAATAGAGGGGCTGCTATCCATTGGTGTTAGCATGTCTATGGAGTGATGTAAAAAATGTGAATGTGGTTTGAAGACCTGCAGATATTAATGTTTACTTAATAAAAATAGGTTTGCCCAAAGGAATATTAGTGTGTTAGAATATAGATTTTTTAAAAGATTAAATATAACATGTATTTGTTTGCAGATATGCATTGAGATTGTTTTCTCCACTGATATCAATCTTTAAACATTCTAATGTCATAAATATGAAACTCATCACTACATATTGATGTATACTGCTTATTCTACAATGGGTAACATTTCAGTAATTAATAAGGTTATGTATTAATGCTTATGTTACTGTCATTCAAAATAGGCGATGATTTGACTTAGAGCAAGGATCCACAACCCTTCCTATTTAAACTGATGTTTTTCATAGTCTGAAACCCAAGAGATGTCTGCAATTTTTGTTATGTTTTATAATGTTACTTTGTGAGCTGCTAGAAATAATTTGAAAGCAGTCTTCTGTTTTTTTCCAAGACCTGTGTGAGAATATGGAGAAATGGTTTGCTGTTGTGTGTAAGGTTATTAACTGAGCAGTCAACGAGCTCTGGGGCCTAGACTTTTTATAATTACCATCTGTATGACTAAGAGCAGTACTTATTTAAGTTCTGTGTACTCAAACTTTAAAAGTTCTTCAGAAGTTTAAAAGAATTTTAAAAGTTCTTTAAAAATGTTTATAATAAATAACACTCTGTGAGAATAAAAATGTATTTATTTTTAAAATATTATAACATGCTTTGCAAATAAATGGTTCAGGGAGTTAGTTTTGCATGAAAGCAAGTACATTATATTAAGACATCTGGATTATAATCCTGGCTGTAGTGTTAACTAGTTGTATAACACTGAGTTAAAAAAACAAAAATAATACTCTGAGTTTCCTCATCTGTAAGGTGAGAGGTTAGCTTAGGTGTACTCTAGTTCTCAAAGAGTTAAGTAGCTAAGCTTTAAGTGCTGAATTCTGTTAACGATTGATAGCATGACTGACATTTAAAAAATAATTTGTCATGCAAGAAGAAGAGGAAGAACTGCCATATTTGGCAAAATAGAGATGGTATTTGTTCCTCATTTATGGTTGGATCCATTTATAACGTTATTTGTATTAGAGATAACATATAGACAAAAGAATGCCGTATTATAAGTTTCCCATGTCGTACTGTTAATGGATCTGTTGTCAACTTTTCATTTAAAACAACACATTTATATTTTGTGACCCTTTATACCGGGAACATGATTTGACCTGCATTTATAACAAAATCTAATATAGTGAATAATGTACTTTCTTTGAAGTCTTAAGATATCTGCAAGTGCTTATTTTGCCTGAGGTGATTTAGGGGAAGAGAGAATTTCACTGATCAAATCAATGTTCTATGTATAACCTTTTGGTGAATAAAAGGCTATATTATATCAACATAAGAAAAATTTAAACAGACTATGACTTATTTAAATATTAGGGTTTAGCAGTTGATACTTTCTTTCATCCAAATTTAGTATCAACAGTTATGAGCAAATTGTGTGTCAAGATACAAGATGCATTCTTAAGTTTAATATATTTATCACGGACAGTTATGTTTCTGTAACAATATACATTTATTTTAAGGTATAAGACCAAGGAAAAGAAAGACTTTTGGTTTACCAGGAATAATTAAAAAGGAAAAGGATACAGAGTCTGTGTAAGTATATTAAATATTGTCAAAATCCTTTCTATGGTTATAAATAATTAAGAATAAGACTATTGTTATGAATTTGAAAAGAAAAAATTCTTTTGGAAATAACCCAAAGTACATATGGCTAAGATGTGAAAAATACAAACTTTTCTAAGAACATTTGCCAGCTCCTCTAGTTTTAGTTAAAAGTGTTAACTTTTCTTATTATTTTAAAATTTCAAGATGAACGCTTTAGCGTTTTGAAATTGAAACTTTAAAGGTACTCTTATAAAGTGATACATGCATATTTTTAAAAATCAAGCAAAAGTACAGAGAGAACTAAAAATTGTTCTAAGTCTTAATAACCTAAGAAAAACACCATGGTCAGCAATTTGATGAAAATCTTTCAAGACAACTCTAACCATATAGTAAATTAGTGATGTATGTGTATATAAATGGAAAATGTCAAGTGGGGGAGAAAAAAGTCCTAACATATTTTAAACATTTATACTAATTCGTCATTTTTAGATGGAAGATGGAGTATAAATGTCATTTACCTTTTTTAAAAAATAAATTGGTATACAAAGAAATATAATTAGCATATAAGAATTAAACTAGTATTAGCTAAGTCAAGTTTTCTGCCTTGGCTATACATTAGAACTACCTGAGAAATTAAATATATCTATGCCAGGCCCTGCTTCAGACCCATTAAATCAGATTCTTGGGGCGGGAGGCCCAGCATAGTTTTTGTTTTGTTCTAAGCAGCCCGTGTGATTCTTAATATACACCTGGGGTTGAGAATCATTGAACTCTGTGATTAACTGGAGACAAATTGGAAATAAAGGAACTTTTCTTTGCTTAATTATTCAACCCATTTAGAATGAAGAGGCACTAATCAAAAGTCTTGAGTGATTTGTTGACCCAGTAACATTGACTGAAAATTTGTTTCAAGTCCCTACTTCTCTAGCATAATCAGCAGAACTCTCACGAGGTTTAATATTTTGATGGCCATTCATATTTTCAACATAAGAGAACAATTTGTGCTTTGGGTGGTCTTGCCTCCTCCTGGTTATACGCTTATCATCTGAGTTTCTTGGAGTTTCTGCCATTCTGAATGTCTGTTTCTTTCCTCCTCCCTAGTTGTATTGATACTTGGTTTAACAAATTAAGACTATTTGCAAAGTGATTTATGCCTATAGCTACTGTCTCTTCTGCAGATGTCTTTTTTGAGCATTGTGAAGAGGGGTATTTTGCTAAGGGAATGGAACCTAATAGCTCTTTTATAACATTGGAAATTGAAGTCTGAACAATTGATTTGTAAGTAAATTTTTAAAATGTAGCCAGTTTATCTGTTAGTGGCTACATTATAAAGAGTTAAGATGTTTTTATAATTGATGGTTTTCACAGCTGTTCATTTAGGGAGCTTATAATATTTTTGTATATTCCATGTTTTTAAAATAGCTTTTCATGATCAGTAATTTCCCAGTATGATCATTAGGGCACTTGGATATTGGAATATTTTAACCAATAAGAATACTAGGTCAGAAAACTAATGCCTAAATCACTGCATCATTATTGCCTTCTTTCAACACTCCCTGGCAGGAAAAATGTTAGAATTCACTTTGCTTGAAATGTCTGAGGTTCTTGGCATGCTTCTTCTCATAGCCTGAAGGTTTTTGAAATGCCAGCAATTGTGGACAAGGGGTCCTGCTCAGAGCTTGGTCTTCCTGGGGCTTCATCTGCAGGTCTCATACTGCGCACTGTGAAGGCAAACAGATGAGTGCTTTACCACAAAGACTGGAGAGTTCTGGCTTAAAGCCAGAGAATAAATGGTTTGGAACTCTTATACTTACTTTTATATTTAAACTTTATCTTTTAAAAAAAGAAGAAAGAAATGTTCAAACATCTTAATTGATTTGATTCTGTACAGGGGTTGAATATTATTACAGTAGCTTTTCTGGATCATTTCCTCAGAGTATGCATAGGTTTTTTTGATATAATATTCCTTATAAGGAAGCTCTTTTTCAAAATTTGCAATTTTAAGTAGCTATAAAGACATGTGGGGTTTGCATTTACCCTGGTGCTCCCATTTGAATTAAGGGCAGAATAGTCATCTCCCTCTTTTTTCATTTTTTCAGTCTATTCCATCCTATACTTAACAAAGTTCTTTAATTTATAGATTTCCCTATATCTGGATTGATAGAGATTACCTGTATCTGGATTGATACAGATTACCTGTTTATCTTATATAATTTAGTATTAATTTAGTATTTTTTATTTTGTTCATTTGGCTCTTAAGGTGTACCTGTTATGTGTGTTTTCAGGCTGTTATTAAAGTGGCAGAATTTGATACTATATGTAATAACTGTCTCAAGCCAAAGAGTATACCTAATCCAATGCCTTTTAAATATGCTAATTTTCGTTTGTGAACTTCTTTTAGAATGTATACATATATATTCCTCTAAGCTTGTTCCTCATGGCTTCAATGCCTTTAATTTTATATATCTAGTGCTTTATTTGGTTAGTTGAGAAGGCTGGTCTTCTTTATGTTTTAGTTTTACATTTAAAATAATAGTTTTCAATAGATTATGTCCAAATTTGTATTTGCTTATCAGTGAAATGATAAAGTATCAGTGCTCAACTGCATATTACATTAGACTAACAACTATTCCAGCTGGAAGTCTAGCTACTCACCTAACATATTTGGAAAAAAGTGGTTTCACTTCTATATATACTAGCTTATGGAAAGTACCTCAAAGGAAATACGTTAAAATTTTTTTTTAACTTTCTCTACCTGAAGGATTAAAAGCCACTAGAAATCATAGGACTGACAGCTTCCTTGACATGACACGTGTATATTCATGGAAAAGAACTATTTTTGAAAGTAGTTTTACAAATATTTATAAGCTGTTTATTTTGTCTTGCAGTATCAGTATAGGGGAATGTCTTTGTTTGAATTTTAAAATCATTTGGTATATTTTAATATTCATGATTTGATTTCTCTAAATATTTTTATAGAGTTTAAATGAAAGTTATGTTTAAATACCAAGGCAAACACTTTTGATATAGTATATTTACCAGATAGTTCTAATAGTTGAATATGTCTGATATTTTGTTTGTTTTAATAGGGAATGCCCTGATGCAGATTCACTTGTAAGTAGATTTTACTTTGGTATAAACAGTTTAGCTATTTTCATTAGGAAATACCCAACATATTTGGGTTGAGTTTGTTTACAAATCTTTCCAAGAAAAATACTAACCATGTTATTAGAAATTCCCTATTAAAATTATTTTACAAATGTATTTTTGGCTTTACATTGCCAGATGCTTTCCTATTAAATAGAAGGTATTTCTAACTACTTTTGAAAAGTGGACATTTTACTATTAAAATTGGAGTGGAGCCATAGCATATTGCTTTTTTCTTGGGAAATATGTCGGATTTCAAACCTGCCAACTTTATTTTAAAATGTGCTCTTACTAATTGATTCTTAGATCTATTAAAATACTACTATAACTGTTCATGTGTTTAAGGGTTGTTTAGGGGACTGTCATTTTAGAAAAAGTAGCAACAACCATGGTTAGTACTTTTCTGTGCTTTTTATTTTGTTTTGTTTTAAAGAAAGTTTGTTTATATTTCTTGTTTAAATATATTTCTTCATATATAATTAAAGAAGACATCAAATGGAGCTCCCTGTGGTTACAGTGAGAGAGTAGATTTACCAAATGATGGAAGTAGTGTGTAGACAGATATGTTTTACAGATTGGTCATTAAACACTGATCATGTTGGTAAGTGTAGTAGAGTCAGGCTGTCTCTTTTATTGTTCTTACTTGTGTAACTATTGTTTCTTTTGACTCCAAAACATTATGGTCTTTTACAGCATATTGGTGTACCAAAATAAAGAACTACATATTTTGTAAAACATTATGTTTTATGTTAATTAAGATAAAACTAGTATTTTTTTTCATATTTCAGCTTTAAAGTAAGAAAATTACTATTCATTAATAAATTTATAGTGCAAATAAGGAAACAGACTTCTGATGAGTTCTAGGCTTAAAATCATCAGTGTTTTTGGAGTTGTAACGTTTACCTTACCACTTGCATGTTTTGATACCCTTGGTTTACTAATTAATGAAAAAGTCAGCAGATGTGTTTGGGATTTACTTTAGTGTTCATCATGCATTTTATTTCTGAATTATTTATAGCATTTATTTGATTGCAGAATTGAATAAAAATTTTAATACTTCATGTTTTATATGCACTCCTTTAAATAAAATATTTAAAATTTTCTCAGTTAATTGATACTATTCTATAATGATCAATATTAAACAATTTTGAACTTCAGCCAGTATTTATCTGGAATTAGAAAAGGACTTTTAAAGAGGACACGAAATTCTACTGCTATATAAGAAATGATTGATAAATTTGACTGTATAGAAATGAAAAACTTACAGAATTAGAAAAAATACACCATAGAAGGAGTTGAATCACTAAATATGGTTGGGCAGAGTGTATTTGCAAGATGTTTAACAAGGGGCTAATTATTTTCCTTTGTAAAGTTTTGATACAAATCAGTTTAAAAGGTAAGCAAGCATCCTAGTAGGAAAAGGGCATTAAGATAAAAACAGGCAATTTTCATAAGAAGAAATAAAAGGTTGTAGTGAATAATCATAAATGTTCAAAATAGTAGCCTAATTCTGATGCAGATTAGAATGAAATTACTATATTCACCTGTCATATTGGCAGAAGTTTTGATACACTCATACTGTTGGTAGGAATGTAAATTGGTATAATCTGTCTTGTGGATAGTTGGCAGTATCTCCCAAATAAGAAATGTATATTCTTTTTGACTCTGCAATCCTGCTGCTAGGGCTTTACTGTTACTGCTATATTCACAAACTTTATGTGTGTGTGTGTATGCTTGACCAAGATATATGCTTATATAGAGGGGGAGGGAGAAAAGGTGGATAGGGATAGATGTTCATTTCAACATTGTCTATGTTAGCAAAAAATTGGAAACACTAAAGCATCCATTAAAATGCAGATTGGTTAAATTATTAAACATTCACTTGATGAAGAAATAGATGTTATAGATCTGGGTTGCTCGTGTCTGTTGAAATGGGAAGAACTTACTAAATAAAAGCAAGTGTGATCTTTTAAGTAATTGTTTTTTAAAATAAATAAATGTGTGTCTATTATATGTATTCTCTTTTTTTAAAAGAATGAGTTACAAGACACTGAATTGTGGTTACCTTTGAGGAGAAGGATTACAGTGGGGTCAGCAGGGAAAGGAGGCTTTCATTTTTTGTTGTTTCCTTTTATTTATGGCCTGTTTATGGCTAGTCTTACTGTTACTTAAACATCAACAGGCTACTTTGGTAGGGAAATTATCCATCATTTTCTGTTCCTTTTTTAAAAAGTCTGTGTATGTAATTTTAAAAAATTATTTTGAGTGACTACATCTTTTGAAAGTTGACCAAGGAAGTGTAAATCGCTCTCTTAGTTTTAACCAATTTCCTCTCTCCAAACTGAGACTGAGAGACATACCATTGATTTGCAAGCTCTATCCCAATATTTTGTTAAAGTTACTACCACCACTATCCACCAAAACTGCCTTTAAGATTGTTGGCTGAAGTTACATGCTCTTTTCTTCTTCTTGTACTGCTTTTGACTTAATGCTTTGCTCCAGCAGTATGGGGCCCTAATATAGAAACCATGGATTGAATGGACAAAGATGTAAACAGGTAATGTGTAAGTTTTTATTAATATCATGAATAGTTCTAGCATTGAAAACCTGGTACAGTGAGAATCATTGCTTTTTTTTTTTTTTTAAACACACACCAAAAAAGCGTTTTATTTTGAAATAATTGTTAATTTACAGAACATTACAGAGATAGTACAGAGCAGTCCCGTATACCTTTCATCTCGTTTCTCTTGATGGTAACATCTTGCAAAACTTTGGTACAGTTTTGTAACTAGGATATTGATACTCATACAGTCAAAATAGAACATTTCCATTAACCAAGGATCTTTTTTTTTTTTTCCTTTCACCTACTTAACCCTCTCCCGGTGCTCAAATCCCTGGAAGTCACTGATCTGTTTATCACCTCTATATGTTTGCCCTTTCCAGAATGTCGTATAAATGGGATCATACAGGATATAGCCTTTTCAGACTGGATTCCTTTACCAGCAATATTAAATATGCATTTAAGATTTATTCATATTGTTGCATGACTTGATGGTTCATTACTTTTTTATCACTGAAGAGTATCCCATTGTATAGATGTATCATAGTTTACTTATCCATTCACTTATTGAAGGATGTTTTGGTTGCTTCTTCTTTTAGGTGATTATGAATAAAGCAGCTTAATAACATTTGTGTGCAGGTTTTTGTGCGAAAATAAGTTTTCAGATCAACTGGGTAAATACCTAGGACTGTGATTGCTGGAAGGATCTTTCATTTTGATTGCTCCTTTTCAGTCACTTTTGTTCTGTTCCGCCCCCTCCCTACACACACACACACACACACACACCTCTGGCAACCACTAATCTTTTCTCGATTTCTATATATTTGTCATTTCAGAAATGTTATTTAAGTGGAATCATACTGTATGTAACCTTTTGAGATTGGCTTTTTTCGCTCAGCACCCTTTTCTAGAGATTATTCCAGGTTGTTGCATACATGAATAGTTCATTCCTTTTTATTGCTGAATAGTATTCCACGATGTAGGTATATCAAAATTTGTTCACCTATTGTGGGACGTTTAGTTGTTTCCAATTTTTGGCTGTTAGAAATAAGTTACTTTGAACAGTTGTGTACAGGTTTTTGTGTGGGCATAAGGTCACTCGCGACACTGGTCACTTTCTTTCTGAAGTCTGTTTTATCTAATAGTAAGGTAGTCACTGTCTTTTATTTTTTAAATTAATGTTTGCATGGTATATTTTTTCTATCATTTTCCTTTCAACCTACCTATGTTGTTATGTTTGAAATGAGTTTTTCACGCGTAGCATATGGCCGGGTCATGTTTTTTTAATTCATTCTGCCAATCTGTCTTTTGTTATACATAGACCATTTATATTTAATGTAATTATTGACATGTTGGGGTTTGTCTGCCATTTAATTTTTTGTTCTCTATTTGTTCCTCTCTCTCTCTTTCCCTCTCAGAATATTGTTTTATTTTTCCTGCCTTTCTGTGGGTTATTTGAACCTTTTTTAGAATTTGATTTATTTATAGGTTTTTTTTTGTTTTTTTGAGTATATAACTTTGTATATCTTTTTAGATAGTTGCTGTGGGTCACTCTCCAGTAACTTCAGATAGTTGTTTATGTTTATTTTGACCAGAGTTTATAGATGTAATCTGCAGGAGGTTGATTCAAAAGCAGTTTATTTGGTCTTACAGAAAACAGCTCAGTATTATTTTAAATTAGTACAACATATAGTATAGTGTACTGTAAACAAATTTAAAAATAGTGTCAGTAGCAGATCCCAGATAGAATCTCTAGGAGAGGGACTTCCCTGGCGGTCCAGTGGTTAAGACACTGTGCTTCCACTGCACGGGGCATGGGTTTGATCCCTGGTCAGGGAACTAATACCCTGCATACTACTTGGCGTGGCCAAAATGAAAAGAACCTCTAGGAGATTAAATATCTGGTATGTTCTAGGGTACCAGGAATAGGAAGAAAGTATTTTGAAAAAAACTTTTTTTATTCTGATTTCTAATGGTTTCTTTATTTTATTTTTTAATTAATTAATTAATTTTTGGCTGCATTGGGTCTTTGTTGCTGTGCGCAGGCTTTCTCTAGTTGTGAGTGGGGGCTACTCTTTGTTGCGGTGCGAGGGCTTCTCACTGAGGTGGCTTCTCTTGTTGTGCAGCACGGGCTCTAGGAGCATGGGCTCAGTAGTTGTGGCACGTGGGCTCAGTAGTTGTGGCTCACGGGCTCTAGAGCACAGGCTCAGTAGTTGTGGCACACAGGCTTAGTTGCTCTGCGGCATGTGGGCTCTTCCCAGACCAGGGCTCAAACCCGTGTCCCCTGCATTGGCAGGCGGATTCTTAAGCACTGCACCACCAGGGAAGTCCCCAGTTTCTTTATTTTTTAAGTATTTTAAAGTATTATTTGCATATTAGTAAGCAGCATATAGAACTCAAAGAAAGTGCTCTACTTCTAGGGTCATAACTACATCACTTGTCATCTTTTTATCTATGGAATCTGTTCTTTACCCTATATTAGATATTTCACTTCTAAACTTTAACCCAGTCTGTTAACTCACTGCTAACTACGTTAGACTGTTTATTCAGCTTGGAAACTATAACTATGTAAACCTTGTGCTGTGCCTGTCAGGTTAGCATTCCTTCATATTTCTCTTGCTGAGCTTTAGCAAGTGATTGGAGGAAGAATGGGAAACTCTAGGAGTAGAATGATACTAGCTGCCCAGTTATATCCAACTGGTACACCCTGTCTTTTCTTGGCAGTTCTTTTTCTCCCCCATTTAAAAAATGTTTTTATTTAGAAATATGTTGTAACCTACAAAGAAATACAAGAATAAAATAGTATAAAGAACACTTGTATACCTTTAACTTTTTACTACATTTGCTTTAACAGTTCCATTCTCCCTGCGTATGTGCATGTGTTTGTGTGTATATTTTTTTCTGATCCATTTGAGCATAAATTTTATATTCTCTTACTTAACCACAAAAGCATTTTTAGAGAAGTGTCCCTTCTGTATCCCTTCTGCTCCACCACCCTTCCTTCTTAGGTAACCAGCTTTATTGTGTTCTGATTTATCTTTGCAGTGTTTTTTGTTTTTAATTTTTTTTCATAAAGATAGCAGATATCTAACGGTTTTTAAATTTCCCCTTCTTTCTTACTTAAAAGGTAGTATACTATATATATTCTTTTGTACTTGGCTTTTTTCAGTTAGCAGTATTTCCTGGAAGTCACTCCATTATCAGTTCATGGAAACTTTTCTCTTTTTTTTTTTTTAAATAGCTGCATAGTACTTCACTTTGTGTATGCACCATAGTTTATTCAGCTATGCTTGGACATTTAGTATTTTCCAATAATTTTGAGTTACAAATAATCTCTGGTGAATAACCTTGTTGCATATGTACTTTTTAATTCTTGGGGGCATATCTTCAGAGTAAATTCCTAGAAAAGGAACTCCTGGGTAGAAGGGTAAACACGTAAATTTTTTGTTAGATATTGCTAAATTTATCTCTGTAGGAATTGTACTATTTTGTATGTATATCAATAAAGTATAAGAGTACATTTCCTCACAGCTTTGCCAACAGAGTATATTTTTTAACTTGAGTTTTTGCCAGTCTCATGGAAAAGAGGTGGTATTTTAGTATAGTTTAAATTTTCTTGGTAGTCTTTTTGTTTTGTTTTGTTCTTTGTTTTTTGCTGTACGCGGGCCTCTCACTGTTGTGGCCTCTCCCGTTGCGGAGCACAGGCTCCGGACGCGCAGGCTCAGCGGCCATGGCTCACGGGCCCAGCCGCTCCGCAGCATGTGGGATCTTCCCGGACCGGGACACGAACCCGTGTCCCCTGCATCGGCAGGCGGACTCTCAACCACTGCGCCACCAGGGAAGCCCTGTTCTATATTTTTGATATGTTTTTCCATTTACTTAAGCTGTCAGTCCTCTGGTTTTACCACCTCTCTTCCCTGGATGCATACAATCTTTTGCTTTTATTTCTTCACTTTGAAGATTTAGGTAAAAATTTGGTTATTCACAGAACTGCTGGCATGCCTAGCCAAACACCTATTCTCTTCCTTTCAGTGTTTATCCTGTTTGTTTTGCAGTGCTTTTCTCTTTCAGACGTCTGAAGCGTGGAGTGTCATTTGAAGCTAATTATCTAAAAACACATAATTTCCCAGTGTTAATAATTTTGTTAATCTGTGATATTTGATAAATGATAAAGCTCCTCGGTAATAGTTAAGGCTGTTTTGCTAACCTTTAATGTTTTTGCAGTCGGAGGCATTGTTACAGTAAAGTTTTTCTTCTTACCCATAGAACATTCCTGATGTGGATGAAGAAGGCTATAGTATAAAACCAGAAGCAAATCAGAATGATATCCTTTCATCATCTGGATAGTCTTATGGATTGTGTTGGCATATATAAGTAGACAGTTAAAACAAAATAATCTATTATTTAATAAAGACTCTTCAAATTTTTAATTAATTGTAATAAAATGTGCCTCTGTGATCTTTATTTGACATGCTATGAATAAAAGTTAGTAGTTACATTTCTGATAAAGTCCATCTTATCTCAGAGTTTTTTTGTTCCTTTTTATAAATGTGTGAAAAACTGGTTGTGCATTAAGATAATTTAAAAACTCAATTCTTTAACTGATACTCACATACCAAAGAGAACCATTTCTACTCATCTAGTGATTCTGATTCTGAAGATGAAGAACCAAAGAAGTATCGGATAGAAATCAAACCTATGCATCCGAATAACTCACATCACACAATGGCTTCCTTGGATGAATTAAAAGTATCTATAGGAAATATAACGCTCTCCCCAGCAATATCTGTAAGTAAGAAAATAAGCAAGTTTGCACTCATTATACAGAAGCCTTTGGGGTTTTGTTTTTTGGTTTTTTAACCTCATCTACCTGCATCTGATTAATTTTAGGACTAACGAAAATTAAAACATCACATAGTAAATAGTTGAGCATGTTGGCTGAGGAAATACTTATAATTTTTTCAGCTTTATTGAGGTACACAGTTTATAATTTTTATACAGGCAGATGAATTTTTGAGTTTGGTTTAGTTTTGCTTCCTTTTGAATGTGTTTTAAACAAAAATGTGGAAAATGCACTATTTCTGCCATTTGATGTATTTTATAAATAGTGCTGTATGTCTCAGGCAGAGTTTTGTGAACTACAGTATTAACCTTTTCCTCATCTAATGTTAAAGTTTTTCATCCATTTTTTTGGTGAACTTTATATAAAAGGAATTCCATAAAAATCAATTTCAAGTGAAATCACATTATATCTTTGCTTTTTTTTTTCTGTCACTGTAATTAATGGTTGTTTTTCCATACTTTTCATACAGGAAAAGGCAAATAAGAATTCTTAGTGGTAGTGGTTAATTCCTCAATTCTGAGATACTAAACTTGATAGCTTTTGAGGGAGAAAAAAATCACTGTAATCTTTCTATCGATGTCATACTCTTAAATTGAGAAATGTTAAATTATGGGAAAAAAGCATGTCTTAGAATGTCAGTTTAGTTTATCTGCACATACTTATTGTAGCTGATGGAGAATAAAAGTTCTCATCATTTTGTATTTTATTTAATTACATATTTTAAGTAGACTTTATGTATTTGTTTAGAAAAAGTGTTTTTCTCCCAGTCATACACTTGTTGAATTTGAGAACTTTTTTCCATCAAGTTTCTGAAGTGAGGTTTTATTCTACCATTACTATTTAACATTAATGCCAAGATTAAATTATGGTTTATATTTGAAGTAGGAAGTTGTGAAGCCATTAAACATTTTTTATTGTGTAAAGAGCATAACTAATTTAAAATATATATGTAAATAAATAAAAGCCTAGAGGACATATATATATCAAAATGTTAAGCATCTGTCTTTGGGTAGTAAGATAATTGATGCTTTGTGCTCTTTTCTATTTTTTTTAAAAAAGTAAACGTGTTAACTTCATACTCAGAAAATAAATAATAATCAGAAAATTTTTAATTGTTAATATTTGAAAAGAGGGGTCTTGAGAGTATATTTTGTTGCCCAGTTTGCTTATCTAGCTTAAGTTGTCTTTCCCTCCAACAGTGTATGTGTTTTAAGGTATATAGATTTTATCAATAGACATGATTAAGACATAATTATTAGAGCTTAGAGCAAGGAAATATATTTTAAATTCTAAAGCAAATACTATGTTTTTCTTTTTCCTTTTTTTTAAACACTATGTTTTTCTTTTTCCTTCCATGTACTACTAGAGACACAGCCCAGTAAGTGCAAGATTTTATATTTTTACCTATTGACTTAAAAAGAAATTGTATATTTGAACATTGATTTTCAAAATATTTGTGTTTTTAAATTAGCAAGTCATAGTATGTTGCTGTAGATACTGGTATTTTAAAGCATTTTATTGAATGATTTAAAGGTACATGTATTACTTTTTGACTACAAAAAAGTTTTTTCTGTAATCTTTTTATGTAAATACAGTTTATAATTGAGCAGGTATATTAAAAACTTAAAATTATGTTCCCAGTATTAACATTTTATCAAATATTTTATTACCGCATTAAATTATTTGTTTAATGATACTTAGTTTTTGCATTTCTATTTTAGGTGCAGATGAATCGGAATTCATCTAGTAAGTTTGACATTTAAATTGGTTATTTAAGTCTATTAAAATTTATCAGGGAATTTGCTAAGCTTGTAGCCTAACATATGTAGTTGTAGAAATGGTTTTTTTTCATCATGAGCCATGACGACAGACTAGAAGGATACTTGTTTTGCAACAGAAGACAACTTATCTATACTATTTCTTTTAGTTTTGAGATATGCTTTAAACTTGAATACGTGGCTACAACGTTTTTCAGAAATCAACAAAGCCAAAGAGCAGCTTCTGATTAAGCACGTAAAACTGTTTAATTAGCATAACTCATCCTCATGAGCCAGAAGGCACTTTTTTTTTTAATATTTATTTATTTATTTGGCTGAGCCAGGTCTTAGTTGTGGCATGCAGGGTCTTCGTTGTGTCGTGTGGGATCTTTAGTTGTGGCATACAAACCCTTAGTTGCGGCATGTGGGATATAGTTCCCTGACCAGGGATTGAACCTGGGCCCCCTGCATTGGGAGCACAGAGTCTTAGTCACTGGACCACCAGGGAAGTCCCCAGAAAGATGAGTTTTAGCTTGATCTATTTTTAAGTCGTATCACAATTGCAACTTCTAGTATAAGATTTTTAGTACAGTATCTCAAATTATACTAAAAATGTTTTTGGGGTGTTAACACCATTTGCAGAATCATGTATTAAACATAACAAGAGTTGTGGGGAAAATAGAGTTGAGGCAGCCCACACAAAAGCTATGCAATTTTGTGAACACAGTGCTTGATAAAAACCATGACATCAATTGTAATTAAAAATTCTAGCACAATTAAAAAGACCTATTAAATTCATAATAAATACCAAACTAAAAGTAGGCTTTTACTTTCAGAACATAAATGGTAAGTAGCTTGATGATAAGGGGATGTGAGGAAAATGCGTATAAAAGGGGGCCACTGAGTTAGCAAGATGAGGGCAAAATGCAAAAAGATGACAAACACCACAGTAAGCACCATGAGGCAAAACAAACAGCTGAAATGAGCCAAATGGGAGAATGTGATGTGAATGGGCATTATGTACACTGTTGTATTCCTCATAGTTTGCTGTAATTACCCATGTTGATGTATTTTGCATTCATCAGCTATTGCTTGGTGATGCAAAACATTAAGGTGCAATGAAAATTGCTTACTAACCAGCAGGACTTTTGTATTACTGATGCTGTTCCTCCATGTACCAATTGCTTATGAAATGATTCATGTTATAAATGCAGAAGGTAGCAAAATAGACTACCTTATAAAGAGACCTTTGTTGTTATAAAAATTTTATTTTTCAAAATAGGGTGTCCTTCAAGAATTAATAACTACTTTTGGTCAATAAAATAATCATTAATAATATCATCAGAACTTGAAAAATGCTTTCATGATGCATCAGTTAAAATTCTTGAGTTATTACATACATTATTTAAATACATAAGTATTTAAACATTTGTTCTGATTTTTAAAGTTGTAGCCCCTGTTTTTTTTTATGAACAGCAGTTTAATGAATAGTTGACTATTCATTAGTTTAGTTGACTTAAGTTGTTTCTTATCAAAGATATTGGAAGAAATGAATATTTAACAGAAATTCAGCTATTTAAAAAAAATTTTTTTTTTTGCGGTATGCGGGCTTCTCACTGTTGTGGCCTCTCCCGTTGCGGAGCACAGGCTCCGGACGCGCAGGCTCACGGCCATGGCTCACGGGCCCAGCCGCTCCACGGCATGTGGGATCCTCCCGGACCGGGGCACGAACCCGTGTCCCCTGCATCGGCAGGATGACTCTCAACCACTGTGCCACCAGGGAGGCCCTATTTTTATATTTTTAAGCATGGTAGAAGACTTGTTAAAGGCTTATTTTCCTTTTCTTCATAATTGTTTATATATGTTATTAATGCCAGAATTTAAAAATTGATGTATGTGTAGTAGTTCTCCTTACATTAAAATATTTTATTACTCAGATTATTAATTTTTTCATAATATTTCAACTTTTTAATTAGGTGAAGAGTTAACAAAATCAAAGCCATCTGCTGCATCCAATGAGTAAGTTCCATGTTAAGAATTTTTTTAAAATAGACTTTATTTTTTAGAGAAATTTAAGTTCACAGCAAAACTGAGTGGAAGGTATGGAGATTTTTACATATACATTTAGCCTCTACATATGCCAGACCTTCCCCACTATCAGAATCCCCCACCAGAGTAGCACATTTGCTACACTGACACATCATTGTCACCCAAAGTCCATGGTTTACATTAGGATTAACCCTTGGTGTTGTATATCCTATGAGTTTTGACAAACGGATATTGATATGTGTCCACCATTATAGTATCATACAGAATAATTTCACTGCCCTAAAAATCCTGTGTCCTCCACCTATTTATTATTCCCTCCCCACTACATTTAAATTTTAAGTATCCTTCGTTGTATTATCTCTGTAGTTTTAATTCCAGTATACTGTTTTTAATCATCCTGTTTCCTAAGCTGTGAAACATCATATAGAGTTTTTAGAAGTTTTAAATTATTTTCTCATTTGACAGCATTTCTTTCTATGATAATTTGTAAAAAATCCATTCAGCTGTATTTGGCCTTAGTGTCCTCACTGCTTCTAAATAAATAGTATCCCAAATTCATACATGTCTATATTTCAGCTAGTTATTCACATGGAAATTCTCTCAGTTTTCCTTCAATTTTGTCTGTGACCTTGTAAAATAGACTGTATACTTTATGAACCTTTTCAACTTAATTGAAAAAGGAGAGGTCTAGAAGACATGTTGCCATGTTCTTCTTAAAAAGAGAAAAATATTTTAAGCCAGTGTTGCATGGGTCCTTTTTCATTTCTGTATTTATTAACAAGAATACTTTATTTTAATGTTTTTTGTATGAGTAAAAGTAGCCTTAACTAAATGAATAGTTTAAAATGGAAACTTTGAAAGCTAAGCACTAATCGAGCAGAGTGGAGGTATTCATTTGATTTATCATTTTCAAAGATAAGTTTAGTGTTTTAAGACTTTGTTTTTAGGAATCATTTATACAGTTGTGATTCTATACTTTATCGTAAGTGTGCTTCCATGTGGGTGCATGTTGAGATACTAGATATGTGCTTATAGGTAATTGTAATATTTTCATTATAGTGGGCCTGTTTTCTAGGATTTCTAAAAAATATTTTAAATAATGGTAGTTTGATACATTAGATTATTTTTAAATGGGGATTTTCTTTTTTTATACCATAAATATGTACAATTTTTATTTGTCAAACATACCTCAATAAAGTTGGGGCAGTTAACTTGAAAAAAAGACGGGGTGGCAAAGGTCAGGTCCTCAAGATCCTAGAAATTAAGCATCCTAAAAGGGTATATGACTAAGATGGAAAAGAGAAACATTTATGTTTGCATTAAAGAGCCAAGAGTTGAATCCTGAGAGTAACTAGTTTGAAGGATTCCAAGAGGTCAGTGGAAGAAAATCTTTGGTTACACAGCACATTGAGTTTTTTGAAATGAGAATGTTCATGCTCTTGATTTTGTCCATAGTCTTGGTAACCTCTCATAAAGAGACATGTATGACCCATACATTTTGCTGGCCAACCTTAGTAGCCCACGTAGTGGATTACCTAGGGAGAATTCCTCCTATGCATGATCTACTGCAGTGATCAGATCTTTGAAGTTTGTATAGAGTCGTTTATATACATGGAGCTTAAGCCACCATCCTGTACTTAAAAAGTACTTTGAAAAAAATCCTTTACCCTTTTTCTTCATCTTTGATAATAAGTATGGCCTTATAAAAATTCTATCTGATTTCATATCACTTCAGAAATTATCTATCCAAGACTGGGCTCCAGACGTGAATTAGCACATCTGATAGTGCCACAGAATTAATTAGCTGTGTGTCCTTAGGCAGCTCATATAGACTCTCCATGCTGCTTTTCATTTGTAAAACTGAAATTATTTCTATTCTGACAGCCCCTACGTTTATTAGAATATAACAAGGTTTAATCAGTGGGGATTAATCTACTCTCCTTTGCGAACTTAATGTTATTGTGGGTTCTGCTTATAGCAGTTAACAAATATCAGTTTATTAAACCTGCTAATTAAGTTCTTCACATATTCAATCATATGTGAAGCACAATGTCCAACTCTTTAATCATATATATTGAGCTTTCTATGAAATAAAGATAAGTTACTATATTTTATACTAATAAAATACTCATTTGCTAAAATCCTTATTTTTAAAATGTTATGGTAGGAAAGGGACCAGTGATTTACTTGCTTGGGACCCCCTGTTTGGACCATCTCTTGATTCATCTTCTTCAACTTCACTAACTTCATCATCATCATCAGGTAAACATATATATATATATTTTTTTTTCTTTGTAACTGTAAAGGAATGCAGTAGTTACTTTTTTCTAATTGATTTATCCATTACTTGTATGTTGTACTTAATGATCAAAAATTTAACTTGTCCTCTGATCATATTGCCATATAAAAGTGATTTTATACTGATTTTGTTAACTTACCTTAAAGACCATATGGCTTAAACAATAAAAATTCATCAAACACCAACTTTTTTTCCCTTAATATATTTATTTCTAGGCATCATTCCTATATCAATGCCCAAATAATAATTTTTATTATTCAACTTCATAGATGTGCGTTAATACAACCAGTCCATTCTGGATGGACATTCAGGTTGCATCTAGTTTTTAGTATTATGGACATCCATAGATACAGCAGATTTTGTGCACATCTCATATCCTTATAATAATTTATTAATACAAGATTTATGAGTGACAAGATATGCCCATTGTTACTTTTTGCCAAACTGCTTTCCAGAAAGGCTTTAGCACTTCCCAACATGAAATAACTTTATGAATGTGTTTTAGTTGTTCTTTTGGCAAGAATATATTAAATTTTTCTTTTCTTCAAAATATGAAATCCCACTAGTCAACCATCAAAGCATGTTTAATAAAACTGCTTGTTCAAAAAATGAAAATAAAATCACTTTAAGTTGATCTTAGCCGCCTTGGGGATTTCAGAAATGCCGTGCAGTACTTGGGGTTAGGGGAATGCTTGAATGTTGGGGAGAGAACTTGAATTGAGTTCTTGCTGTCTCTTTGCTGGGATATATGCACGTTCTGTTTGATTTCATCTCATTAACTGCTGCATGAAGTCCTTTTTATTGCCCCTGTTTTATAAATAGAAAAAGTAAAGCTGAGAGAGATCAGGAACTTCTCTAACACCACATAACTAGGAAATGAAGCATGGATTCAAACCTGGATCTTACTAATTCCAAAATCTTTGTTCAATTCGTCATACTCTGGCAGATTAACAAAACAATAAGCCATGTTGAAACATTTTACTCTTAATAATAAAATAAACACTAGTATTTAAAATTGGACTGTTTAGAAACTAATGTTTTAAAAAGAAATTATAAGTGGATTTTAGGCAACCTTAACCTGAAACAATTGGGAGTTTTGAACAGCAAGAAGCAGTCATTAGGTAATTGCACATATTCTGAAGTGGCATTATAGCCTTTCTCAATTGGCATTTGTTTACTATTTAGTTTTAGGAAACTAATCTTACTAATAGATTTTATAAGTAAAATAATTGTATAGGAAAAACTGAAGTTGTATTAAGGTCTCTTTTTTTGTTTAGTAAAAATGTCAGAATACTGTTTTGTTCTGTTTTTAGAATGGAGAAGGTCCTAATTTTAATTTTGATAATATTCTTTTATGAATTGGTTTTATTAATCTTTAGTAAAAATTTTCACTTTATCACAGAAGTTTTAGTTATATAGAAATTTCTTCATAACTCCACCCTTTGTTTCTATTTTCTTTAGCACAATCTCCTTTTCAAAAAAGTGCTCTCTTTTCCTCTTGCTACCTATCTAAAGAATGTTTTGCCCATATCACTTTCAACTTCAGGTAAAAAAATGATAGTTTCATTTAGTTGTCATTTGATGTTTAGTAGGTAGGGAATGATAAAACTTTCTCTTTTTTTTTTGCTTATTTTAAAATTTATTTTGCTATGCCTTTTAAAAACTTCCTATTAAGTCTAAAAATGTCAGATTATTTTGCCCTTCAAAGGATGTTAGTGATGTTGAAAAGAGACATTCTGCTGTGTGGTAGTTATTATTAAGTCTTCACTTGGACAGAATATAATTATTGATAAAACTGATGAATACATTATGATGATTCTCCTGTTTTGTAAGACTGGCCCTAAGTGAAATTGTGAAATAGGCATTTTGTCTTAAATTTTCTTCCACTGCTTTTTACAGTGCATGTCTCCCTTAACATCGTCTACACTGGTACCATTTTCACATTTTAGAAATGGCCAGGTTGTCAGATTATTCCCTGCTCTCCTTTGTCCCTTTCAGAATCTTAATTCATTAATCACTCCATCTCAGCTAAACCAGTCTAAGAAAATAATTCCTATCAGTTAGTAACTAATATGTTAAACCTTTCAGTGTTGTTATATGTTTAAGAAGCATGCTTAAAGTTTGGTACAGAAGTATTTTCAGTTGCTTCTTAAAATAAACATATATGTACAATTTACATATACATAAATTATATGTGATAAAGTATATGTATATAAAATTTAATATAAATAGCTCATATCTTCCTTCCCTTTGATAAGTGCTAGTATAGACCATTTCTTCTCTACCCATGGGTTAATTGAGCACTTGTGCTCTGTAAAACCCCTGTAAAATTATCTTTTGAAAAATATTAGGCTGGTTTTTTATATTAACTCCAACACTGATTTAGTCTGTCTTACTTCCTATGACAGTTTTAAGTTTTATCACTAGTCAGGCACTTTGTTAAGGAACACATGTACCCAGCAGCATCACTTTGACACCTTGTCAAACCTCTTTAGACTTTTACTGACTGTTAGCATTACCTTTTGCTCCTCTGAAAATCAGGAATAATTCTGGCCTTATATATTTTTGGACCTTAGATTTTACTCATACATATTTTAAGTTTCTTATTTTCATAATTATTTTCCTCAGTTAATATAAAGTTTGAGCTCATGCTCTTGTTCCATGTATTATTAAATTTTTCTAGTTTTGAGTAATTGAAATAATATTAACCTGAAATAAGAACTATTTGGCTCTGCAGATTTATATTTTAGTTTTAGAATTTTCCTGTTGCTTCTAGTTTTCAGTTTCTTTATTCTTCTTCTGCTGACCTTAGTGAACAGAATAGGAACTCTGCTTTTCTCTCCCAAACTGATTTGTCTGGGGGTGTGATAATTGGTTCTTTACTTGAAACCAGGTCAGATTTTAGGTCTAGAAAACCCATTACCAGACTTTTCCACCAACCCTCTCTGCAATCCTGCTGTAACGACACCACCAGCGAGCACAATAAGTGTCCTTTTGCTTCATGGTTGCAGAGTCAGTGGATTTCCTTTACTGATGAACTTGTTAAAATTACTGACTCCAGTGGAGCTCAGAAGGCATTCCAGAGATTGCATTGTAAAGCTGAAAATACCTTTGGGTTCCCTGGTGCTTTGGATGAGAGATTTTTCCAACAGCTGCATCTCTGAGGATCAGCGTGACCTTTGCCATAATATTAAATGTTTTGAAAAGCTACTGACAGAGGAAGCTAGCAATGCTGCTCGTTTTTCTTCTGCATCATCATCGCTTCTGTATCCTAGATTAGTCTGTGCCTTTATTCAGATGAAGGGTGGTATGGGAAACATGCTTTATCTGTTCCCCTTAGGTAGTGTCAGAGAGCAGATGTAGGTTAGCTCTTTTTTTTTTTTTTTTTTTTTTTGCAGTACGTGGGCCTCTCACTGTTGTGGCCTCTCCCGTTGCGGAGCACAGGCTCCGGATGCGCAGGCTCAGCAGCCATGGCTCATGGGCCTAGCCGCTCCGCGGCACGTGGGATCTTCCCGCACTGGGGCACGAACCTGTGTCCCCTGCATCAGCAGGCGGACTGTCAACCACTGCGCCACCAGGGAAGCCCGGTTAGCTCTTTTTGCCTGTGTTTTATACTTCACAAGTCACTTCATGTTCTTGAAATACTGCATCTAGTGGACATTTATTTGAAGTGAGCACCACCACCACCACAAAACACAATTAAGATACTTAAACCTGTGAACAGTTGTAGTCATCTCCTTCAGAAGCTTCTAGAAGCAGTATCTAATTGGCATGTGGAGATAGATTTGTTTATAATTTATAAAGTTATTACTGTAATTAATAGATTCATTTATAAACAGTGATATTAATGAGCATTTTTATTACTTTTTCTCAAAAAGCAAATTCTGATTATTTGAAGAAGGTGAACTTAACACTTCTACCAGGCTTGGATTGAGTCAATCTAAATGCCATTTGGACAGGCCACTTGATTAGTAATGAAGTTTCAGGTGTAAACGTCTCTACCATGTTAAGCCCCCTCAGAAGCTTGAAATAACTTGAGTATTGGTCAGTGCTGGTTTCATTGATAATGAACTATCGTTAAAGTAAATATGTCATAGCACAGGGAAGTGTAACAGTCTTCAGGTTAGTGCGCATTTCTTCCAATGTACAGCTTAAAGTAGGGGCGCAGCATGAAAGAACTGGTGCTGACTGGAAGAAGGCAGCAGGCTTAGAATCTAAACTTGATTTCTTACCAGGTTTTTACTGTTTTCTTCAAGCAACCTGAATGGTGCTTGCATCTTTTATCTCTTCACATGATCTGCTTTCTAGATGATTCCATACCCCCATGCATTTGCTTTCACTCCGGTGTGACTACCTTTTACTTTAGGTCTCTTGCTACCACCTCCGTGCTCCTTCCTTTCACTCCTCCATTGCTGGCCAAGGGTCCTCAGCTTTACTGTTTGTTTCCCCATGTACATACTTAGGCCCATTCTTACATTTTTAACTTTGCACATCTGTAAACTCATAGAACTTACTGAAACATATTTCTTCACACCCATATTATATTCTTCAATCTGAATTATAGACTTATCTTTTAGAATGGACCAAAAGAATTTGAGGATCATTTTAATTAATTTAAAGGTCATTTAAATGTATTTGCTTCTACACTCTTGCTTTGATTATGTTAATACATGTGTGACTTTTGATGATATACACTTGAATTTCACTGATTAATTTCTACCATGCTGAGGTTTTTTTTTTTGGCTGCGTTGGTTATTTGTTGCTGTGCGTGGGCTTTCTCTAGTTGTGGCAGGCGGGGGCTACTCTTTGTTGCAGCGCGTGGGCTTCTCATTGTGGTGGCTTCTCTTGTTGCGGAGCATGGGCCCTAGGCGCGTGGGCTTCAGTAGTTGTGGCACGCGGGCTCAGTAGTTGTGGCTCGCGGGCTTTGTTGCACCGTGGCATGTGGGCTCTTCCTGGACCAGGGCTTGAACCCGTGTCCCCTGTATTGGCAGGCGGATTCCTAACCACTGCACCACCAGGGAAGTCCCTGGAGAGTTATTTTTAATTAGGAATACTGAGGTTAGTATTTCTGGTTTTAAAATTGCAACATTTGCAAATAGTGTTGAAAAACATGAACACTAAATTTATGTAGGGTTTATGAAGTCAATATATGATTTTCTATATTTACCAAAAATTAATTATAGTGATTTGTGGAAAATTTTTTTGTAAACTATAAAGATATGTTTGATTGTCACTAAAAAATGGCACAGTGTGTTTCAACTTAACAGTGAGATTACAAGTTTAATTAAGGTAAATGTTTTTATTTAGAGTTCATGTTATTATTTTGAAGATGTTGCTTCAAAGGCTTGGTCTTGCAAATAACTGTAAAGTAGAAGTATTGGCAGTAAACTAAAGACCTTAGGCCTTAAACTGGTTTTCACCAGCTTACTTATTAGATTTAATTTTTATATGTATAAATAATTGAAACAGGAATACAATTTATGTCAGTTTTATTGAAAAGTTAATTTTTTTTTCAGGAATATTATTGGTAGCTTCGAAAAAAGCATGCTTGATACATTCCTAGCATTTCACAAATAGCTATAATTACATTTTAAAGAAAAAGAACTTCTGAAAAATGAGCTTTGAATCCTAATAGTTTCTCTGTAATAGAATGTTTTTATCTAGGGATTGGTACATACTAATGATTTTCTTCAAATTCTCTTTTTCCACCCACCAGCCAGGCCCACAACTCCTCTTTCTGTAGGTACCATTGTCCCACCTCCAAGGCCTGCTTCCAGACCAAAGCTTACTTCAGGAAAACTCAGTGGGATTAATGAAATAGTATGTACTCAGGTGTTTTTTTTTTTAATTATAACTGTTTTGATTTAATATGCAAATGATATTTCTCTGTATGTCCCTTTACTGCTAAATGCTTGGAATTTTCTACTCAAGTCTTCAAAGTACAGAAAAGTTTTCCCTGCTGATACTTCCTTCACTTCCCCATATTATCTCAGTGATCATACCTGTGGAGCAAGACCGTTGTTCAGGAGGAAGGAGATTTCCTGAGAAAGTTAGCACATTATAAAAATACAATTCAGTACCCATTGTTTCGTAATTAAGAAGCAATTTTCATATAATTTTGCTTAAAGTCAAATATTAAGGAAAAAATGGTGGCCTGTTCTTAGACCTAGAAGTATAGTGCCAGGGGAGTCCTGGTGGGCATCTAGTCCAGCTTTCTTTATTTTATACATAAGCAGTCTGGAGTTCACATCACTTAATTGACTTGTAAAAGTACACATTGCTTAAAAAAAGAAAAAGGCATTGGTCTTCGAAAGGTGTCAGATAACGAAAGAAAATATATGGGTTCTACTGAGAGTCAGGCTCTCCCAAACCAGTCTTCTTTCCTTCAGTCTGTTCTGGTTTACTTTCATCTTTCACTTGCCAGTTTAATTGCCAGAATTAAATTTCTAAATGTCAAGCTTAATCTTTTTCTCCTGATATACATCTACAGTGGTACACCTATAATCCACGTGGTTGAATGTTTCAGCTGAATCTACAAGACTCTTCATAAAGTTGACTCAGCAACCTGCATTACCATACTAACTGTCCAGTTTTCTCCTCTTTGCAACCTAGGTTCCAGCCACTTGAAACTTTCCACTGTTCCCCAAACACATCATGCTCTTTTACATATCCATGTCTCTATTGTACTCCCTCTTGTCTGAAATACCCCTCAGTTTTCTATGTAGGAAACTGCTCACTTTAAGACCCTGCTACATATCACCACCTAGGTGAAGCCCTCTTTGATGGTTACTCCTCCTCTCCACCCCACAGTGGACTTAATCATCCTCCTTCATTCTCTTCCTTATACCCATACACTTGCTCGTGTTTCTTTTAGTGCATCAATCACATTGTATATAAAGTTGACCCACAGTCAGTTCTCCGTATCTATGGGTTCCACATCCACAGATTAAAAATATTGGGGGGGGGGCATCCAGAAAGTTCCAAAAAGAAAACTTGAATTTGCCACACACTAGCAACTGTTTACATAGCATTTGCATTGCATGTACAACTTTTTACATAGAATTTACATTGTATTAGGTATTGTAAGTAATCTAGAGATGATTTAAAGTGTAAGGGATGACTGTACTGTTTTTGTGTGTGCTTCCTTCACTGGACTATGTTTTAGCCAGTTTCATATCCTTAATACTTTGCTAATGCCTTAATAGTTTACATAATGCCTGTCACCTCATGTCCTGTACCACCTCCATCTGTATATTTCCACAGCCACATTTTACACCTTGCTGTGTTTTTTCAACCTGCTGTCCATAATAATGAGTCATCCAAAAGCCATTCTCTGGAACTAATACTTTAAAAATAATTGGGGGCACAAGGGTTTACTAAATATAAAATATTTTGGGCAGTATAATCTAATTTTTATAAGAGTGTATATCTATAAATTTATATTCATGCGAGTAGAGTTGAATAATTTTAGTGTATGAATGCTTATAGGGTTTTGTTGGTTGTTTCTCGCCTTCTGTTTTTCATGTTCCTCAAATAGATGGGGACAGAAACAGTGTCTAATTCACTGCTTTGTATCTAGTACCCAAGACCTGACACACAGTATAGGCACTAAATAAATACTGCATTTACTTATAACTTTTATAAGCAGGAAAAAGTTGTCTTTAATTAAGCTCAATATTCCATATTTTAAAAATGAAACACCTCAGGAAGTGTTGCTAATGTATTATTGGAACAATTAGGAATTTGGAAGGAAAAAAAACATTCACCAAAGTAAAAGATAAATGAATTGGAATCATATTTTTCATATTTGTTTTTATTTTTAACCAGAAAAGTGGGAAGACAGTAGAATTAAGATTTTCTCAAACCTCTGAATGGGGTAAACTTTCTCAATGAGGAAGCATTACAATGAATTATAAGGAAAATGTGCACAGATTTGTAAATGCCAAAAGTAAAGCAATATTCAGGAAGAAAATATTTGCATCAAATAAAGAAAAGGGTTAGTGGAAGCTCAGATAATACTAAGACCTCCCCAAACTAAGGCAAAGCTAACAGACAACTCATAAAAGAGAAATGCCAATTTTATTTTTATGTACGGAATTAGCTAAAAGGTTTTAAATTTTATTATTTTTCCTTCTTCTAAGGCTCATCTGTTCATTGCTGGCAAGAGTGCAGAGAAATATTCTCATATATTTACAGGCAGTAGGGTAAAGTGAGTTACCCAAATGGGAAGCAGTTTGGCACTATGTATGAAAAGCCTTCATAATGTTTAACAGTTTAACTTCTGAGAATCTATCTTAAGCATACTTTTTGAAAGACGGAAAAAGTTTTATATACAAAGATTCTCTTGACGGCATTATTTTAAAATAGGCTTTTCAGCTTTTAATATATTCTTGAAAATGATTTGACCTAGGCATCTCTGTGAGTTTTAAGAAACACAATAAATTTGGTTTAGTATTTTAAAATTAATATTCCTGATACCTAAAAATCTTTTCTGATAACTGGGAAATTGTTTTAGCATTTTGGTAAATGACATTTTGTTTTTAAGCCCAGGCCATTCAGCCCACCTATAACTTCCAATACCAGCCCACCTCCTGCTGCTCCGTTAGCCCGGGCAGAAAGTTCTTCCTCTATCTCATCTTCTGCGTCACTAAGTGCTGCCAATACTCCAGTAGGTAAGTGGTTATCATAAATTACATGCAAAATTTAACATCCAAAATATGATCAGGCTGAGGGTAGTGAAGAATTAAGCATTAGACATTTTGGTTTTCTGGAAACACACCTGGCATTATCAAACTAGCCACATTTTCCTTTTCTCTTTCACATTTTATATTATCTGAATAGAGCATTTTAACCATGATTAGCACTGTTAAGAATGCATCAAATTTATAAACTACGGACCAATATAAATAGTTGAAGGCAGAATATGATGCAGTACTTTCTACTGTGAATTGGTACTTACCTTCCTAAGAAAATTTGTTTTAAAAGCAACTGATTCAGTGAAAGGAAGGGGTTTTGTGCTTGCAGTGTGATCCTGGGACCTGCAGCATCTGTCTGTATCACCTGGAATTTACTAGAAATGCAGACCTTTTAAATCAGAAACTCTGGAGTGGGGCTAGCAATCGTTGAACAGGCTTTCTAGGCAATTCTGATGCATGTTGAGTTTAAGAATCCCAGCCCTAATTAAGCTGATTTAATTATACTTAATTTGATTTGTCAAAACTCACGCAGGAGAAATGGGCCTTCTGTATGTAGCCATTGTAAAAACGGCATGAGTGGTATAGGCTAAAATGAGATAAATGATTTTCTTTCTAAATGTCTGAACATGATGTTACCATCTTATTTTATATACTTTTGTGAACATACTGTTTTTCCCATCTTCTGACTTTATGTAAACAATATATTCAATAAGTCTTTTTGTTTGCTGTAACAAGCACCTTATTCTTACATTTTGTTTGTATATGTGGTTTTGTTACCTTTTGTTTCCACAGAATCTGTATTTTAATCATAAAGAACATAGATGGGTCCTGTTAGAAATCAGGCAGGTCCTGGTAACCAAAATTGCTTTAGTCGTTTCCCATTATCTCCAGATTATTCAGAACGTTTTCTATTTGTGATGGAAACTTTAATTTTGATTAAGTTGGTACATATTTGTTTGTAGTTTGGGCCAGTGCTGGCAATAGGAGAACGACAAGTAGGTGACGGTGATGATACAGGCAGGCAGGATGTGATGTAATGTGGATTTTATAGGACAAAGTTTCTTTAAATCTTCCTAAAAATTTCTTTCTTTATTGTGATGTTTATTCAGCTCCCTGTTTAGATTTAAGTTTTTGATTCTTCTTGTTCTTGAAAGTATTTTCTTTTCCTGCAATATTTTGTTTTATTTAAATATGATAGAAGATGATAATTTGATTGGGACACTCTCTGAAATTGAAAAGCACTGTGAGACTTCACAAGGTATTGTATCGAAAGCAGATGTATGTGTTAACTAATGACCCTAAAGTGTATCTAAAATACTCTGTTATCTAATTTTTCCTTTTCCAGCAATTTATGGTGTCTCAGAAATCAAGAATAACTCTAAGGTTTAACTATCTCAATTTTGTACTAATTATGTCCAGTTTCTATACAGGATCCATTGATAGCAGTGGATAAGTTATAAAAACATACATTATTTTTGCATTATCTTCCATCTCCCTCCTGCTCTTCTCTCCTTAACATTAAGAAATATCAACAAATCTTACCTCTAAAGCTATTAGAAGCAGAGAAAAAGTGATTAGGAAAGAACCAGAAAGAATATGTCAGTTAAAAAAAAGAAACTATAATATAAAAACCACAAAGCAAAGGCTATCAATCATACGAAAACCATTCATACAGTGAGCTGAAGTTAGAAGCAAAGAGGTAGGAAATAGTTGGGGGTGAGTCCCTGTTTTTCACTCCGGAGCTGAAAGGAATTCCACAAAAATATTCACTGATTGTTACAAAGGTAGGTACCTTTTATTTCAGCTTTATGTCTCTGCATTTTCAAAACATACACAATTGTAAATATGCAACAATTAAACCAAAATTAGAATGCATGCATACTATCCTTATAAAGAAGAACATCCAAGGAATTTATTTTTTCCAAAAAATGAGTTATTCTGAATAATATAGTACACACTTAGACTTTTTTGGGGACTTAAGCACATATTTCCTGTGTCAAACATTTTTTTGAAGGATGCATATACAATATGATCTTGGAAACAATGGAATATACAAAAGGGGATATGCCAAAATGTTAAGTGGATTTTGAGTTTTTTTCCTAACTTTCCAGTACTTTTTTCTTCTTGCCAATATTTCAGTAACAGGCTTAGCAATTTACAGGGAAACTATTTCAAGAATTCTCATTTTATATGCCCAAATTGGATAATTGAAAAGAATAACTTTGTAGGTTTCTTTTGATTTTTAATGTCAGAGTCCTAGCAGGCATTAATGTTACCCATGACTGTGTGTAGATATCCACTTGTGTAGGTTACCTAAGGGAAAAGATTAATTTCAGATTTAAGAGCATAGAATTTTTTCTAATAAAAGATTATTATAGCCTTCATCTTTCTCTGAAAATATGCTTTCCTGAATTTCTAGTGACCCTAGTATAGAATATATTTTTTAAAAAATTGAACTAATTTAGATTTATAGTGAAATTTTCCCACTGCACAAACATGTATTTGCATAGTTGTAATCACATATCCTAGAAACTACTGCCTCTTGATCAAGCCCTTAGCTTTCATTTAATTATCTCTCACCTGATCCAAACTTGAATCCCTGCCAAGTCATTTTTCTTTTCAATCCAGGATTCACTCTGTGTTCAGTGATCTTACAAAATGAAAAACACAATCATGTTTCTTTTAAACATTTTCAGTGTCTTTTAGTGCCAATAGGATAAAATTAAAGGTCTTCCATGTCCTGATCTGGGTTATAAACACTTCTCCAGACACATTTTCATGTCCTTTCATTGTTGCAGCCCATCACCCACAAAGTATGTTCCTGCTTTGCAGAAAAAAACTACTTGTGGTTCAGAAAGGCACCATTTCTTTCATGCCTCTTTGGCAAAGTGTCTGGTATATATTGGTGGTTAGTAGATAGTAGCTGTTGTGATTTTGTGAATACATTTTATTATTGAGTTTATTTTCATATGAAATTTTAACTTGTCTTGTTTGGGAGAGTTTACTTTTCCCAGTGGCCTAGAAACAGCAGTTCCTGTTTCCATGTATTTTTAATCACTGAGTCATTTTTTTTTTTAAACTATGAAGAACCTTCTAAATCAGAATTCTTCAAAATCTTGAACAGTACAGAATCTTCCTGGCCTCCAAAGGTAACAAAAGCTCACTATTTCTCACTATTTGTAGGAGCCCAGGTTTAGTTGTGAGGCAAAGAAAGCTAGTACTGATTTTTGTTAGAAATAACAATACTCTAGGTATCTCAAAAGTAGCTCACATCTGAAATAAAAATATCTGATGGCTATGAACATGGTGTAACATTTATGTAACAAAAAATATACATTCAGATTTCAGAGATAAATGAATAACCTAGGTCAACATATTTTTCTTTAAGAATGAATAATCATCATTAACTACCCAATTGACTTATTTTTACAAAATTTCATCATATATTGTATATTAAATGAAATGCTCCACTTTCCAATTGATAACAATGGTAAGGCATAAATGGAGAGAGTACATTTGTAAATAAAAAAAAGGCAATGCACTGTTTTAAGGGATTTGTCTGTTATGAAATAAACCAGATTTTAGGTTTTAAAAAACACCTGAACATATACATTAAATTTGTTTACATTTTATTACTCTTTTACAACACTGCTCTTTCTATGATTTGACTCTAAAGGTATCTTACTGAGTTAACTTTATGTCAGGAATGTTACCTCAAAATGATGTTATTAGTCATGTTTATTGAGGAAAGGTAATATGGGAATATAATACAAGCATAAGACAAAGAAGAGGTAAAGGAGAATTACAGTAATAATGAGTAGTGCATGATTACATTACACTGCTAATTTAGAAATAGCTAATGTATAGAAATACCTTAAATAGAAAAATCCAGTTTAATGATCTTACATATGTGAATTAGTAGAACCTGAAAGAATTTAGTATCTGAATGGTTTTGAAGCCATATTTTAGTAATTTTAGCTCTTCAGCTGAAGGGCTTTTTCCTTCTGACATTCCTTAACCCAACCCTTCTTTGTCATTCTATTTAAAATTGAAGTCACTGTGACATATTTTCCTGTCATATTTTATTTGTCCAACTTGTTTTATGCTCCATTTTTTAACCAGATTTATACTTGGGGCATCTTTGAAACCAGTAATAGAGTCACTTGTGACAAGCTAATATTTTGAGTCTACTCTGTCTTGGTATTTAATAAATATCTTTCTATAGGATTTAACAAATGAATTCTATTTATTCTAGGTGTGTCACGAGGTCCCAGTCCTGTCAGCCTTGGAAATCAGGACACCTTACCTGTGGCAGTCGCCCTTACAGAATCTGTTAATGCCTACTTTAAAGGGGCAGATCCCACCAAGTTAGTTTTTAAAAGATACATGTATATGTGTGTGTGTGTTTCAGGGGCAGGGGGCTTGGTGGTAAATTTTAAGAGTTACATTTTGATTCTCTATTAGAGTTTTCTATTACTTGTTTACCTGCTTTTTGCTATCAATTATAGTCATTTAGATATTGTCTTTCGAATTTAAGAAGTCACTATAATCAGTAGTGATGGCTTTTTTCTAAGTTTATGTACGTTTTTGCCCAGGCTTTACGACCAGTATGACAAATCTGTTGTTTGACATGTCTGTAGAACAGGATTGTGGCAGCTGACGTAGATGGGGATAGAACTCTGAATCTTGGCCTAATGTATATCTTTGGTGAAAGTGTGATGTTTGCAAGAGAGACCTAGAGTGCATGTCTATTTACAGGAGACTCTTGAAGGATTGGTTTAACCTCCTTCTATTAAGAAAATGATCTTTGGGTGAATGACCACCCTTAATTTTTCTTTTTTTTTTTGAATTTTATTTTTTCATACAGCAGGTTCTTATTAGTTATTTATCTTATACATATTAATGTATATATGTCAATCCCAATCTCCCAATTCATCCCACCACCATCACCCCACCCTTATTTTTCATGTATAACATTATTCATTCATTAAACATTTGAGTGCTTAGTATGTGTAAGACTGTTATAAGCTTGCATTGTTGTGAAAGTTTCTTAGTTTTCACTTGAGATAATGCAAGCTCTGTAGAGAAGAACTTTTGTTTACTAAAGTACCTTCAGCACTTACAACAGAGTCTTACACATAGTAAGCGCTCAAATATTTGATGAATGAATAATGTTACTTAGGAAAAGGAGAGGTATTGATATATGCTATGAAGAAAAATAAACCAGGGTAAGGGGATAGACAGTTACAACAGAGGGCTACTATTTTAGATAGAATGATCAGTGAAAACCTTTTTGAGGTTGTTTTTGAAAGACATTGAGGGAGGAGCAAGCCATGCAGATAGGTGAGTGAAGAGCATTCCAGTAAGTGTAAGGGACTGAGGTAGAAGCATGCTTGGCATAGTCATGAAATAGCAAAGAGCACCATGTCACTGAGTAGGAGTAAACAAGGAAGAAAGTAGTCAAAGATAAGTCCACAGAGGGAACAGATCAGGCTGGGCATTGTAGACCATGGTAAGGAGTTTGGAATTTATTGTGGGTGAGGTGGGAAGCAAGTAGAGGCTTTTGAGTAGAGGAGTGATGAGGTTACTTATGTTTTTGAAGTAGCACTCTGCCTGCTATATGGAGAATAAACTAGAAGGAGCCAGAGTAGATGCAGAGAGAAAGGGTTAACCACTGAAGTCCAGGTGAGAGATGATGGTGACTTGTATAAGGGTATTAGCAGAAGAGATGGTGAGTAGTAATGAGATTCTGAATGTATTTTGAAAACAGATTTGTCAAGATTTGTTGAGGGAGTAGATTGTTAAATTTGAAGTACTTATTAACACAATTTAGTGGGGATGTTGAGTTGATGATAGTTGAATACATGATTCTGGAGTTCAGAGATAGGTGCAGGCTAAAATATTTGGTAGTCATTAATTTGTACATGATACTTAAAGCCTGGGGCATTAGGGTGTAGAGAAGAGATCTGATGAGAACCTAAGTCCTGGCCCCCTTCAGTGTTCAAAAACAGGAGGATGAAAAAAAAAAAAAAAAAAAAACAGGAGGATGAGAATCATCCAGCAATGGAGTTTGGGACAGCAAGCAACAAGAGAGGTGAGAAGAGAACCAGTAGAGCAGAGTCCCAGAAACTAAGTGAATAAACCCTTCCATGAAAGAAGGTGTGAAGCTGTATCTGATGCTATCCGTCAGGTCAAGAAAAATTGATCATTAACAACGTGAAGATCATTAACAACGTGAAGGTCATTAATGACCTTCACAAGAGCAGCTCTAGTAGACTGCTTCGAGGGCGCTCAGGAGCAGGAGATGATGCAAATAGAGACAACTGTATTTGAAGAGCGCAAATGTTAGGCAATTCTTTTAGGATATTTTGCTCTAAGTAGAAGCAGAGAAACAGGGTGGTAGCAGGAGAGAGATGGGAGAATCAGAGGAGGCCTTTATTAATTTTAGTTTTTGGGTTTTTTAAAGATGATATACATTTCAATATGCTAATGGAAAAAATCCAATATTTATGGAAAAAACTGAATCTACAGGAAAGGGGACAATTGCATGAGTGAAGTCCTTCAGTATGTAAGAGGAGATGTGCTTCAGTACAGTTAACCTTAGGGGCATAGACTGATTATCTGTTGAAACAGGAGGGAATGCAGAAGGTATGGATGCCTTTAGAGTCAGGGAGATTAGGATTTTAGTAGTGAGAGTATGAGGAAGTTCTTTTCTGATTTTATTTCATCTGTAAAATTTAAAGGAAAGTCGTTGACTGCAGGTGGGGGAGGGAATTTTGCAGGTTAGAGTTAGAGGAGAAAGGAGAAGGTATGAAAAGAGCTAGGGGATGTAGAATTTCCAGGTAATACTAAGGGGGCCCAACTGAGAGTTTTGGCTATATCATTATATGTTTTTCTCTAGTCATGTTCGGCCATATAGATGTAGGTGAGGAGCTGGATTTAGCTAAGACTGTGTTTTGCCAAACAAGCATAGTCAAGTGAGGGAGAACCAAGGGGAGGGTTTATGCAAAGGAGTATGTATATTGATGGACCATGAAGTCCCAAGATAGGGGGAAGTGAGGATATGAAGGAAGAGTGAAAATTAGTGAAAAAGGTGGTAGGAACAATGGATTATGGAGGTTTTTGATGAGATTGGAGATGCAGTACTGGACAGAATGAGTTGGAGAAGTAGGAAGAGACTATCCGATGAGTGGGGAATCAGGCTGAGATGATGGAGGGGCTGAAGTATGGCTGAGGTAGGCTGGAAGGCAGGATCATTGAAGGCAAGGGGCTGAAGGACTAGGTGACCAAGGTGTTGAAAGGGGATTATCTGTGTGGATATTGAAATCACTAAAAATTTATGATAGGAGTAGTTGTGCAGAGACAGACTGACAGTGGGCCAGGAGCTATAATTTTCAGAAAATGAAAGGGAATGTTGAAGATGACTTGGAGGATTGAGATAGTGAGTAGTGTAATCTGATGGTGTGAGTTTCAAATGAAGCTGGTGGTTTTTCAGAAGGAAGAAGGAATATAGAGTTGTAAGAGGCAATGAGAGCAAGGAGGACATCTACCACTGCCACCATCAGGCTCAGTGCTTTGTGGGGTTTGGAGGAAAAATAGCTACAGCTGGGGATAGTGTTACCAGGGAAACAGTGTCCTTATGAGACAGCCAGGGATGGTTTTAGCAAACAAGTGAAGGAGTATTATCAGTGTGCTTCCATTTGTGTTTGGAATTTAATTCTAGGAAAAACTGGTGTTAGATGAATATATCATTTCACATAGAATCATTTTTTATAATTGAAAAAATAATTCATGGTAATTATGATAAAAGGTTATATATATAAATAAAGCCCTTTTAAAACTAAATATGCTTTAAATGGAGGTTAAAATGCCTTATTTAAACTATTTAAATTTTTCAAAATGCCTACTTCCAGGTGTATTGTGAAGATCACTGGTGACATGACAATATCATTTCCAAGTGGAGTTATTAAAGTCTTCACTAGTAATCCATCCCCAGCTGTGCTCTGCTTCAGGGTGAAAAATATCAACAGACTAGAACAAATTCTTCCAAATGCACAACTTGTGTTCAGGTTTGTGTACTTTTCAGTTTTTTTTTAATTTTTTGGCCACACTGTGGGGCAATGTGGAATTGTAGTTCCCTGACTAGGGATCGAACCTGTGTCCCCTGTGGTGGAAGTTCAGAGTCTTAACCAGTGGACCACCAGGGAAATCCCCGGGCTTGTGTACTTTTGTTTTGAAGGTGAAATTTCTTTTTAAGAAATTTTTTCTTTCTTCTTCAAAGCAACAGTGATTCAATTTGAAGACTATCAAAATTATTTATTATGATTAAATAGGATTCTGCTGTCTTTGTTTTGTTTGTGCTGGTGGGTGGTAGTAGTCATTGTTAAATCCTTCTCTACTGTACATCTTCTCATCTTTCAGGCAACTTTCTGCTATGTTCCATTCTTTATCCCCTAAGTTTAGTTTTACATCATCCCATCTTTTGGTTCATTTCTACTGGTCTTTGCCAGGTCACCAAATTACTACAGAGAGGCAGAGTATAAAGAGAAATAAATAAATAAATATGAAATAATAATAAATAATAATGAAAATATTTCTTGTACATACAGTGATCCATCACAGTGTGATTCTAACACAAAAGATTTTTGGATGAACATGCAAGCTCTTACTATCTACCTCAAGAAGCTATCAGAGCAGAATCCAGCTGCTTCTTATTATAATGTAGATGTATTAAAGTATCAGGTGAGTGTCATCTTATAAAAATCCTTAATTGAAATATTAACAAACAGTCTTGCATATCATTAAATGAATAATATGTCATGGCCAAGTGAAGTTCATTCGAGCAATGCAAGGATGTTTCAAAATCAAAAAATCTCTTAATAAGCCTCTGGAGATTTTGGCCAATTTGATCAAATTCACCATCTATCTATTACCAATTAAACTACTGAGCAAATATAAATATATGAATGTCCTTCACCTGAAAAGACCAGCATATCAGTCTTAATAATGAAATACCTAAAGCATTGAAAGTCAGGACAGTCATTATTCCTGTTAGTGTATAAGATTTTTCTGGATGTGTTAGTACAGTTAGACAGGAGAATAAAATAAGTGGTGATAAATATTGGAAAGGAAGATATAAAAATAATATTAATTACAGGTGATATATTTCTGGAAAACTCAAGAGAATCAACTGAAAAACTGATGCAGGAGAATTTAGCAAAGTGGTCATTTAAAAAATTAATACAAAAATTAATGGCTTTCAAAACAACCAGTTAGGAAAACTAATGGAGAAAGATATTCACAATAAAAAAACTAATTAGATCTGGAGAGGTAGTCCAAGATGGTATAGGAAGATCCTGAACTCACCTTCTCCCGTGGATACACCAACATGGTGTATATACAGATACATGTGGAACAGTTCCCTCTGAAAGGGACCTGAAAGATAGCTAAACAGCTCCTTCACATCAGCCAGTGAGAAAAGGGCCACACTGAGGTGAGTAGGAGAGGCTGAGACACGGTCTCACCATAAGCTTCAACCCATCATGACAACCCACCATCTGGATGGAACTCACAAATCTGGAGCTTCTCCCTGAGGAACAAAGAGTTTGTAACCCGCATGGACACCCCATCTTTTGAGACCTGCACTTGATAGACGAGTCCCTAAAACATCTGGCTTTGAAAACCAGTGGAGCTCGTATCCACAGGAACCAGAGGGCTGTAGAGATCTGAGAAACGGCTTTAAAGGGCTTGTGTGCAAACTCAAGCACCCTAGGTCCCAGCATGCAAGCGGCCATTTGAGAAGTGCACAGGCTGCATGTGAAAGAGATTCATTAGCTGATCTTAAAGCATGGGCTTGAGGGGCCGGGGCGTGTTGAGATACTCTCCAGGGAGTGAGGTGCTGGAGGGCACCTCTTTTACTTGCTCCATCTACTTTGCTAAAGCCAGCAAGCACCACTTTATTTATTTTTTTACTATAGACTTTTTCTCTTGGTGGATGCCATCTTTACACTCCAACCAGTGGGCTCTCCCTCTCTCATGCTAAAACTGGCTTTTTATTCAAGACCTCTTTCCCCCTTCCTCAGTGGGTGTCATCTTTGCACTCTCTTCTGTGACACCAGTATCTCCAAGAGGGGAGTTTTTATAGATGTCTGGTGCCCCAGTTTTTGCAGCTGCAGCCCAGGGGACACCCTTGATCTCCTGGCTCTAGAGGCCAGGGGAGCTTGCATTTCTGGGTCCCACAGGACTATAACAATCAGTGAGACAGTTTTTGGTAGGCTACTGCCCCCAGGGCAATGCACAGAAAGCAGACTGAAAAACATCGGTACTGTTTCTGTGAAAGAGACCCATTTGCTTGGCCTGGGGCAGCAGCCTAAGGGGCAGGCTTCTGGTCTGACACACATCTAGGGATCTCCAGATATGCTCTTAGGGAACATAGCCTGGGGGAATGCAGTCAATTCACTCTCCCTCTGCCTTGCTACAGCTCATCAGTATCTCCCAGAAAGGAACTTACACACTCGTCTAGAGCCCTGATTTTTATGACTGTCACCCAGGGGACACCTCCAGATCACCTGTTCTGGTGGCCAGCAGGGCTAACATTTGTATTCAGTCTCACAGAACTATATGTATTTGCATACTTTAAAAGCTGCTGCCTGAGGGTCTAGCTTCCTAGTCAGTCTGAATCTATGTGCTGGCAGATTTCCTGCTTTGAAACACTGCCAGGTCTTGGCACACCCTTGACAATTAGGAGCTATTAAATATAAAATAGTCTGCTTGGACGATCACAGAGGTTTGAGAGGCAACCAAGAGCTAAGGCGAGGTTGAAAAATAAGGTTCATCTCCTACACGAGGTTACTCTTTCAAGACTGGAAGGGGTGGCTATTTCATCTAATACAAAGAAGTGCAGAAAATCAAGTAAAATGAGGAAACAGGAATATATTCTAAAAGAAAGAACAGGACAAAACCTTAGAAAAACACCTTAACGAAACAGAGATAAGTAATTTACCTTATAAAGAGTTCTAGGTAATGGTCATAAAATGCTCACCTCACTTGGGAAAAGGATGGATAAACACAGTGAGAACTTCAACAAAGAAATAGAAAATCTAAGAAAGTAACAAATAGAAGTCACTGGGCTGAAGAATACAATAACTGATCTGAAATATATACTGGAGGGGTTCAACAGCAGACTAGATGAAGCAAAGAAAGGATCAGTGAACTCAAAGACAGGGCAGTGGAACTCACCTAATCCGAACAGCAAAAAGAAAAAAGAATTTTAAAAAGCAGAGATAGCTTACAGGACTTATGGGACAACATCAAGCAAATTAACATACACATTATAACTGTCACAGAAGGAGAATAGAGATAAAGGGACTGAAAACTTACTTGAAGAAATAATGGCTGAGAACAAACATTCAGATCCAGGAAGCCCAGAGACCCACACCAAGACACATTATAATTAAAATGTCAAAAGTTTAGGGCTTCCCTGGTGGCGCAGTGGTTGAGAATCTGCCTGCTAATGCAAGGGGCACAGGTTAGAGCCCTGGTCTGGGAAGCTCCCCCATGCCACAGAGCAACTAGGCCCATGAGCCACAACTACTGAGCCTGTGCGTCAGGAGCCTGTGCTTCTCAACAACAGAGGCCATGACAGTGAGAGGCCCCTGCTTGCCACAACTAGAGAAAGCCCTTGCACAGAAACGAAGACCCAACACAGTCAAAAATTAAAAAAATAATAATGAATTAAAAGAAGGCTCAACATTAAAAAAAAAAATGTCAAAAGTTTAAAAAAAGAATCTTAAAAGCAGCAAGAGAAAAACCAAGGGAGCTCTCATAAGACCATCAGCAGACTTTTCAGCAGAAACTTTGCAAGCCAGAAGGGATATATTCAAAGTAAACTTCTAACCACGGATACTCTACCTGGCAGAGTTATTGCTCAGAGTTGAAAGAAAGATAAGGAGTTTCCCAGGCAAGCAAAACCTAAAGGAGTTCATCACCAATAAACCAGCCTTACAAGAAATGTTAAAGGGACTTCTTTGCTGAAAAGGGCACCAATTAGTAACAAAAGTATGAAAGTATAAATCTCACTGGTAAAGGTAAATAAATAGTAGAGGTAGTGGATTAATCACGTAGAGTGAAAATAGTAAAAGGAAAAAGACAAAAATAGTAAAAATAACTCCAATAATTAGTGAAGGGATACACAAGATACAAAGATGTAAAATGTGACATCAAAAACAGAAAATAGAGGGGGAGTAAAAATGCAGACCTTTAGAATGCATTCAAACTTAAGTTGTTTGCAGCTTAAAATGGACTGTTATGTAGGTTGTTATATGTAAGCCTCATGGTAACAACCAAGCAAAAACTATAGCAGATACACAAAAGATAATGAGAAAGAAATTAACCATTCCACTAAAGTCATCAAACCACAAAGAAAGAGAACAGAACAGCCAGAAAATAATTGACAATATGCAGTGAATACATACCTGTCAATAATTATTTTAATTGTAAATGGACTAAATTCTCCAATCAAAAGACATAGAGTGGCTGAATGGATTAAAAAAATAAGACCTATTTATATACTGCCTATAAGATGCTCCCTTCAGATGTAAGGACACACACAGAATGAAAGTTGAAGGGATGGAAAAAGATGTTCCGTGCAAACAGAAACCAAATGAAAGCTTGGGTAGCTATACTTATACCAGAAAAACATAGACTAAAACAGAGACTGTAATAAGAGATAAAGAAGGGCATTACATATTGATAAAGGTGTCAATTCAACAAGAAGATGTTTAACATTTATTAATTATGCACCCCCCCCCAAAAAAATAATAATTATGCACCCTACATAGGAGCAACTAAATATATAGAGCAAATATTAAGAGACCTAAAGGGAGAAATAGACAGCAATACAGTAATAGTAGGGGACCTTAATACTCACTTTTATTAATAGAAAAGTTATCCCAACAGAAATCAGTAAGGAAACATCAGCCTTATATGACATGTTAGACCAGATGGACTTAACAGATATACAGAACACATTCCATCCAAAAGCAGCAGAGTGCACATTCTTCTCAACTGCATAGGGAACATTCTCCAGGATCATATATTAGGTTAAAAAACAAGTCATAATAAATTTTTTTTTTTTTTTTTGCGGTACGTGGGCCTCTCACTGCCGTGGCCTCTCCCATTGCGGAGCACAGGCTCTGGACACGCAGCCTCAGTGGCCATGGCTCATGGGCCCAGCCGCTCCGCGGCATGTGGGATCTTCCCGGACTGGGGCACGAACCCGTGTCCCCTGCATCGGCAGGTGGACTCTCAACCACTGTGCCACCAGGGAAGCCCAGTCATAATAAATTTAACATTGGAGTCATATCAAGCATCTCTTTTAGGACCACAGTGGTATGAAACTAGAAATCAGTTACAAGAAGAAGACTGGAAAAATCACAAATATGGATAGATTAAACAGTATGCTACTGAGTAACCAACAGGTCAATGAAGAAATCAAAGGAGAAATCAAAAAATACGTTGATGAAAATGGGAATACAACATACCAAAAATTCATGGGATGCAGCAGAAGCATTTCTAAGAGGGAAGTTCATAGTGATACATGCCTACCTCAAGAAACAAGAATAATCTCAAACAACTTAACTTTACACCTCAAGTAACTAGAAAAAGAAGAGCAAACGGAGCCCAAAGTTAGTTGAAGGAAGGTGATAACAAAGATAAGAGCAGAAATAATTAGAGACTAAAAAGATCAATGAAACTAAGAGCTGGTTCTTTGAAAAGGTAAACAAAATTGACAAACCTTTATCTAGACTCACCAAGAAAAAAGGAGGGCTCAAATAAAATCAGAAATGAAGAAGGAGCTGTTATAACTAATACCACTGAAATACAGAGATTCATAAGATACTACTATGAACAATTATATGCCAACAAATTGCCAACAACCTACAAGAAATGGATACATTTCTAGGAACATACAGCTGGCTTTCCAATACTGAATCATGAAGAAGTAGAAAATATGAATAGATTACTAGTAAGGAGATATGAATCCATAATCAGAAACCTTCCAAAAACAAAAGTCCGGGATCAAACGGTTTAACTACCAAAGTCTACCAGACATTAAAAGAATTATAGCAATTCTTCTCAAACTCTTCCCAAAAAATAGAAAAGGAGGGAACACTTCCAAACTCATTTTATGAGGCCAGCATTACCCCGATAAACCAGACGAGGACACTACAAGAAAAAATTGTGGGCTGATATCCCTGATGAACATAGATGCAAAAATCCTCAACAAAATATTAGCGAACAAACTGCAACAATACATTAAAAGGGTCATACACCATGATCAAGTGGGATTTATTCCAGGGATGCAAGGATGGTTTGACATCCAGAAATCAAGCAACATGATACACCACATTAACAAATGAAGATGAAAATCATATGATCTCAGTGGATTACAGAAAAAGCATTTGACAAAATATAAACATCCATTTATGATAAAAACTCCCAACACAGTGGGTATAGAGGGAACATGCCTCAACATAATAAATGCCGTATATGACAAGCCTATAGCTTAATATGCTCAGTGGTGAAAATCTGAAAGATTTTCTTCTAAGATCAGGAACAAGACACGGATGCCTACTCTCACCACTTTTATTCAACATAGTATTAAAGTTCTAGCCAGATAAATTAGGCAAGAAAAAGAAAAGGCATCCAAATTAGAAAGGAAGAAGTAAAATTATCACTCTTTGCAGATGACATATCATATGTAGAAAACCTTTAGACTCCATAAGAAAAAAAACTTAGAATAATGAATAATGAATAAACTGAATAATAAATGAATTCAGTAATGTTGCAAAATACAAAATATATAAAAATCTGTTGTGTTTCTATACACTAATAATGAACTAGCAGAGGAAATTAAGAAAATAATCCCGTTTACAATTGCATCAAAAAGAATAAAATACTTAGGAATAAATTCAACCACAGAGGTGAAAGACCTGTACACTGAAAACTGTAAGACGGTGATGAAATAAAGACAAAACTAAATGAAAAGATACTCCATGCTCATCGATAGAATTAAAATTGTTAAGATATCCATACTACCCAAAGCAATCACAGGTTTAATGCAATAACTGTTAACATTCCACTGGCAATTTTTCACAGAAATAGAATAAACTATCCTAAAATTTGTATGGAATCACAAAAGACCCCAAATAGCCAAAGCAATCTTGAGAAAGAACAAAAAGCATCACACTCCCTGATTTCAAACCATATGACATAGGTATAGTAATCAAAAGATGGTATTGGCAAAAAAACAGAAAAATAGATCAATGGAACAGAATAGAGAGTTCAGAAATAAACCCACACATACATGCTCAATTAATTTATGACAAAAGGAGCCAAGAATAAATAAACATTGGGGAAAGGACAGTCTCTTCAATAAACAGTATTGGGAAGATGTTAAAAAAAAAAATAGTATTGGGAAAACTAAATAGCCACGTGCAAAAGAATGAAACTAGACTACTGTCTTACACCATACACAAAAATTGACTCAAAGTGAATTAAAGACTTGAATGCAAGACCTGAAACCCTGAAACTCATAGAAGAAAACATAGGTGGTAAGGTTCTTAACATCAGCCTTGGTGATCATTTTCTGGATTTGACTTCAGAAGCAAAGGCAACAAAAGCAAAATTAAACAAGCAGGACTACATTAAACTAAAAAGCTTCTGCACAGCAAAGAACATCATCAACAAAACGGAAAGGCAATGTACTGAATGGGAGAAGATTATTTGCAAACAATATATCTGATAAGGGGTTAATATCCAAAATATATAAAGAACATACAACTCAATAGCAAAACAAACAATCTGATTTTAAAAGTGGACAGAGGATCTGAATAGACATTTTTCCAAAGAAGACACACAGATGGCCAAAAGATACATGAAAAGTTGCTCAACATCACTGATGATCAGGAAATGCAAACCAAAACCACAATAAGCTGTCATCTCACACCTGTGAGAATGGCTGTCATCAAAAAGACAAGCATGTAGAGAAAAGGGAGCCCTTGTGCACTGTTGGTGGGATTGTAAATTGATGTAGTCACTATGGAAGACAGTTTGGAGGTTCCTCAAAAAATTAAAAATAGAACTACCATATGATCCAGCAATTCCGCTTCTGGGTATTTATCCGAGGAAAATGAAAATACTAACTTGAAAAGATTTTTGGACCCCAGTGTTCATTGCAGTGTTATTTACAGTAGCCAAGATATGGAAAAACCCAAGGGTTCATCAATAAATGAATGGATAAATAAGATTTGCTGTATATATACAATGGAATACTATTCAGCCATTAAAAAAGAATGAAACCTTCCGTTTGCAACCACATGGATGGACCTTGAGGGCTTTATGCTAAATGAAATGAGTCAGAAAGGGAAGACAGAGATCGGTATGATCTCACTTATGTGTGGAATCTAAAAGACAAACAAACCAGACCAAGTTCATAGATACAGAGAACAGATTGGTGGTTGCTAGAGGCGCAGGGGGTTAGGGGTGGGTGAAATGGATGAAGGGGGTCAAAAGTTACAGACTAATGGTTATAAAATAAATAAGTGATGGGGATGTAATGTACAGCATGGTGTCCAAAGTTAATAATATTGTATTGCATATTTCAAAGTTGCTAAGAGTATATTTTAAAAGTTCTCACCACAGGAAAAAAATACTTTGTATGTACGGTGACAGAGGGTAAGTAGACTTACTGTGGTGATCATTTCACAATGTATATAAATATCAAATTACTACACTGTACACCTGAAACTAATATAGTGTTACGTGTCAATTATACTTCAATTAAAAAAAATCTTTTTAAAGATGTATTACAGCATCCTCTCCTGTAGCTACAATGAAGACACAAAAATTTTTTTAAACTGGTTAAGAAACGTAACATCATCTCTGCTGCCTTGAATATAGTTAGAATGGTATACTTTATTTAAAGGAAGACTCATATTCTAGAAAGCTTAGCTGTTTCTAAATTAGCTTATAAATTTAATGTGATCCTGATCAGAAACTCAGTGGAGGTGTTTATATATTTGTGTGTGGAGACTTGACAGTATTTTCAAGTTCTCAGAAGAATAAAGCTCAGAAAATTAAGTTAAGAAATGTTTTAAACAGCAATGTGGAGTAATGTTTTAGTTTTAATGGGAAAACTTTGTAAGCCAACAGTATTTAAAATAGTTTGGAACAATAGATGGCCAGATGAATGAAACAGATTAGAGTATCCAGAAATAGATCTAAGAATAAATGGAAAATTCTTGCTACGACAAAGTAGCATTTCAAGACAATGTGGAAATGATGAATTTTTCAGTAAATGATACTGGGGCAGCAGGCTGGAGATTTGGGGAAAAAATTCAGCTGAATCCCTAGCTTATACCTTTAACCAAAATAAAATCTGCATGTATCAAAGGTTTAATAATAATAAATGAAGCTGTAAAGATACGAAAATAAAGCATGGATGAATATATATATATATATATATATATATATGTCTGTGGGTATGTATGCATGTGTGTTGTATATGTGTTATAAATGTTTATTACATATCTTAATCTTGAAGTGTGGAAGACCTTTCTAAATACAGTACAAAACCCAGAAGTCATGCAATAAGAGAATGAGATACTTGAGACAAAAAGAAAGAAATACGTGTGTTTATAAGATGTTTGGTTAAAACACACAAACCCTTAAACAGAATCAGTATTTAACCTGAGGGAAAAGCATGTGTAATATTGCAAGATAGACCAAAGAGCCCTTATAAATTAGAAATAGAAGATGAATAACTCAGTAGCTAACTTACGGAAAGATGCTCCATGTCAGTAGTAATCAGAACAATGAATATTAAGACAACAGTGAGATACAAGTTTTAGTCCTCATTAGACTGACAAAAATGAAAAAGACTGCTCTACTAGGAGAGGTGTGACCACTTGTTGATAGGAGTACGAATTAATAGAACCTCTTAGAAGGTAACTCTGTTAGATCATTGAGTATATGTAACCTTTAACTCAACAATTCCAGTTCCAGAAATCTGTTCTTTGGAAATCACACAAATTAGAGGGCGGAGGTGGTGGGGGGAAGGTAGAAAGGATATTCACTGCAGCATTGCTTGGAAACCACCTAAGTACACGTCCACAGAGGAAGAGATTGATTAAATTAATTATTGTGGCCATTTAAAACAATGAGACAGATCTATGTTTGCATCCCTAGAAAGTTTGGAAGTATATGTACCATGATGTTAACAGTGGGGAGTAAGATTAACACCACACACAAAAATAAACTCAAAATGGATTCGAGACCTAAATGTAAGACTGGACACTATCAAACTCTTAGAGGAAAACATAGGAAGAACACTCTTTGACATAAATCACAGCAAGATCTTTTTTGATCCACCTCCTAGAGTAATGGAAATAAAAACAAAAATAAACAAATGGGACCTAATGAAACTTCAAAGCTTTTGCACAGCAAAGGAAACCATAAACAAGGTGAAAAGACAACCCTCAAAATGGGAGAAAATATTTGCAAACGAATCAATGGACAAAGGATTAATCTCCAAAATATATAAACAGCTCATGCAGCTCAATATTAAAAAAACAAACAACCCAATCCAAAAATGGGCAGAAGACCTAAATACACATTTCTCCAAAGAAGACATACAGATGGCCAAGAAGCACATGAAAAGCTGCTCAACATCACTAATTAGAGAAATGTAAATCAAAACTACAATGAGGTATCACCTCACACCAGTTAGAATGGGCATCATCAGAAAATCTACAAACAACCAATGCTGGAGAGGGTGTGGAGAAAAGGGAACCCTCTTGCACTGTTGGTGGGAATGTAAATTGATACAGCCACTATGGAGAACAGTATGGAGGTTCCTTAAAAAACTAAAAATAGAATTACCATATGACCCAGCAATCCCACTACTGGGCATATACCCAGAGAAAACCATAATTCAAAGAGACACATGCACCCCAATGTTCATTGCAGCACTATTTACAATAGCCAGGTCATGGAAGCAACCTAAATGCCCATCAACAGACAAATGGATAAAGAAGATGTGGTACATGTATACAATGGAATATTACTCAGCCATAAAAAGGAACGAAATTGAGTCATTTGTTGAGACGTGCGTGGATGGATCTAGAGACTGTCATACAGAGTGAAGTAAGTCAGAAAGAGAAAAATACTGTATATTAGCACACATATGTGGAACCTAGAAAAATGGTACAGATGAACCAGTTTGCAGGGCAGAAATTGAGACACAGATGTAGAGAACAAACGTATGGACACCAAGAGGGGGAAGTGGTGGTGGTGGGATAAATTGGGAGATTGGGATTGACATGTATACACTGATGTGCATAAAATGGATGACTAATAAGAACCTGCTGTGTAAAAATAAAATTTAAAAATTAAAAAAAAAACAGTGGGGAGTAAGAATGCCAAGAGAAGAATTTCCTATTTCATATATTTATGTCTTATTTGAATTTTTAATAGGGTAATTGTATTAAAATGGCTTATGTTTCTAGTAAATAAATACTTTAAAGGATAAAAAAGTGCTGCCACTTAACGTTGGCTTAAAGTTTATTCCAAGTATTTATCATTCATTCAGCAAATATTTATTATTCAGTGCTTGCTAATTGCTGTGAGTAGCATAGGGAAATAGACAGTAAACATAGTAAGTAAATAATGTATGTTGTGCTATGGAGAAAGGAAAGTCTGTAGAGTAAGGTAAGGAAGAGTGAAAATACAGTTTTCAATATAATAAATCTCATTGAAAAGGAGTAAGTCATTTGAGCAAGGAACTGAAGAATTGGAAGGAATTGCACCATTTACTGTGGTTCATGTGATTAAAATTAAACATTTCAAGTTGGAAGTATTCTAACTCCAGGCTTGCAGAACTGCATGGCGATCCAGTTTTTCTAACTTTTAAATCTGAATTCTTATAAAGAATCTTAGAATTCTATGTTGAATGTTGAGAGGTTCTCAAACATTACATGCATAAATAAGAATCACATAACACGCTGATTTCTGTGCCCTGTACCTAAGCAGTTGAATCAGATCTTCTGCATTTGGAAGGCAGCTATACTAACCCCTATATCACCAGTGCCTCCAGATTTTCTGCATTTGGAGCCAGTGGAATGTGCATTTTAAACAAGCACCACAGAAATTTTGATGTAAATAGTCCCAGGTCCACACTTAACGCCTGTGAGATGAGCCTGCTTCACTCCGCCTAGCAAAAGACAGCTCCCTCATTATTATTTTTGAATGTGTGAGCTCTTGTGTTCAAGTATATGTCATTAACATGACTTGTTTACTTTTTTAGGTCAAAGGCAATTGTTTGTTTTTTTCTCTCTTTAAAGGTATCATCAAATGGTATTCAGTCCACTCCTCTAAATCTCGCAACATATTGGAAATGTAGTGCCGGCACCACAGATCTTAGAGTGGATTATAAGTACAACCCAGAAGCTATGGTGACACCAAGTGTGCTTTCCAACGTACAGGTGGTGGTACCAGTGGATGGAGGAGTCACAAACATGCAGTCCCTTCCCCCTGCAATATGGTAAATTAAGTAGATTTCTGAATTCCTACTAAGTTTCTGTTGCAATCCCTCAGTCTTAGAACCTAAGTTCTGAAAGTTGTCTTATAAGTTAGTGTACTTTCCCAAAGAAACCATGCTATAAAAGGTACTGTACATTTTACTAGTCACGCTACGGTAGCCGCAACCCAAAATAAACTAGTCTTGCTGTCCCCACCCAGACTCGAATGATTCAATACAACTTTACCCTTAGGCAAAGTATGTAATTTCTCTAAACTTCCTTTTTCTTCATTTTAAAAATAAAGATAATTATTATTTTATAGGATTAAATATAGCATCTAGCATATCTATAGGAATACCTATCTGGTTAGTCTTTAGTATTATTTTTTACATCTCTTAACTACCTCTCTTGTTCCCTCCATTAATATTAGTATAGACTCTAACCACTCTTTGTTTATATTTGCTTCACCGTTTAGTAATAAAACTGTGTTTTCCTTGAGCAATGAAGGTACTGGGTCACCTATGCATTGTTTTCCTTTCTCTGATCAGTAGAAATGAAAAGAATTCACATAATTTGGTAAATATCCATTTATAAAGATAATACTATATTTATATTACTCATAAACACATTTTCACCAGGTGATACTATTCAAAGTAAATCTAGCACCATAGTTCTAGTGAAATATTTAAAATGTATTTATTGAGTGTTCACTTATCTACAAGGTACTATACTAGGCACATTATCTGAAAACATTTGTTCTTACAGGAATGCAGAACAGATGAAAGCCTTTTGGAAACTCTCTGGTATTTCAGAAAAATCAGAAAATAGAGGTAAGTGTGTGCATGTTTTTTTTGTTGTTTATAATGTGATGTCACATGGATTTTTTTAGGCATGTTTATGGAAAATTTTCTCCTGGAATTTCATGCCTTCAGTTCTAAAACTGACCACTAGGTGGAAGTTAATACCTTATAATAAGAGTGGACCAGTTTAGATTCAGAACACATTTTTTTTCTTCTAGATTGAATATGCTTTCTCTGAGAAAAATAATGTTTTGCTATAGCTTTATAAATATTATATAAATGCTTCTTATGTTCACATTGCTACCATTAAGAGAAGATACCTAATAAAGTAAATTTATAGAAGTCTAGGTAACCTGATAATTGAAACTGAAAACTAATTGATACTAATTAACACACTCTTTAGCTCATTCTTGGAGTCCTCCTGGCCTCCCAGAAATCATGCAGAAGCTTCCCGGCCTTAAAAAGCCCCTCTGTCTTTTCTTTCTCAGGACAACCTTACCTTGGTCATTTCCCCTTATTAAAACTAACCATCAACAGCCTTTAATTCTGTGATCATTATTTTAAGGAGAAGCAAGTTAATCGCCTCCTCCCACCATGTCTGCATCTATGTTCCCAATGCAAAGAAAAAGTCTCTGCGAGTTAGTTGATCACTCCTAGTATATCCCCTAACTCAGTTTAGAATGCAATTCCCAGGACAGTTAAGACTTTAACTTTTTTTCAAAATTTATTTATTTTTGGCTGTGTTAGGTCTTTGTTGCTGCGCACGGGCTTTCTCTAGTTGCCGCGAGTGGGGTATACTCTTCGTTGCGGTGTGCGGGCTTCTCATTGCGGTGGCTTCTCTTGTTGTGGAGCACGGGCTCTAGGCGCGCAGGCTTCAGTAGTTGCAGCACGTGGGCTTAGTAGTTGTGGCTTGTGGGCTCTAGAGTGCAGGCTCAGTAGTTGTGGCGCACTGGCTTAGTTGCTCCACAGCATGTGGGATCTCCCCGGACCAGGGCTTGTCCCCCCTGCATTGGCCGGCAGATTCTTAACCAGTGTGCCACCAGGGAAGCCCAAGTCTTTAACATTTTATTTGTAGTTTCTCTTAATCAAAGGAGAGTTCTCCTGCCCTCTTTTGAATGCCTAATTAATCTCCAGTTACTTTTCCTATTAAGTAGGGTTTTTTGGCGTTTCAAGTTTTGCTCAGCTTTTTCCTTTTAAACGTTTTAAGCATAATGTGATCAAAATGTAAAACATATCATCAGTAGTTTTTCTCATAGGTATTTCTGCATAAAAGTCCAGGAACATACCTCGTATTGTCTGTTCATTCAGACCTGCTGTGCTGAACCAGACTTTTACTACTAGAGAACAACACATTGTATGAAATAACCTAGCTAATCTCTAGTTCCTTTGTTCCTGTTTGGTACTTAAAGGTTGCCTATTTTCAGGTGGTAGACTGTACTGATTTTTACTCTAACTGTATGGCTATGGGAGACAAAACTGAAATTCCTAGTTGAAACTGGAAGTAAACCAGAAATGCTACTTGAATTGAGGGTTTACAACCAGTTAGCAAGGAAGAAAGGGTATATTTTCCCCATATTTAATGAAACAGTATTATTGTAAATATTTACCAAGAAAGGAGTTTGTTCTCTTAAAAATAAGACACAGATTTTCTCACCAGATATATTAATAGTTTCCCTCTGCTGTTCAGGTATCAGAGTGTCTGTGTGAGGAAATGGAAACATCTTATAAATGTGGTTCTGATTTGGTTAGTCAGCCTTTAAAAAAAAATCTCCAAATTAGAATACTGTAAAACAGAAATCTATTTCTATTTTGCCTTTATGCTGTTCAGGTATCAGAGTGTCTGTGTGAGGAAATGGAAACATCTTATAAATGTGGTTCCGATTTGGTTAGTCACCTTTAAAAAAAAATCTCCAAATTAGAATACTGTAAAACAGAAATCTATTTCTATTTTGCCTTTATGCCCAGAAGAGGGACAGGAAATAATTCTAAAGTTTTAAGGATTGCCAAGGTGGCTGCTCTTGGCCTGTGGTGGAACTTTCACAGAATTGAATTTTGCATATCAAGAACTGTAAAAGTTTAAGGAGGGCTTGAGCAAGCGTTAAGAATTATACAGCAATTCATCTTCCCAATTGATCTGTGCCACCAGGTACAATAGTATAGGATGGGTCATTGTTATATTTTCTTACAGATTTCTCTCTGTAGTGTTGAGCTTCTATGCGGGGAATCACAGAATGTCACTCCTACTATCCAGCAGTGCTCCTTTCCCCAGCCAGAAACCCGGGAATCCTCCTAGGCTCCTCCTCCTTTTCACCCCTTGATTTCAACTCTTAAATATCTTTCAAATTCATTCCTTTCTTTCCTTTCCCTTAGCCTAGTTCAGATCCCCTTTTCCTGTCACCTAGAGTCCTAGACTATTTTATTGACCTTCAGGTGGTTTCCCTACGTTGCATCTTGTACCTTTCTGCCCTTCTAAGAGACTTACCTGAAATGTTTGTCTTCCATATCTTAGGTGGTTCCTTATGGTTATTTCTTCCGGTGGTTTGTAAAGATACTTCGAGCTCGTTCCTTGCTGCCAGTCTAGTCTCCTCTGCTGCCACTCTCTTCCACCTGTACCCTCTTCTCCAGCTCTTCTGGTGTAGATGTAGCTCCCTTAAATGCGTCATGCTCTGTCAGGTCTGCCATCTCTGTACCTGTAGTCACCTTTGCCTGAGATACAGGCCTGTCATCCCCACACCATTTTATGTGCCCATAGCTTTTTTTTTTAACAGCATTTATAATATTCATAATTATTTACTATTTCTGCCACACTGTTAGACTGAGTTATGTTGAATAAATGGTTATATTGAAAAGAAAGCCCCTCAGACATAATTGGCATGTTAGACCAGTTAAATTTTAAAACGAAGGGTGTTAGCATATGCTATTCGTTTTTCTCTTTCTGACTGACTTCACTCTGTATGACAGACTCTAGGTCCATCCACCTCACTACAAATAACTCAATTTCGTTTCTTTTTATGACTGAGTAATATTCCATTGTATATATGTGCCACATCTTCTTTATCCATTTATACACTACCAAACATAAAATAGATAGCTAGTGGGAAGCAGCTGCATAGCACAGGGAGATCACCTCCGTGCTTTGTGTCCACCTAGAGGGATGGGATAGGGAGGGTGGGAGGGAGACACAAGAGGGAGGAGATATGGGGATATATGTATATGTATAGCTGATTCACTTCGTCATAAAGCAGAAACACACCATTATAAAGCAATTATACTCCAATAAAGATGTTAAAATAAATATATATATATACACACACACACACACATATATATATATATATATATATATATATATATATATAGGCGGGGGAAAAAAAAGAAGGGTGAATACAAAATAGTAATGTTGATACAGCTCTTCCCGATCTTAGCTGTCTTAGCTTCTTTACCTCTCCCGCCCATGACATAGTACTCAGCAGTCCTTTCCTTTTGACTTTATTCCCACTCATCCCTTCTAGGGCTTCCTTCTGAGCTGCCCTCAGCCTTGTCTTTTGACTCATTTCAACATTCATATAGCATAGGAATCTCAATAGTAAATGCCTCTGAAAATTACTATTAATTAAGTCAAAGAGAAGCATGGATGAAGATTACTTAACGAAAATTCAGATTCACTGAATAAAGTCTGACTTGGAAACAGGACATTGATTTGTTTGCTGTACACATTTCACGAATTTGGCCTAGGACACAGTTCAGCTTACTTGCTCATTTGCCTTTTTTGGTGTGAAATATATTATCCTGTATAAGTTCTTTGTTCTTTTCCTTGTAGGTTCTGGGTCCCTCAGAGCAAAATTTGATCTTTCAGAAGGACCCAGTAAACCCACAACACTTGCAGTGCAATTCCTCAGCGAGGGAAGTACCCTCTCAGGAGTAGATATTGAACTTGTAGGCACTGGCTATAGGCTTTCCTTAGTAAAGAAGCGGTTTGCCACTGGTAAGTTGGGAGATTTCAAGCTTTATAATGTACATGGGAAACATTTGTATTCTAACATTTACTAAACGACTGTCAAGTAGTTTATAGTCTAAAGGCATGGAAATTTTTTCTTTGACCTTTGGTACAAGGTGCCAGATAGAGACACACCTGGGAGAGAGAGTACTCATGGTCAGTATAGCTGAACACCTGTGATCTGATTCTAATGTATTGTAAACAGCAGATGGGAACTGGGGTTTGTATCTGTAACCACAGTGAAAATATTCTCCTTCGAGTTCATTTGAAATTATAATTGCAAAGGTCTGCTTGGTGTTTTTCAGGACGATACTTGGCAGATTGTTGATGGACCTGGGAAAGTGGTTGGCTCAAAGGAGTAGTACAGACCTGCCATTCTGCATTATCTGTTCTTTCCAAACACTATTCTAACTTGTATTATGTCTTTAAGAGCTGACTACAAACATTAAATTGCACTTTTGAAGTGAGTCATCGACAGAAATAGCACTGATGATTTTCAACGCTGTAAATGATAAACTGCAATATTCAGGAAACACATTTATTCAGATTGTCAGTAAAGTGAAGTTTTTATAGGCTGAAATTTTAAATTATCTTCAGTGTCTGTGGTTATAGTGTAATATCAGGCCTGAAATTTCAGGAGAGCAAGCACAAAATAATTTAGCTTTCCATAAGTTTTTAGAGTCAGAGATAATTTTGAAATCTTATAAGTTTTGATATCGAATGGATACAGACAGAACGTGAATTCTAAGTTTGGGATAATGTTCATTTATAACACTCAATCAAATTGAGTTTTGTGCCATAAAGTAATCAGACCAGAGTCCAAGGTGTTTGCAAAATCTATAATTTGATTCTCATATAAACATATTAATAAAGTGTAAGAGGTGTTTTATATGATTTTTTTTAATCCTCAAGTGCAATGTGTTTTAAAATAAGCTTGCAAAAGACAGCAGAGAAATTCACTTCTGCAGTTAACTTTATAGAAGTTGTGATTGTTTTGATAAATTAATGCTGTAGATTTAATTTATTTTTATATGGATTGCATAATGTGTGCCTTGTAAAACAATAACAAAACCCAGAAATGTGCCTATCTAGTTTGTGTTCATTAATGTGCCTCACTTTCTTCCTAACAGTCTGGATCTTCTATTCGGAATCTTAGAGTAGTCAAGGATTTTTACAAGATAATTGCAATTTTCAGAAATACCTTTGGCCGCAATTGGGAAGGGAGTTCAGAATAACTAAAGGACAATTTATACTTAAGAACCCTGGCTCGCTTCTTTAGTGATACACCGTAGCCACTAGAGAAGTAACTAATGGCATATGTTTACAGGGGGAAAAAATCACCTTCAGATATTCCACCTTAACCTCATCAGAAAGTTCTGCAAAACTGTAATGATAAATTGGTAACTGGTATTTTAACTCTCCATTTAACATTTCCCTTCACTCTATTATTGGAAATCTGTACATTTATTTCCTGAATGTGTTGTGAGCATGAATTTTGTAGTAGTTTGTGAGGAACACTTTAGAAAAGATTAGTTTTGGCATTTTCAACAATTGGAAAAATTTACCAATTTGTATGTTCTTGTTCTTACTTAATTGCTACCTGCTAAAAATAGGAAAATTATTTGAAATGATGGATTGGGTTAAGCATTTCTTAATATTACTAATATTAAATAGTAAAAATCCTAACTTTATAGCAAATCCTGATTAATTGAAGGAATTAAATATTTTGGACACAGTTTCATAATTTACAAATGGGAAATTTATTTGTAAGTACCAGTGTCCTGCATTTTGCATAGAAGCAATAAAATGTGTTATATATGATAATTTATATAAAACCACTAATTGCTCTGTTAAGCTTTACAGAAAATAAAACCCCTCCTACTAGACATTTATGTAACATCTTGCTATATTAAATACAGCAGAAAATCTACTCATTTAGTAATATATATAACACAATAATGTGCTTTTTAATATATCCATGTTAGCCCAATTCTAAATTTAGATTTGACTAAAGCAGTACATAAGAGAATTTGCTAAAATTTTCATCTTTACTAAATAGTGGACAAAAATTAGAATTTCTAACTTATATTGTACTCTTTTAAATGCCAATTACAGTCCCTTACTGGAATCTTAACTGTAACTGCTTTGCAGTCAAACTGCTTTTATTGGGCAGTTAATACTTTATTGTGGGAATTCAGACACCATTATACTCACCATGTTTGTTTTTAATCAAGTATTACCTTACAATGTACAAACTAGTGAAATGGTTAAACTTCTGCACTTTCCTAATTACCACTGTCTTCATACCAAGTGCTGATACATAAATTTGTATTGGGTGCAGGTTACAATTTTGAAGCCATATGAGTTTATATTGATTTTTTTCATTTAAAAATCCACTAATGATGTAAAAAAGACCAATAGATTTTCAATCGGAAATGTATTTAGCAAGCTGGTTCTTGCTTATGTATAGTGATAAACTTTGTAGCTGCCTCTTTAACCAAGAACTTGTAAAACACAGAACTCTAACAAATGTGAGTTTTTAAGAATTGTTATTTACTACTTTGAATTGTAATTAGAACAAGGCAAATCTTACAAAATTTTGTAAATATTTTTGATTTTTTCATAAAAATGTAAATTTTACATAAAAGTTGTGCCCTTAATAAACATGTAATATATAATTTATCAGTTGGTTTGTGTGTTTTTGTACTCTTGTTTATAGTAATAATAGCTATATCATAGACTTTAGGACAAGGCAAGCTAGGTAAGCAAAGAATAATTGGTGTTGAACTTTGTTATCACCATTTAGACAGACATATAGATTGGTCTCTTATTTAGTTTTAACTGATCATATAGGAAAACTTCATTTGGACTGTAACCCAAAAGTACATAAATTGTTTAATAAGGATTATTTTTATTTGTTTCTAAATACACTTAAATTGATGTTAAGCTTTAGCAAAGACTTTCCTCCTGACAAGTTGCTTAGGAACACAGCATCACACAGTTTTAAAACCATACTCTTTCAAGGAGGTAATCAGGAACATCAAGCCTCTCAAAAACCAGCAGATTGAGAAAGGAGCAAAAAAAATAGGATGAAATCTTTTTTCCAATTCCTAATATTGAAAATTTTGCTAAATCTGTGTCATGAAAAGGAGCAGTTTAGTTCATCTAGGTCAGGTTGGGGAACCTGTGTACCAAACAGGTAGCACTCTTACCATTCATACCATAGGCTCATCTTTTTTCTTTTATTCTCTATTTCCACTTGCACTGCTCCCACCTGTTCAGAGTGAACGATGCTAGCTGCTGTGATAAATAAGATCCCGGGAACTTAACACTGTGAACTAGTATGTTGCTCACGTCACGGTTCTAAGGAGGTTGGAGGAGGAGCTCTGCTCCATACAGTAATTCGAGGACACAGGCTCCCTCCATTTTTGTGACTCCACTCAAAATCCTCTGCATTTGGCCGTTGGATGGGGAAGGAGGGAAACTGGGAGTTTGTGGGCCAGGCGCAGAGCTGGCGTCATGACCTTTGTTCACATTCCTCTAGCCAGAACTTGATCTGTGCTTCCAACTAACTAACTGCAAGGAAAGATGGGAAATACATAGTGTGGTTGTGTGCCTCGGAGGAAAAGAAAGCATATTTTGACAAACACAGTAATCCTCTGGCGTGCATCCTGCCCTTTCTCCATTTGATCATCTTTCGTTATTCCTTCTCCTAAATGTGCGTTCAATGCTGTCTGTGGCTTTCAGTACTAAAGGTTCATTCCATCATCTCTTGCTATATGTACCTATTTTACCCCTATTTTAAAATATATCTGATTATTTCCATATTTCCTCTAATCATATATGATATTTATGATTACTTATGATAACTCAGAAACCACTGCTTATCTTTAGCATGCAGTGTTTCATCTGTCAGTAATTTTTTAACTGCAGGTAACAGAAAACAAAACTAAGAATGGTTTAAACAGATAAAGACAAGTTTTTTCCCCACATCACGAAGTCTGCAAGTTTATCTGTTGCTGGTATTGGACAGAACAAGTGATTCTTTTGGCTTTTTCCTTATGGTTGCAATATGGCTGCCACAGCTTCCAACTACGTATTTACATCCAAAGCTGGGAGGGGGGCAGTTCCAGGTATATCTGTCCTTTTCGTCAGGAGATTTAAAGCTTTTCCAGCACATTTCTGCTTGCTTCCTATTGGCCAGAATTGTGTAAGAGGCAGAGAAAGCCAAGTAGCCTTTATTTTTAAGTGAGTAAAGGAGAGGGGCTGGGAATGGCTGAAGGTGAATTGGCCAGCAGGTCAGCCACCAGATTTCTGACTAGTACAGGCGTATTTCCTTATAGCATATTTCCAATTAAATCTCTGCACTTAGCCCAATCAATTTATTTGACAATTTTAATCCAGCAATGAGCAGGGTGAACTTGAGAAAGTTTTCTAAATCTTCTCTTATCTTTAGAAGAGTGAATCAGTGTAACTTTCCTAGAGAGCAATTTGAATTCAAAACCTTTAAAAACCTTATTTATCATTTAAGCTAGTAATTCATCACTGTTGGGAATTTGTCATAAGAAAACAATGAGACAAAAAAGCAAAGATGTGTTTATGAAAATATTGGAAGGATTAAATGAGTTGATAGCTCCCATATAGTGATATACTATGTAGGTATTTAAAATAATCATGAATAAACAACAAGGTCCTACTGTACAGCACAGGGAATACCTGTAATAAACCATAATGGAAAAGAATATGAAAAAGTATGTGTATATGTATAACTGAATCACTTTGCTGTACACGAGAAACTAACAACATTGTAAGTCAACTTAATTAAATTAAAATAATCATGAAGGTTTATAGTCATTGATACGGAATATTGCTATGAGATTGTTAGATGGTAAAAGGTAATTCTTTTTTGTTTTAAAGTGCATACACCTAAGGCAAAAACCTTTGTAAAAAATATGCACCAAGTTGTAATTCCTGGGTGATGGGATTTTTACTTTCCACAGGATCTTTAATGTCCAAATTTCACTTTATTTTTTATAATGGGTAGGTATTACATTTACAATAAAAACTTTCTATTTTGAAAAACAGTTTTAGAAATAGAGTGCAAGATGAACTTTGTTGATGTAAATAATGTACAAGGATCTCTTTACGTGAGGGTCTTCCCATTTTGATCACTGCCTTAGCCTTCCACTTGGTTCTACCAATATAACTACTTTGTTCTGTATTGCTTATTAATGTATGGAAGTAGATTTCTGCTCTACTTTTTTCGTTTTTTTTTTTTTTTGGTCTCAAAGCTCAATGCCTTGATTTCTTTTGCCTAAGTGAATATAGTATCAATTCTTTTTCCTGCCCAAATTAATCTCTTTTAAAAAGTATGATCCAGAAAAGGGACAGAGGAAATGTGTAAGTATGATGTGGTTAAGGCTGTCTTCAGGGTAGCTTTTGGCAAAATTAAGAGCCTTTTAAATTTCAGAAACTTGGATGTTATCTCCTCAATATCATCCCAATAAATAAGGTGGTATATAAGCTCTAGTATTTTCTATCCTCATTCTAGCAATTATCTCAGTAGTTCATATATCAAAGCATAGTATTCTGACCCCTCAGCCAATGCTTATTCTGACTACTAGTAGCAGACCTACTAACATTAGCATGAGTTGGAGGACAACCATTTAAACACCAATTTATCATTGGTCAACTAGCATCAATCTTTTATTTTCTTATTCTTTACTTATGCTACTCACAACCTTAACTGGAAATAATCTTCTAAAATGAAGAGTTTGTAGTTTATCACTCTGGTCTTATAAGCCAGAAAAGGAGAAAAACCTCCCTACAACATCAAGGAAGAAGCTCCAACTCCGCCATCAGAAATTCTTCCTAAACTATTCCCTGAAAGTTGCACATAAATAGTAAAATATTGTTGTTATGTGCTATGTCAGTATTAAAAACAAATTCTAGAGGATGCCATTGCTGTGTACTTTGTGTATTAAATGACCTGCCCCATTACAATTAGTACATACATACTTGATTGTATGATACATTGTATATATAATCATACACTGTTTACTCCATGTGTATGAGTACAAACTATGAGTATTATATGATTATGTAGAACAAAATATTGTACAAATTCCATTAAGTCAAACCAACTCTAGTCACCATACTTATCACAACCAACGACTTTCCTTAATCCCAAGCATTGAGAAATAGGCAGCTTATCCCACAAACATGCTCTTCTTAATCTGGGCCCATAACATGGGGGTTTCTAGAACTGAACTGTATGTGGCATCTGGTTCTTAACTTCAGGACCATCTCACCTAAAATCTCTCAAGCTTTCCTCTTAAATAAGACATCTTGATGGACTAATGACTAATCAGCCCATGTGCACACATAACTGTGGTATCATACATTTGATATTTTTAAATTTGGGGGCATGCTGTGACCCAGCAATGGCCATCTGAGGCCTTAACACCGCCAGTCAACATCTAGCTGAGCCTATACTGAATATTATTTTACAGCAACAACAGCCATAAGGTATTAGTCAGTGCTTAAAATACATAAGAAAATTGATAAAACGCGTGTACCTTCACATGTCCAAATAAAAATTAGCAAACTCCCCTTAGCCCCTGTAGACCTCAAAGTGTATATGTTTAATACCAATCTTGACATTTCCAAAACAAGATTAAAATATAACAGTACACAAAAGCCTACTTTCCCTCATTCTATAAGAAATATCTAAATCACAAATTAAGACATATTTTAGCCAAGATTTTTAACAAAATGAAAATTTCAAACACCAAAAATTCTGACTTTAAACCTATGGTCTAGAAAAACTTACTCCCTCTCCAGTAGTTTAAAATACTTCCACTAAACACTAGCATGCTACTTAAATTCACAGAATTTTGATGGACAGGGATCCCCTTACATCTAGCTTGTTACTGTAAATTAATAAAGACACTGAAAATGCCTAGATGAGTTTACTAAGTCCATAAACACATGGGTTTGGTCCCAGTCTTTCTATTAATTCTTAATAAAATTACACATGCAAGTATTCCACATCCAAGTGAGAAAGCCCTCTGGATCAGCAATGATTAAAAGAAGCGGGCATCAGGCACATTAAAAAGTAGCTCATGGAGGCTTCCCTGGTGGCGCAGTGGTTGAGAGTCCGCCTGCCGATGCAGGGGACACAGGTTTGTGCCCCGGTCCGGGAAGATCCCACATGCCGCGGAGCGGCTGGGCCCGTGAGCCATGGCCGCTGAGCCTGCGCGTCCGGAGCCTGTGCTCCGCAACGGGAGAGGCTGCGCACCGCAAAAAAAAAAAAAAAAAAAAAAGATATTCTAATAAAGTTAAATTTTAATTAGGCTGTAAAAAGCTGCAGCTAAAATAAACTACAAAAATGACTTTAATATTCCTGATTACACGATAGCTGAGACTCATACTGGGATCCAATACTCCATTATGCTTAGCCCTCAACCCAAACAATTAGAACAAAATTATATGCCAGAGTACTACTTGCAATAGCGTAAAACTCAAAGGACTTGGTGGTGTTTTTATCCCTCTAGAGGAGCCTTTTCTATAATCTATCGATGTAAATTCTGATAAACCTCACCATTCCTTGCTAATACAGACTATCGCCATCTTCAGCAAACCCTAAAAAGGAGGCATAGTAAGCACAAACATCAACATAAAACTATGAGTTCAAGGTGTAGGCAGCCTATGGGGTAGAAAGAAATGGGTGACATTTTCTACTTCAAGAACATTAAATTTTACACAAAAGTATTTATAAAATTAAAAACTAAAGGAGGATTTAGCGGTAAATTTAAAAATAGGCTTGAGTCAGGCCATGAGGCATGCACACATAGATGGTCACCCTCCTCAAATACCGAAACCTATGTATACAACTTATTTATAACTATTTAACATCTAAGAGGAGACAGGTCAGTCAGAGGTAAGCGTACTGGAAAGTGCTTGGACAGATCTAAGTGTAGCTTAAAATCATGTAGTTTACACCCACTAGATTTTCATCTTAAATGATCACTTTGAACCAAAACTAGCCCAAACTAATCAAGTTCAATTATAGTATATAAATTAAACATTTATTTACAAACGAAAGTATAGGCGATAGAGATTTTAACTAGTGCTATAGACAAAGTACCATAAGGGAATGGTGAAAGAAGTATTTAAATTATTAAATAGCAAAGTTTACGCCTTTTAGTTTTTGCATAATGATTTAACTAGAACAATTTAAGAGAAAGAAGTCAAATGCCCCGAAGTAAGATGAAACCTATGAATAGTTTTTCAGGAACAGACTCATCTGTGTAGCAGAATTATGAGATTTGTAGACAGGGGCGAAGAGCCTAATGAGCCTGGTGACAGTTGGTTATCCAGTACAGAATTTTGGTTCAACTTTACCTAAGAAACAATTCTAACATAAATTTAAATATTAATCTAAATAGGTAGAGCTCTTTACATACAGGATACAGACTTCCTTAGAAGGAAGTTATTATTATATTAATAATATTGTTATCATTATTAATATCATAGTTATTGTCATATTAATAATATCATAGTTGGCCTAAAAGCAGCCACCAGATAAGAAAGCATTCAAGTCCAACAGTTTACTTATCTTAATTCCACTAATAAAAACTAACTCCTAACGTAATACTGGATCAATCTATCAACAGAAGCAATACTGTTAATATGAATAACAAGAATTATTTCTCCTCACATAAGATTGTATCAGAATGGATAATCACTGATAGTTAAATATAAATTTAACCTAATAATTATTTAATAAATCAGTTGTTAACCCAACACAGGTATGCGCTTAAGGAAAGATTTTTTAAAGTAAAAGGAACTCGCAAACACAAACCTTGCCTGTTTACCAAAACTATCACCTCTAGCATTTCTAGTATTAGAGGCACTGACTGCTCTGTGACAAATGTTTAATAGCCACTGTGGTATCCAGACCACACGAAGGTAACTTAATCATTTGTTCTTTAAATACGGACTTGAATGAACGGCCACACGAGGGTTTTACTGTCTCTTACTTTTTTTTTTTTAATTGAAGTATAGTTGATTGACAATATTGTGCCAAGCTTTGCTGTAGAACAAAGGGACTCAGTTTTTCACATTAATACATTTTTTAAAATATTCTTTTCCATTATGGTTTATCCCAGGAGATTGGAGATATTTCCCTGTGCGATACAGTAGGACCTTCTTGTTTATCCATTCAAACAGAAATGAAAAGAAAGCGGGAGTTGCAATGTATTTTACTTTTTAATTAGAGAAATTGACTTTCCTGTGAAGAAGCGTAATGACAGAATAAGACGATAAGACCCTATGGAGCACTAATTTAGTCCAACACCCCCTCCCCCAAAATTAACGAAATCAAGGGATAACAAAACTTTAAATGGACTAAAATTTTGGTTGGGGTGACCTCGGAGAGTAAAACAAGTGATTAAAACCTAGACCAACTAATCAAAGTATTTTATCATTTATTGATCCAAAAGCTTCATCAGTGGAACGAGTTACCCTAGGGATAACAGCATAATCCTATTCTGGAGTTCATATCAACAGTAGGGTTTACAACCTCATTAAATCAGGACATCCCAATGGTGTAACCACTATTAATGGGTCATTTGTTCAATGATTAAAGTCCTACGTGAGCTGAGTTCAGACTGAAGTAATCCAGATCAATTTCTATATATTTCATATTTCTCCCAGTATGAAAGGACAAGAGAAATCAGGCCTACTTTACAAAACTAATGGATGACATAATCTTAATTTACACCAGCCCTGCCCAAGAACAGGGTTTATTAGGTGGCAGAGCCTGGTAATTGCATAAAACTTAAACCTGTATAACCAGAGATTTAACTACTTTCCTTAACAATTTGGTTATAATCAACATTCTTTTATTAATTATTCCCATTCTACTTGCTACGGCATTCCTTATCCTAATCCAGTGAAAAGTACTGGGCTATATACAACTCTATGAAGGACCAAACATTGTTGGATGTGCTGGCCTGCTCCAACCCATTGCCAATGCTGGCCAGCTCTTCATTAAAGGACCCTTGACATCATCAATATCTATATTATTGCATCAGTCCTCGCCTCTACGTTGGCCCTAACAATATGAATTCCATTACCGACACCATATCCATTAATCAATAGAAACCTAGGCATACTATTAGCTGTATTATAGTCTCTCGTCAGATTGAACCTCAAATTCAAAATGTGCAGTAATTGGGACCCTATGAGCAATAGCGCAAACAATTTCATATGAAGTAACACTAGCAATCATTCTATCATCAGTTGTATTAATTAATGGATCATTTACCCTCTCAACGTTAATCACTACTCAAGAATACTTATGTCTAATTTTTCCATCTTGGCCACTGACCGTGATATGATTTCTCTCAATCCTAGCAGAAACCAACCAAGCTCCATTCGACCTAACAAAAAGAGAATCAGAACTTGTCTCTGGCTTCAATGTTGAGTATGCAGCAGGCCCATTTGCCCTATTCTTCCTAGCAAAATATGCCAACATTATTATAATAAATATTTTTTACAACAATTCTATTCCTACGTACCAGAACTATACTCAATTTTATTATCAAAATCATCTTCCTATCCTTTTTTCCCTATGAGTACAAGCCTTCTATCCACGATTCCAATACGACCAACTTATACATCTTCTATGAAAAACTTCCTACTACTAACGCTAGCTCTTTGAATATGAAATATATCATTACTGATCATTATATCAAGCATCCCACTGAACATAATATGTCTGACAAAACAGTTACTTTGATGGAGTAAATTATAGAGGTTTAAATCCTCTTATTTCTAGTATTAAGGAATTGAACCTACTCCTAAGAATTCAGAATTTTCCATGCTACCATATTACACCATATTCTATAGTAAGGTCAGTTAAGTAAGCTATCAGGCCCATACCCTGAAAATGTTGGTTTATATCCTTCCCATGCTAATAAATCCCCTATTTTTATTATCATTTCACTATCATTTCAGGAACTACAGTTGTTATGATAAGCTCACATGGATTAATAATCTGAATTGGCTCTGAAATAAACATATTAGCTATTATTCTAGTTTTAATTAAAAAATTCAACCCATGAGTCAAAGAAGCATCCACTACATATTTTTTGACGCGAGCCCTCACATCTGTACTTGTTACTCTAATATATTCTGGCCAATGAACAATGATAAAAGTGTTTAATCCAGCAGCATCCTTTACCACAACAGCCCTTGTCATAAAACTTGGACTTTTCCCCATTCCACTTTTGAATGCCCGAAGCTCCACTAATATCTGTCCTAATTTTATTAACATTACAGAAACTTGTACCACTATCAATTTTATATCGAGTTTCACCATCCATTCATCTAAACATGTTACTAATTATAGCTATATATATAGATATTTTTTAACATCTTTATTAGAGTATAATTGCTTTACAATGCTGTGTTAGTTTCTGCTTTATAACAAAGTGAATCCGTCATACATATACATATGTTCCCCTATCTCTTCCCTCTTGTGTCTCCCTCCCTCCAACCCTCCCTATCCCACCCCTCTAGGTGGTCACAAAGCACCGAGCTGATCTGCCTGTGCTATGCGGCTGCTTTCCCACTAGCTAGCTATTTCACGTTTGATAGTGTATATATGTCCATGCCACTCTCTCACTTTGTCACAGCTTACCTTTCCCCCTCCCCATATCCTCAAGTCCATTCTCTAGTAGGTCTGTGTCTTTATTCCTGTCTTGCCCCTAGGTTCTTCATGACCTTTTTTTTTTTTCTTAGATTCCATATATATGTGTTAGCATACGGTATTTGTTTTTCTCTTTCTGACTTACTTCACTCTGTATGACAGACTCTAGGTCCATCCACCTCACTACAAATAACTCAATTTCATTTCTTTTTATGGCTGAGTAATATTCCATTGTATATATGTGCCACATCTTCTTTAGAGCTATATATTTTTAATCAATCATAGGAGGAAGATGAAGAAGTCTTAACCAAACCCCACTACAAAAAATCATAGCCTACTCATCAATTGGTTACATAGGTTGAATAACAGCTGTTATAGTTTATAATCCAACTATAATAATCCTATACTTATATCATAATAACACTCGTTACATTATTTATATATAATTCATCCACCACAATGCTATCCTTCTCCTAATTTATTAAACACCTTTAATTGCTATAATTATTCTCACTATTATATTATCAGTACTGGATTAGGAATTTAGGTTAGCACAGACCAAGACCCTTCAAAGTCCTAAGCAAGTATTATTTACTGAATTCCTGAAAATAAGGATTGCAAGACTTTCTCTTACATCAACTGGATGCAAATCACACTCTTTTATTAAACTAAATTCTTACTAGATTTGACGAGCTTTCACCCCACAGAATTTTATTTAACAGCTAAATACTCTAGTCAGTTGGTTTCAATCTACTGTCTCCATTCAGGGGAGAAGCCAGGCAGAATTAAAGCTGCTTCTTTGAATTTACAATTCAATATGTCATTCACCACAGGGCTTGGCAAAAAGAGGCCTCAACCTGTCTTTAGATTTACAGTCTAACGCTTGCTCAGCCATTTCACTATGTTCATAAACTGCTGATTATTCTCAACAAACCATAAAGTTATAGTCACTGAGCATCTGTTTTTTCGTGCCAGAATAGAGGTACTGTCTTAAGCCTTTTAATCATGCCAAACCAGGCCCGGAGCTTTACTAGGAGATGATCAAATCTACAATGTAGCTGTACCACCCATGCATTTGTAATAATTTCATAGTTATACCTAATTTCATAGTTATACCCACTATAATTGGAGGATTCAGAAACTGACTAGTTCCACTAATAACTGGAGCACCTGATATAGCATTTCTCCCAATAAATAAGTTTTTTACTTCTTCCACCACCATTTTTAGAACAGGCTAACAGGCTGAACAGTATATCTATGTTTAGCTGTTAGTCTAGCCTACATGGGAGCTTCTGTTGACCTAACCATTTTTTCCCCTACATTTAGCAGGTGTATACTCAATTCTAGGTTCTATTAATTTTATTACCACAATTATTAGTATAAAAGCTCCAGCTATATCTCATTACCAAACACCACTGTTTGTTTGATCCATCCTACTTCTGGCCACACTATTACTATTGTCACTCCCACTTCTAGCAGCCAGAATCACTCTATTGTTAATAACCACAGTCTATCAAGCTTTCTTTGATCCTGAAGGTGGAGGTGATCCAATTTTATATCAACATTTATTCTGATTTCTTTGGCCACCCAGATTTTTACATCCTTCTTTTACCTGGCTTCAGGATAACATCACATACCATCAAATATTATTTGGGGGACACATAGTTTTCAAGGGCAGGAGCCCGCTGTGTCCCCCTTTGCCTGGGAAAGCAATATAGCTATTCTTTTCTACTTCACCCAAAACTCTGTCTCTGATATTTGACTTGGCACCAGTGTACACAGGGTGAGATTTTGGCATCATGTATATATAATGTAATACTAAAAACAATCACTAAAAAAACTATACAAGGAGAAAGACTCACAAACACTAGAGATATACTAAAATGGAATTCTAAAAAATGTTCAAGTAACTCACAGGGAGGCAGGAAAAAGAAAATATAGAACAAACAGAAAACAAAATATAAAATAGTAGAATTAATCCTTAATATAAAAATTATGTTAATACAAATATTATTTGGGAAGAAAAGAAACTTTGGGGTATATAGGAGTAGTCTGAGCCATAATGTCTCCCCAGGCTTTCTTGTATGAGCTCAACACATGTCCAGAGTAAGAACAGATGTTGATATGAGCATGTATTACATCAGCTACTCTAATTACTGCCATCCCCATAGGAGTAAAAGTATTTAGTTGATTAGCAACTAATGGAGGTGATAATAAAATGATCACCAGCCATATTATGAGCCTTAGGTTTTATTTTCTTATTTACAGTAGGAGGTTTAACAGAAAGTGTCCTAGCTAATTCATCCTTAGACAGTGTTTTTCATGATACATGTTATGCGGCAGGACACTTTCACTACATCATATCAACAGAAGCAAGTATTCACCATTATAAGAGGCTTTGTCCACTGATTCTCGTTATTTTTAGGCTATAGACTCAACTCAGCCTGAGCAAAGCTTCATTTTACAATTAAATTTGTAAGCATTAATATAAATCTCTTTCCACAGCATTTTCTTGGCCTTTCAGGACTACCGAGATGTTACTCTGAATATACAGATGCATACACAACATGAAATACCGTCTCATCCATAGGTTCCTTTCATCAACAGCAGTAATACCAGTAATTTTTATAATACTACAAGCTTTCGCATCTAAACAAGAAGTATCAGTAGTGGAGTTAACAACTTCCAATCTTAAATGATTGCATGGATATTTCCCACCATATCATACATTTGAAGAACCTACTTACATAAATTTAAGAAAGGAAGGAATCGAAACTTCTCCAGCTGGTTTCAAGCCAACTTCATAACCACTGTCTTTCTCGATAAGTGAGATATTAGTAAAAACTACATAACTTTGTCAAATTAAATTATGGGTTCAAACCTTTTACATCTCTATGCCACATCCATTCCAACTAAGCTTACAAGACTCAACATTGCCTATTATAGAAGAACGTTTACATTTTCACGATTATACACTTATAATTGCTTTCCCAGTTAGTTCTTTGGTTATTTACATCATTTCATCACTACTAACAACTAAACTAACTCACACAAGTACAATAGATGCACAAGAGGTAGAAACAGTTTGAACTATTCTAGCTGCTATTATTCTAATTTTAAGTGCTCTACCATCATTACAAATTCTTTATATAATAGTTGAAATTAATAATCCTTCCCTAACTGTCAAAACTTCAGGTGACCAATGATAATGAAGCTGTGAATGCACAAAATATGAAGTTCTAAATTTTGATTCCTATATAATTGATTCCTATGTAATTCCTACAACAGATCTAAAACCAGTACAACTGCTACAAATATATAATGGAGCAGTCTCACCTACAGAAATAACAGTCCAAATGCTAATTTCACCCGAAAACATCCTACACTCATGAGCTATTCCCTCCGTAGGCCTCAAGACAGATGCTATTGCAGGGCACCTTAAACAACCCTAATTCTACATGACCAGGCTCATACTGTGGACAACATTCAGAAATCTGGGGGTTATGTCATAGCCTCATGCCTATTGACCTCGAATTAATTCCACTAAAATATTTCAAAAATGATCGGCATCAAATTATAAAATCATTAAGAAGCTAAATAGCATAAACCTTTTAAGTTAAAGACTGAGAATTTTAACCTTCCCTTGAGGATATTCCACAACTAGAAACATTAACCTGACTCATCACTATTATAATTATAGTACTATTTATATTTCAGTTAAAACTTTCAAAACATTCTTATCTTTCAACTCAGAATTGAAAACAAAACATCAAAACAGGGCTTCCCTGGTGGCGCAGTGGTTGAAAGTCCGCCTGCCGATACAGGGGACACGGGTTCGTGCCCCGGTCCGGGAAGATCCCACATGCCGCAGAGCGGCTGGGCCCGTGAGCCATGGCCGCTGAGCCTGCGCGTCTGGAGCCTGTGCTCCGCAACGGGAGAGGCCACAACAGTGAGAGGCCCACGTACCGCAAAACAAACAAACAAACAAACCATCAAAACATTACACCCCTTGAGAAACAAAATGAACAAAGATTTATTCGCCTCTTTCACTACCCAAACAATAACAGAATTACCTACTGTTATTCCAATAGTTTCCCAAGTGTTTTATTTCCCATACTTCACCAACTAATTAATAACCGCGTAATTTCTATCCAACAAGGACGAATTCAACTTACATCAAAACAAATAATGGCCGTCTGAAGCAGCACAACTTTCGCCATCGAGGCAGCTCTGCCACTGGGAAAAAGCGCCGGGACGCTTCCAAATGAAGGTTCTTGTAAGCGCAGGGCTCCGCTAAGTGGGCAGGGACTGGGATTCACTACATGATAAGCATGTTTGGTGGGTCACTCTGCATTATCATGCAAGTAAAGGTGATCCCTCATACATCACTTATCAATATTTTATGTATTGGCTCAAAAAATCTACTAAGCCTTCTACCACATTCATTTATACCTGCTACACAGCTCTCAATAAATCTAGGAATTGCTATTCCTTTATGAACAGGAACAGTAATTACCGCTTCCCCCACAAAACAGAAGCATCTTTATGGCCCATTTCCTGCCCCAAGGGACAACCATCCCACTCAGTCCTATATTAGTAACTATCTAACCCATTAGGCTGTTTATTCAACCAACAGCCTTAGCTGTATACCTAACAGCCAGCACTACTGCTGGCCACCTATTAATTCATTTAATTGGAGGAGCAAGGCTTAATAAGTGTTAGCCCTACTATGGCTTTTATCACATTTATTATTTTGATCTTGTTTACTTTTCTTGAATTCTCAATAGCTTTAATTAAAGTTTATGTATTTAACTACTAGGAAGCCTTTACTTGCATGATAATACTTAATGACCCACCAAACTCATGCATATCATATAGTAAACTCCAGTCCCTGCAATTTCCAAGAGCCCCGCACTTAAAGGAACCCTCAGTTGGAAGAGTCCTGGAGCTTTTTCCCCAGTACAGAGCTGCCTTGATAGCAAAAGTTGAGCTGTTTCCTGCCACCACCCCCTTTCAAAGGACTTGGCCCCATTCCCAGGGCCCCCTTTTCCTGAGGGACCCGTCAAGTCACCTCTTTCCCTCAGGACTTTGTCCTCCCTGGGCAAGGTTTCCCTCACTCTTTCTTACCTCCAGCTGCCTCTTCAGTTCGTCTTCCCACTTCTCCTGGCTGGTCCTGAAATCTGTCTTCATCAACATGGAGACGTCTGGACTGTTTCTCTTTTGTTCTTTGTCATGAACCAGCTGTGTGAGCTTAGGGAAGCGTTGCCTTCTCTGGGTCCCAGTTTCCTTGTGTGTAGTAAAAAAGGGCAGGTCAGATAGGACCGAGCTGTATTCCAAAGGAGTCCAGCCCAAGATCTGTTTTCCACATTGGGCCTTCCTGGTAGTCCATACTCAAGATTGAGCTTGAGTAAATGGTTTGGGGCTGAAAAAAGACTTTCCACTCCTGAGCTCCAGGGCCCTTCCTGCCCCTCCGCCCTGTGAGGCAGCAGCAGAGTTGGGATTAGGGGTCCTGAGCCTCTGCTCCTTTCTGTTCATGGTCTGCATGACTGGTGCCCTCTGTTTCTTTCCTGATATGACTTCAAATTGTCAGCAGACAGGACTGAGGCCCAAGCTTGGATCTACCTGGCCCACCTTTCAAAGTCTCTGGACCAGTGAGGGTTTCTCTGCTGGGTGGGCTCCTGCCACCCCTCCCACGCCAGCAAGCGTTCTTCTCTTCCATGGCCTCAGGGTAGAGGCCGACAAGGAAACTGATCATCTCCCCGCACTCTACAGATGAAGAAAGTAAGGCATGGAAAGATTAAACAAATTGCCTGGCTCCTGCTCAGAGCCAGGATGAGACCTGCGTCTTCTGGGGCCCATCCATGTTCCTTTTATTAGCTCCAAAGAGAAACAGGTTTTACAAGTTTGTTTGATGTTCCCCCCGCTGGTATCCCACCTAAGAGTTTTCACGTGGGAAAAGACAATGGCTCCTAATTTGAAAAGGCCAGAAAGATCTAAGCAGGTCAAGATACAGCTGAGGCAAGCAGGCCCCACTGGATAAGTATCTACCAGCGGGGGTGGAGAGATAACGTCTGAAATGAAATTTATCTGTTTGCATAAAAGACACAGAAATGGCTCCTTTTGCAGGCCAGGGCCAAGAAGAGAGGTGTTTTCCACCCCATCACCTTCAGTGTGTGCTACTCCCGGCTAAGCATGAGTTTCAGCGTCCCTAAGCCCACCTCCCCCTAAACTCAAACACCCGAGAGCAGCCTCCACAAGTCCGAGAGACATCCTCATGGAATGGCACCTGGAGATGCTATGAGGACTCCGCTGCCTCATTTTTAAGTCCCTCCCAGGAAAGGGAGTCCACTGCCTCCCTCAGTGTCTCCTTCCGTGGCCCTTGTTTGACCTGCTAAGTCCGCTAAGGTCCGTGCAGGAGAGAGACGGCAGGCGGCTTTCTGTCAGGCTAGCTCTCCCTTTCCTCCGTTCATTCTTACGCATCCTCCTCCCACAAGGCAGGAAAAAGACATACAAGACACATTGGTCTGGTCTTCAAGAACTCAAGTCAGGTGGAGGGTGGTAGGGTGGACAGGATTCTATACTACAGCGTGGCATTTGTCATTTCACTTTATATGGTCGGATTATATGTCTTGTAAACCAGCTTAAATCTTTGTTGAACTATATAGTGTGAATAAATCAGTTAAACTCTTAAGTGTGTGTGTGTGTGTGTGTGTGTGTGTGTGGCGGACGGGAGGTCGCTTCCGTAGCGCCTCTCTTCCAAGTGTCAGCGACAACTCATCACTGGTCTCTGCTGCCAGGTGCCCCCTCCACTTTCAATCTGTCTTACAAGCTATCACCTGCTAATGCACTACTTATAAACTTTCAATCGTTCTCCTTTGCCTATAGAATTGAGTAAAAATATCACGTCTGGCAGGGAGGGATTTCCAAAGTATCATCCCTCTGACTTTTTCCAAGGAAATTTCTCTCACATTTCCCCTGACCTCGTGCAATACTTTAGCCTAAAGCAATCTGGTCATTGACTCCAAAGCGCTCTTCAAACCCCTGACCTTTGGCCATCACGGTCTCTTGCTCTACCTGTGATCTCTCTCTCTCTCTCTCTCCCCGCCCTCCATTGCTGACATTCAAAACCCTACCCACCCAAGGAGATGCCTACTTTACAACAAATGCTGCCCTCTTCTCCCTTTCAAAACTGTCCTCAGACAGTGATGACAATGAGAAACAGAAATGCAAATTACCCCCGTGACAAAGCTAGAGGACACGTATGACTCCAAATCACAAAACATAATAAAGAGCTATCAGTGCAATTACAGCCAGACAGAGAATGAGAATATCCCATAGTCCTGCCGCTGAAGTGAGGGAAGGCTAGCTCCTCCCCCATCACCTCATTAGCAGGTGAAAGCAAATATCTCAAGTGGGAAGGGTGCCTTTGGGATTGTAAGTGCAACTCCCAAATAAAATTGATCATACGTGGTTCTCCAAAAGCAGGTGACGACCATTCAGAGGACAAAACTAAAGAACTATTTAGCAATGCGAACAAGCAAGTGCCTTGGCAGCAGGAGTTTCTCTGAGCTGATTTGTCTCCAAGAATATGTGGAGAAGAAGGGTCATATGGAGAATCACATGTACAAGCCGTATTTGCACAGAAGTCTCCATCTGAGCTCTATAGTTGCAATCTTGGTTGGTTTGGGGGGAGTAAAGTATAAAAGAATGTACTCACACCCCTCACATCATGTCATAGGAGAATACTTGTTACCGTCTGGAGCACAGCCCTGTCCTCTCTCCATATATAACTCCTAAAAATATCTTGCCCGTGAAACACTCACCTTATCCAAATGAGAGTAATGATTTAAAATGTCTATGTTGGGACTTCCCTGGTGGCACAGTGGTTAAGAATCCACCTGCCAATGCAGGGGACACGGGTTCGAGCCCTGGTCCAGGAAGATCTCACATGCTGTGGAATAACTAAGCCCATGTGCCACAGTACTGGGCCTGTGCTCTACAGCCCTTGAGCCACAACTACTGAGCCCACGTGCCACAACTACCGAAGCCCGTGCACCTTGAGCCCGTACTCCACAACAAGAGAAGCCACCACAATCAGAACTTGTGCACTGTAAGGAAGAGTAGCCCCTGCTCACCACAACTAGAGAAAGCCCGTGTGCAGCAATGAAGACCCAACACAGTTAAAATTAAATTAATTAAAAAAAATAAAAATAGATAAAATGTCTCTGTAGTGATAGTTAAACAAAAAGGAGAGAGAACAAAATATTGAGAAGCATGACAGGGAAAACAAATAGCAGGTGAAGTATAGTCACCTGAAATAGGTTTCCATGAAACACATTTGAGAAACATGAAAAATGAGACCGAATATAAAATTATGAATTTAAAAATTTGATGAAGCCATGACCTTCATAAAACAAAAGCAGAATGAAGACAAGCAGGAGCTCATGGTAAGGCTAAGAAAGCAGGAAATGAAAGATGAACCGTCGCAGCTAAAGAGAGCAGTGGAGGAACGCGGAAGCCCGGCCACGAGGGACCAGTAAGAAGGAATTATTATTTATGTCACAAGCCGTTCAGCCATTCACGTAAATTCATATCTAGACTCAGTCTCATGAATTGCCAGGATTCTTGATCTGCTCTGCTTGGGTCCAGGACTGGCTGGCCTGTCTTCTGTCTTCCATCCTCAGAGGCTTTTTATCCAGTTTCCTTAGAACCACCAGATCCGGTTGGCTGACTGCTGGCCTAGCTCCTCCTCCATTGTCAGCTTTGACACAGGGGATCTCCTGGTTCTGTTTCATTTCCATCTCATCTCATCATCTCATCTCACCTCGTCTCATTCTTCATTCAGCAAATATTCATTGAGCACCTACCATGGTTCTACCCTGGGAATATGGTGGGAAGCAATTCGGACACATCCCTGCTCTCACGGTGCTTATAGTCTAATAAGGCACACATATCTTTAAAACAAAACAAATACACGTAGAATTGCCTTGTGAAGGGGGCACTGGTAAAGTAAAACGTTTTTTTTTTTTTTTAAAGAGAAAAGCTGCTATTTAAGTGACCGGTGCCACTCAGTTTAAGAGGAGGAAGCACACCACATAGGACAGGTCTTCCTTCTGGAAGAATCTGCCAAGGAGCCTCTCTCAGCTGTGAACTGTAAGGCCAGAAGGGCCCCTCTGCTGGGAGAAGGTGTCCCAGGAACTTGGCTGTGTTGTAAAGTCTGCTCCACCTGATTTTTGGAATGCAGAGCCCTGAGCACTCCAGGAAGAGGGTGAACAAAGGACAAGAAGGCCAAGGAGACATCTTCGTCACCACCAAAGAGAGCCCTGCCTAGGGTCACCGTGAAGTCATTTTTAAAACTATGTACCCCTTGCTCTTTTAAAGTTGGCATGTAAAATTTTCATCATAAATTTAAATAGACAGGATTTCTACTTATGTCATGTTGTAAATTATTGACATTTAAACATAAAAATATACCTCATTTTTAAAGATCCCTAAGAGGATACACTTATCAGTGGTTTGACACTCACTGATAAATGTCTGTGATTTATTTTAAAATTCTGCAGTTAAGTGTGATACAGTGTGTGTGCTACTCAGGTTAAACTCCAACAGGTCAGCTAGGATACCAGAAAGTTGGCTAAGATCAGAAAGGCCACAGGCCAGGAGGCTTCCACAAGTGTATCTGCATCCTCATCTCAATCCACACCTGGACTCAGCTAATTAGCATAAAGGTCCGAAGTGTGGTTTTATTGGTGAAAGTAGTGGCCTGTTAACTGGCACAATGAATGTTGATGATGGGCTTTTTCTTTGGGGAATTAGAGGTATGCAGGACTGTGGGTGGCTATGATTTTAGAGGTACCCCTTACCCTAGAGTGAACCCAGGCAAGGTCGATGTGCCCAGAGGGAAGGCAGCAGAGGCTCATTCCCTGACAAGGCAGCCAGCGGCCGATGGACGAGGATGGCCGATGGCCTGATGCTCATTGAGCACAGAAAATCCTGGCTCTGGGGTGCCACCTCCAGAGGTCAGTGTCCTCACGCCCATGGGTGGGCAGCTGCATAAACTGCTTTGTGCCTGACTGTTAACAGTGTTTAATAAGCATCTGTATGTCTCACAGAACTCGATCCGACATGTTTGAGACCTTTGTTTTCACCTGTTAGTGGGATTGTGAGGGAGTAGCTAGCCTTCGGGTACCTCAGACATCTTTGGTAGCTAAACCTGAGAGGCGTATATGATTAAGTTGGTTTAGCTCATTAGTTCATGACATGATCATAATCTCAGTAAAAATTATCCAGCTTTTCTTTTCTTAAATTTAATTTTTACCTTTTTTGGCCGTGTTGGGTCTGCATTGCTGCTTGCGGGCTTTCTCTAGTTGCGGCGAGCAGGGGCTACTCTTCGCTGTGGTGCACAGGCTTCTCAATGCGGTGGCTTCTCTTGTTGCAGAGCCTGGGCTCTAGGCACACGGGCTTCAGTAGTTGTGGCACATGGGCTCAGTAGTTGTGGCGCATGGGCTTAATTGTTCCGTGGCATGTGGGATCTTCCCGGACCAGGGATTGAACCCGTGTCCCCTGCCTTGGCAGGCAGATTCTTTAACCACTGCACCACCGGGAAGTCCCAGTTTTTCTTTAATAGTAATACATTTTACATGCGTTTTGTTATTGTAAACTTTTATTTCCATATACCTCCTCCCCACAGAATTTTATCCTAATGTAATATTTTTATACAAGAGCATTTCTTATTAATCACCGTCCTATATTTCTTTGAAATAAATATATTTTGCTTTGCAAAAATATACACCATATGTATATATTTTTCCACATCACAAAATATTCTCATTTCAAACATTCTTTCAACCATTTAAAGTATAAGAATCATTCTTAGTGCTGTAGGCACTTGAAAAACAGCAAACGCAGAGAGAGGCTTTCTCTGAACTCCTCTGGTCTACCTGAAGACAGATCTTCCAAACGAAGCTCAATTGTCATAAATCCCCTTTCCAGGAGTTTCATCAGTCAGGGAAGATTGACTCTTACCATAGAAGAGAAATTCCAGAATTTTTAACACCACAACCCAACCAACTTTGTCACAAACTATCACACCTCCCATCTATTCCTCTAAGGGCCCATTCACCCCCGCTAAACACCATTTACTCTTCCCAAAGAAGCCACCGTTCCCCCTCCCTTTTCCCTACTAAGATGGCATTTAAGCCTGCATTCTAGGCCACCTTGGGGACTTACTCATTTTCCCCTGGGTATCTCCCATGTATCCGTGAGGTATCCATGATAGTAGACGTCTGTTTGTTTTTCTCTTGTTAATATTCTTTTATTACAGGGTTTCAGCCAAGAACTCAGGAGAGTAGTGAAAATTATCTTTCCTCTCTTACATCTTGCTGTTGGATGGAGGTGCGTCTGACTTAGGCCTCGACTGGAAATATCTAGTGCCCTCAAGGAAGAACTCATCCAAGTGAGGGGAGCCTAGAATGGTGACGTGGGTCCAGGGTCAGGGCAAAGTCACTGTGAAGGGAACTGGCATTGGCACAGCAGGAGGCTAGGGCTGGAAGCCCCTGACTCGACCTAGAAGCCATCCTGCTTTAGGAACTAAGCACTTGAGAGCAAATTCAAGAGCTATAACCCCGGGACCCCACGCCAGGGGCGTCGTAGGTGGAGCCCGTTTGGCCAAGGGTTTACCCGTGGTTGTCTTCTCTTGAAGAACCGTGCTGGCCAGGCAGGAATTTGGACCATCAGAGGCGTCACTGGATGGGAGGAAAAGGCTCCCTGGGTCTTGGGCCACCTGCTGAAACCGTCGTCAGAAAGTGAGTCTAGGAGCAAAATGTGGTTGGGTTGCCAGGCACTGCCGAGGGCCCTTGGGTTTGGGGACACCGATAGCAATCGAGTCCAGAGCTGTTCTTTCACCAGCAGCACTCATCTGCAGAGGTGCAGGCTCTGAGCAAAGCACACAGGTGAGCAAAGGCCGTGCTGGCAGACGGTGTATGAAAAGATGCAGGCCTGGAAATGTAGGGCAACAGAAAGAGCGCCACTGACCTCACAGGCCTTGGAATCTGACTACACAAGAAAGACATGAAGAAAGGAGAGGAGTCCGCTGGAGCAGGTGCAGGGTCCGGGCGCGCGTGCAGGACGGTAGTAGCAGGAATGGTCCAATGCCTGCATTTGCTGGAGGAGCTGTTTCAGGTCAACCGTGGTCTGGTGTGAGCCGGCGGGAGGCATCCCCTGAGGTGGATGGACAGAAAGAACTGGAGAGGAGGCGGCCAGGTGTTATCCTTGCGAGGGTAAAAGCATCCAGGATTAAGGCGGGATTAGAAATGGAGGAGAACTGAGTGCCAGGTGCCAAGACCCTAGCTAGACGACAGGAGATTTGGGAGATCAGCAATGACAGGGACAGGAAGGACAGAAGGTGACACAGTGGTTTAAACAGCAAAGGGTGGGGGAGAAGTGGTTCCAAAGGGATAGTAAATAACTACGCTTGTGATCAGTGCCCGGAATGAAAAATACCAGGTACTATGAAAATAACAGACAGTGTGGGGAACCAGGGCTGCTTCAGAGGAGGAAGTCTCTCTGGGGAAATGACCTTTAATTGGAGACTTAAAGAATGAATGGGAGTTTGTTAGCTTGCCCTTGAATGACTCTAAACTGACATTGAAAAACAGCCATTTCACCTCCCGCGCACGGCAAGGAAGGATGCTGTGGTAGCTCTTGAGGGTCACCCACGAGAAGGGAGAAACTTGATGCGTCAAGCCCAGCTCAACCATTTCCTGGCGAGGCAGGAGCTGCTCACCTCTCTGTGAGTCTGTAAAGTGGGGCACGACGATACCTACCTCATCGGCTTATCGTGAAAGGCAAGTGGGTTAAGACATGGACGTCACCGAAAACACAGAGCAGGTTTTATGGAGGGGTTCGCTGTTGTCACTATTCAGGAGGAAATATTTCTCCCCGAATTGCATCCAAGCACAAATTACAGTAGGTCTTTCTCTATTCATGTAATCCTTTCAATAACCCTGTGAGGTAGGGTCACAAGAAAAATACCCAAAGAGCAGTTTTCTTTTCCTTCTTTTGGAATCAACACTAGCTTTACCTGCATCCTGTGGCTGTGACTGACGAGGGACCGGGGCACTCAGGAGGTGGCTTCCTGCCAAACCACCTTGAATTTTTTAGATGCCTGGCTCTCAGGTGTCCAAATTCTTATTGCTTCACTTTCTGGGCCAGCAGTGGCTGCAGGAGAAGCCAGGGCTCAGGTGTGTGACTGTGAGGCGATGACCAGTGCCACCCAGGGAGGCTGCACCCTGCCTGCTGGACCGTCAGTGGTCAGATGGCCCACTCCCAGGGGTCTGGGTTGGGCCATTTGGAGAGTCATCTCTAAGTGTCTCAGACAAGTTTCCAGATCTCATCCTAAAATGGGTAAATGAGTGCATAACATCGAAAGGCTTCCAGCCCGCCCTGCACATTAGCAGCGAGCTGTTTGAACGAGGCAGGAAATACACTTAACCTTTTCTTTCACTCTTCTTCTTCTCATTTATTTTCATATTTATTCCATCTGGCTATATTTTCAAAACACTGTAAACTGATTTGAATCCTTTTTGGAATCGTAAGTGGCAGCCAGGAAGTGGAGGGCAGAACCAAGGGTACAGTGATGGGGCTGAGACATGCAGATGGACCTGGGAGAGGTTAGGCAGTTAGAACCCCAAACTCCGGCCACTGGCTGGCTGGGGGAGCACCTGGCAGGGTCCCCGTATCCCTCCAGGGACACCAGCAGCAAAGACGCCTTCCAGAAGCTTGGGTGGCTGCAGACAGTCGTGGAGCAGAGGCAGAACGACAGGGCAGATAACACAGGGTGACCACCTGGACGGCTAGTGTTTTGAGATCACGTGACACACACCCGCAAGATGCTGAGAAATAACTGGGAGACATGCTTCAGGAAGAAGTGAGCTGAGCTGGCAGTGACTCAAACCATTGCAAACTGAGCATTCGAAGTCAACACAACTCACTTTGCTCTCACTGGGCATGCGGACCTCCCTCTTCTATCTCTATACCTTCTCTGTGGATTCGTCATCAGATCAACCTTCCTGAAGTTTACGGGGGAGGAACCGCAGATGGGAGACGAGGTGACTAGTCGCAATACGTCCACTGATGGCCCGCCACGTGCCAGAAACTTACTCCTCCAGGCATCCTTTGAGGTAGGTCGGTTTATCCCCTTATTACAGAAGAGGGCACCGAGGCACAGAAAAGTTGTTTACTTGCCTGAGGTCACGCAGCTAGTAAACGGCAAAGCCAAGATCTAAACTGGGGTCTGACTCATCCCCTTTTTATAAATACCTGGAGGAATGATTCATTCTTTGGGACCCAGTGAGCTGTAGGTGTTTGATGGGGCCAACAGTAGATGCCAGGAGACAGGAGACCACTGCATTTCCATAGACTTCTTACTGTCAACACACTGGTCTCCTCTAGTCTGCTGCCCAGATGCTGCCACCTGTGTTGAAGGGGTCTCCCTCCCTCAACAGTGTGGAGGCCTCCGCTGATAAGACCAAGTGGCAAATCCTCACTTTCATTCTGTCTCAAACAACTCCTTGTGCTCCACACCCTGGGCTCTGACTAGCCACACTCAAGCGGAGCTGTTATCAGCCACACAAAATCGACAGCACCAATCCAGGCGATACAATGACTGCCAAAAATTCATCTTTGCACTTAAGGTCAGCTAAGGGGCCAAATCGAAACTCTCAACTCAAGCTTGCTAAATCAGTCAATCCCACCCCAGACACAGCTCTCAGGCCCCAGGTCTACATCCAACATCAGGGTGGGGCAGAAGAAGATGCCCCGAGAGCCTCGGCCTCCCCTGACTGCAGCGCCCTCTGCAGGGTTAGGCAGCTGGAGGGGGCCCAGCGCGGTTCAAAGGCGTCCCTGGGAGTCCTGGGAATATCAGCTGACATGTGGATCCAAGACCAAGCTCTCGAGAGCAAGTTCCTGTACACCAGCCCCGGGGGAGGCTCAAGAGATGTCAGGAATTGGAAGAGAGGAATGCATGCCTCTGGGTGCCAAGGTTAATTGGGGGCAGAACCAGAGAACAACCAAAAGAGAAACGAGAAACCAGAAGCTGGCAGACTCAACTGATGGACTGTCTTTCTGCAGTCTTGTGAGTCCTGAAAAATGGCCATACTGACTTCTAGAACCCTGAGCCAATCCCTGGTCCTGAGCTGCTTCTCCAGGTTGGCAGTGCCCCGGGGAATGTCAGGCATCAGTCTGCCCCTTGCTTTATGCCTGCTTGGAGCCCTCAGTAGCCACATATACACGTGTAAACTCTTCCAGAGGATGGGCCCAGCCCTCTTGATTTTGTAATAAACGTCACTGGCAGACCACAGGAAATGGTTCCTTCCAGAATCCCTGAACTCCAGGCCTATGTGTTCCATTGCCTACTCAGCTTCTCCACTCAGGTGTCTAGGAGACATCTCAAAGTTAACATGTCCCAAACCGAACTGTGAAGCCTCCCCCTCAAACTTGTCCTGCCTTTAGTCTCGGTCAGTGCCAGAACCATGTTTCCAGTTCTTCAGGTCAAAAACCTTGGAGTCAAAACCCACATTCAGTCCATGGAAAACCCCGTTGACTCTATCTTCGAGATGTATCATGTGAGATATATACAGAATCCAATTGTGTTTATCACCTTCAAACAAAAGCCACGATCATCTCTCTCCCAGGTTATTTATAATAGCCTCCTAAATGGTCTCTTCATCTCTACTTCCTCCTCCTCTGGCTATGCTCACCCAGAAGCCTCTGTTTTCTTTTTTAAAATAAGTCAGATCACATCACATTCAGCTAAAAAACCCTCCAAAGGCTGCTCATCTTACTCAACGTTACTTACAACAGGGAACTCCCTGACAGTCCAGTGGTTAGGACTCCGCACTTTCACTGCTGAGGGCCCAGGTTCAATCCCTGGTCAGGGAACTAAGATCCTGTAAGTGGCGTGGCACAGCCAGAAAAAAAAAAGGACTTACAGTGGCCCACCAAGCCCTACTGACCTCCTCCTATTCTACTCTCCCTTGCTTACCTACTCCAGCAACCCTGGTTTCTTGTTTTTCCCTGAATATGCTATGCCTGCTCCTGCCTCAGGGCCTTTGCACTTGCTGTTTTCTCTGCCTGAAGTGCTCTTCCCCTCTTCCCCCAAATATCACCACAGTCCTCTGTGGCAGTTCTAAAATATATTCACAAATCCTTTGATACTCTCCCCTTCAAGAGGTGGCGCCTAATCCCTCTCTCCTTGACTTAGTGACTCAATCCTAAGAACTAGAATAAAGCAGAAGCAATGGTGTGGGGCTTCAGAGACTGTCATAAAAAGCACTACAGCTTCCTCCTCATTTGCTCTCTCTTGGATTACTCACCCTGGAGGAAGCCAGCTGCCATGTCATGAGAACACTCAAGCGGCTCTGTGGAGAGGTTCACATAGTGAAAAACTGAGGCCTCCTGCCAACAGCCATGGGGGAGAGCCACCTTGGAAACAGGTCCTCCAGCCCCAGTCAGGCCTTCAGACGATGCAGCCCCAGCAAACTGCTTGACTGCAGCCTCATGAGAGATCCCAAGCCAGAACAACCCCGCTAAGCTGTTCCCAGACACCTGACCCTCAGAAAATGTGAGAGAATAAATCTTTGTTGTTTATAGCTCTACATTTTGGGGGCTTCCCTGGTGGCACAGTGGTTAAGAATCTGCCTGCCAATGCAGGGGACATGGGTTCAAACCCTGGTCCGGGAAGATCCCACGTGCCGCAGAGCAACTAAGCCCGTGCGCCACAACTACCAAGCCTGTGCTCTAGAGCCCACGAGTCACAACCACTGAGCCTGTACACCACAACTACTGAAGCCCGCGCACCTAGAGCCCGTGCTCCACAACTAGAGAAGCCACTGCAGTGAGAAGCCCGCGCACCGCAACAAAGAGTAGACCCCGCTCGCCGCAACTAGAGAAAGCCCACGCACAGCAAGGAAGACCCAACGCAGCCAAAAATAAATAAATAAAATAAATAAAATTTTTTAAAAGCTCTATATTCTGGGATAATTTCTTATGTAATGATAGATAATCAATATGCTTGCTTTCTCATTCCTCTCAAGCTTTTGCTGCATTCCTCAGCTTCACCCTCCATATTCACTTCCTGAATTCAAGATTCATCCATTTTTTACGCTTGTTCTGATGCTATTTTTCTAAGGACTCGGCCTGGGCTGATCTTTTTTCACTACCACATGGGCTGGAAAAGGCCACCAGGTTTTAGATAGTGACAAGGTCATTCAGTCTCTTTCTTAAGAACAGGTCTGCTCCAAAGACAAGCACCTTGAATGCTGGTGGGTATGTCTTTCATACATGACCGATGATTGGTATCCAAGGAGTTTAATTTAGTCAAGCAGGCTCCAAAAGACACAAACAGTTCAAGTGGCAGACATCCCAAGTGGAGGCTAATCTGATTGTCCTTGGTGCCAGTACATTCAAATCTGTCATGTGTGGCCAGCCTGCAGTCATGTGGCACCAGAGGGGCAGCTGTATCAACAGGGCCCTTGCAGGTCCGCACACGACGTGGCCAGAGACGGAGTTTCAAATAGGGGAGAAGGAAAGAATGATTAGGGAAAGGAAAAGGAAACCCCCTTGTACAGAAAGGAATTGCTAGCAGACCTGTGTAGGGAGGCAAATCCTATAGTCAGGGCTGCGTTCTTGGAAAGCTGCGTGCCCGCTGCTGTTGTGTGATCGCCACTGCTGGTTATTTGCTCGTTAGCTGGGCGTGCTCTGAGGCCCTTCCAGCAGGTGGTATAATCTGACACTTTGACCAGGATAGCTCCACCCGGACACAGATTGCCACAATGTCCTTGGGATACAGCGTCTGTTCTGTTGCAGGGATAAAAATGCCACATGATAAAAAGACATTTTCTGAGTTTGTGGCATTGTGTGTCCTTTGGGTGACAGACGTACCCAGGAGGAACAGTCAGCCTGGTTCAGGCCCTTGCTCCACATTAACCATCTGTGGAGATCGCTTTACATCTTTGGGCTGTGGTTTCCTCAGCTGAAAAATGACCGTTTTAGCTCCCCTATTGCCTTCTGCCTGCAACCTTCTCTGAGTTGCTGGGGACACACAGTGAAGAACCACAGGCTGTATGTAGGTAAAGCAGGCAACACAGAACCTGGCCCAGAGCAAGGGGTGTTGATATTCAAGACAGTAATAATCTTTGGCCACTGGGGCAAGTGGCCCAGCAAATCCCTCCCACTAGACCCTGCCCAGTCTGCTTCCCTTACGAAGCCCTGTCTTACCCACCCAGCCCGCCAACCTGCAGAACCCAGGTGGACACCCTTCCCTGTTTGCCTCCCTGTGAGCCCTTCTTTGAGTCTCCTTCTCCCTTCTGTAATCAGCTAAGCCAACTCATTCTTTACTGCAGTGAAAAACGACTGGGAACAACTTGCTGTATCAGGTATGCAAGGTGTTCTCGCTTCCAAAAGGTTAAGGCAGTTGGCGTTAACTCTTGACTGGGCTGATTTCAGGCAAAGTGGATAGGACTCCAGGGAGAAGTGGCAGGGATGGGAAAGGCCGCAGGGCTCATGGCGCTCCCCACTTTGGGCTGAGCTCTTGACTCACCTTTCACAGCGCCCTGACCTCTGGTGTGGAAACTGGCACAGCTGATTCCATGTCACGTGTCACGGGGCAGGTTACAAATAGCACGGGGATTAGCAAACCCATCCCAAAACGCCCAGTTCAAGGGCAGAGAAAGCAGTTTAAGTCCGGCAAATCATTAGCGACTGAGAACCAGGAAGGGGGTTCGATGGCAACGCGGGACTGCGATAACCGTGACGACCATACGTGGGAGTCTCGGAGCTAGGACCGAATGCCTGTACGCTTCAGGCATGGACGACCCTTGTCTCACACGCTAATGGAGCGCACGTTTCTGTGACCTGGTGTCTCTATAACCTCTTCGTCGGGGAGCTCGCGGCGAGGGGCTAGCCCCAGTGACCCCAGCCAAGGTCTCTGGAGCGGCAGGAGGGCCACAGGTCCCCGGGTGCACCCGTCCCAGAGGGCGCGGCGGCGGGAACGCAGGGACCCCTGCCTGGGCGGCGGCCACACCGGAGAGGGGGGCAGGCGCTGCCCTTTCTTCCCCACCCCCGGCCCAAATTCTGGGCTCTCGGCCCGGAAGGGAACCGGCTCCCTTCACGCCGCCCGGACCTCGACCGTCGCCTCGCGAGTTGGGACAGCCAGGAGAATCCCAACTTGCCGCCCCGTGCCCGCAGGGCCACTGGCCAAGGAGGAGGAGGAGGCGGAGGGGGGGGCATTTTCCCGGATTCCTCGCGCGCACGGTCACGGACGCGGAAGCCGCCCGGTCCGCCGCCCCGCGCTCTCCACCCCGGAGCCGGGCGCGCCTCTGGACCCCGAAGGGCAGCACCCGGCGCCGGCCAGCTCCCGCCAGTCCGCCCTGCCCTGCCCGCGCCGGCGACGCCTCCTCCGTAAACACCGCGCGGCCCGCCCTCTGCGCCGGGACACACAGGTGGGAGTGTGCGGTGCGGCCCGCCGCCCGGGAGGCCGCGGGTGGAGGCGGGCGCCGGGCTGCCCGCCGACTGCCGGCGCAGACAGCGCCCTCGTAGGACGGAGCCTCAGGTAAGCGCTCCCGGCCCGCGTTCCTCTGCACCCCGGGAGCCCGCGCTCTGTGGCCGCGGGGCGGGCACTGAGCTTTGGGGGCCAGGCTGGGAGCGAGGAGCGGCGCAGCGCGGAGGAGCCGCACTGCACCTGCGCCCGCGGGGGCCGCGCGCCGAGCTTTGCGGACTGGTGTTGCGCTCCGGCTCTCTAAACCCACCAGGCTCTTTCCCGTAAAGGACTTGTGCCTGTCTGCGTCAGTACCCAAACACAGAGAGCTTTGGACGTGGTGACATGCTGCTGATTTGGAAATGTCCTTTGGGAAACAGCGTTGGGGAGGTGAATTTGGCTTTGGGGAAATGAAATGTAGGTTGGTATTTGGAAAAGGTTTAATCTCCTATTAGTGCAGATGTCTCTGAGTCAGTTTGTGAGCGCATCTATGGGGCGGGGAGGGGAGGGGAGAGAGAACGAACTACCCACATACTATTTTGGATGGGGGATTAACACCTATGCCAGGTGCTTAGTCCACCAGTCCATGGAAAGGAAGCTACAAATCCAGTTTTAGGCTTTACTAGTATTGGGGAATTTGCCTTAAGGCAGTTGAAGCCTTGTGACTCACGACAAAGTCCAGGTCTCAGTCCAAGGTACAATGAATTGATAGGACTTTGTGGCAGAGAGTCACCCCTCAGTCATATCTTCAGACCAGCAAAAGATATTACAGGACTCAGAATTTTTTTTTAATTAGTGCAATGCTTTAAATGTTTGTTTCCGCTTAATTACATCTTCATAAATATAGTTTGTCCAAGTTTAACACGGAAGCTTGTTTCCCACCTCTATTTCCTTCTTTCTCCAACTTCCTTCTGATTGTATCTTACTTTTTCCTGGAAAAGCACTTCCTAGCATAAGACCAGTTGTTTCCTTTCTTTACGTAACCTGACCCTACTTGGACATGATTTGGGTTTGTCAAGATGGCCTTGGCTTTAGCGACTCAATCTTGAGCTCCTTCACGTGACCATGGATGCAAGTGGCACAAAAGATTTTAAAAGTTTTCTTTCCTGGAGCAAGTGAAAATGTTCTTTACACTTGGGTTGTCTTTTTGAGTGCCCCAACTTGAAGGGTCCTGGAAAAATATTCCATTCATTAGAGTAAGACAAGATAACTGGATAATAAAGTCAGGGTGTGTAAGGTAGACAATTCTTTACCCACTGCTCGGGATACATTTAATATATGAGAGCCTTGAAGTACCGGGCTTGGGTGGTCTTATGGAAGGTGCTTTGCCACTTGATTTCATGTATACTCTTCTTTCAGAGTCAAGTTCTATTGCTGTTTAGTGTTTTGTGACTGGTGATTTTATCGGCTGCTTATTTTTAACTGGGTCTCAACCTTTTTGTGTAAGTGGGTGGCACCACGGAAGAGGGTGAGCAAGAGGCCACCTGCCCACCTGAGGGACAAGGTGCTACCAGACCCCCCTGGGTTATCCCAGAACCAAGCAGCCAGGCCACCAGATTTCAGGGCAGCCCCAATGTGTGCCTGTTTGAGAACTCAAGAGTCACATTTTGACAGAATTAACTTAAAATCCACCAAACTCACTGTGTTCCTGAACCGCCTTCCCATTCAGTTGAAACTTGGGTCTCCCGTAGATGTGGCCTTAGGATAAAGCAGGGAATGGAAAGTCGCTGCGGTCTAAAATAGGAAATGGAAAGTTAGGTACTGAACGAAAATTTACCGACTTGGAAATACTCATAGCAGCTGTGATGAAATATGGGCTGTTTGTAAATCAGAAACAATCCCTGTGGTTCTTCCTTCACTCACCATTGTTTTTATGTTTTGGGTTTTGGGTTTTTTTGGCCTGGGGAAGTGAGTCTGTTAAGGCTCATAACAGGAAAAGCCACACCCATTTACTTTTGTTGCATGGGTTTTGATTTTTCAAGATACTCTTAGGTGCATGGTAATTGCATTTGCCCTTCTTGCATATCTTTATAAAATTACGTGTTCAGGAGTTTCTGAATGCCAGTTCCTCTGACTCATGAACCAGATCATTGTGCTACCGTGTATCAGTTGCACAAAGTTCTGTTCCCTGTGATTTCATCCTAGTGTGATCTGGGAAAAAGAACAGGGCGGGTCAGGAACACCTGCGCCCACTTTAATTTGGTGTTTGGTTATGTCTGCAGAGTTGTTGAAACCATTGAAGGGAAGGAACACATCCCACCCACCTCGGGGAAGTGGCCTCTTCTGGCCATGTCTCCCGCAGCTGCTGCCGAGCCAGATGGGGTCCAGGGAGACAGGCGTGTCACCAAGCTCATTTTCTTCCTTTTTGTCGTCGGTGCTATCCTGCTGTGTGTGGGAGTCCTGCTCTCCATCTTTGGGTTCCAGGCATGCCAATACGAAACCCTCCCAGACTGTAGCATGGTGCTGAAGATCTCCGGGCCCGCGTGTGCCGTGATTGGGCTGGGGGCTGTGGTCCTGGCCCGCTCCCGGGCACGACTTCAGCGAAGTGAGGAGCGCCTGCGAGGCAACCGGGGGGCCTCCGACCGAGCCTTCCTCTGTGGGGAGAGCCGCCAGTTTGTCCAGTGTCTCATCTTTGGGTTTCTGTTCCTGACGAGTGGTATGCTCATCAGCGTACTGGGCATTTGGGTCCCCGGGTGTGGCTCAGACTGGGTGCAGGAACCGCTGAATGAGACAGACACTGCTGACTCAGAGCCCCAGATCTGTGGATTCCTGTCCCTGCAGATCTTGGGACCCTTGATTGTGCTTGTGGGATTGTGTTTCTTCGTGGTTGCCCATGTTAAGAAGAGAAACAACTCGAATGTGGGCCAGGATGCTTCTGAAAGTGAAGAGAGACAGACCCAGAACATGGAGCCCGTCCAGGTCACTGTAGGTGGGTGGCTGTCCTTCCTGTTCTTGTTCATATCACCATGGCTGTAGCATCAAGGCTTCACTGAGCTGCTCCCGGGTCTGGCCTAGATTCTCTTTCTCCTTCTCTCTCTTTGTCCCTGTCCCTGTGTGTGTGTGTCTCTCTCTCACACACAGAGACACACACACATACACGCACGCAGATGCACACAGACACAGTTCTGCTGCTGTACTTATCCCCATAAGAATCCTTGAGCACATCATCTCCTCCCAGCCATTCCTTATTATCTAGCAAAAGCATTGGGACATTAACTTGTGACCTTGACTAAGGTCACAGAGCAAATAAAGAGGAAAGTGAGAGGATCCTTGAGGAAAGCCTGGGAGCCTTCTAAAACCTCAGGTACCTGCCAAGTGACCCTGTTTCCCCTGTTATTCTCACACCAAACACTTAGGGCACTTCTGGTTGTTGGAAATGTGGGTTCTCATCCCTGACTGGCTGTCTTTGGAAGTCCTGAACCTCTCCTGGCCTTACTTTGTGTATTTATAAAATGGGCACTGCATTTCTAAGATTCCTGACAGCACTAATATCTAGGGTTCTGAATCTGTCACCAGTCCATCGGTCTTCCATGTTCTGAGGGAGCCTTCTGTACTGTTTTCTGCATCATTCTTCATTTTCTGTAATTTCATCCTTGGCTTCAGGGTCGGAGCAAGGTTTGGAAGCAGTGGCATAGACAAAGATGAAACATGACAGCACCTGTCGCTTCTTTCCTCCGTGGAGTGCCTACAGAGTGTCCCTTCGGGTCCCCAGGGATCTGCAGAAGAGCTGGATCACCATTTCCCAGAGTCAGGTCCCCACAGAACCATACCAGTAGCTTTGGCCTCACGTTCACACAGACAAAACACCCCCACCGCTGCTCATTTTTGCAAATCACTGTTTTATTTCAGTCTCCCACTCTGAAGCCACAGCCTTAACATGTAAAAGGCTGGGCGGGCAAAGAGGATTACAGAGCAGAAACCGTGGAAGGAACAGGGAAGGAAGGTGGCGAGTGAGATGTTTCTCGCGGGTGGGGCCATCTGTCGAGCTGGCGGTACTCACTGTGGGGATTCCCTGGGCTGTGGACTTTGCATGGTATTGGCCTCAGAAAGGAAGGGCGGATGGATTTACAGACGATCCTTGTGTTCAGCCAGGGTTGAAGCTCCCAACTTCCTTATTTGTGCGTTTATATAATTACGGTGACAACATCAATATCAGTTATACGTTAATAATAGCAAACAAATATATAGGGCTTATTCTTGGGCCAAATACCCATCTAGGTGTATTTTAGCGTGTACTCGTCAAGGGCCTGTTGTGTGAAATTCATTCACACCTACAACAATCCACTGAGGCAGATGCTTTTAGTGTCTCCATGTTAAAGATAAAGAAACCAAGGGTCAGGGATCCCAGGTAATTTGCCCAACGTCACAAACTAGCAAGCGGCAGAGCCAGGACCCTAACGGAGGCGGTGGGCCTGCGTATGCTTGGCCCTTGCATAGCGCCCTCCCCAGGCACTTGCTGTAATTCTGTTTCTGCAGGCTTCATCCTTCACCAGGTGTCCCGGGTTGTTGTTACATGAGGAAAGGGCTCACCCAATATTATAGACGTTCTTAGTTCTTTCAGGGAACACAGTGGGGTCCAAGTAAATACTTTCATGAGACATTCACGGTCTTCCACTTAGTTGGGAGCATTTCAAGGTGTGCCCTTTGGGTTTACTATCCGGGAGTTTTGGGGCCCAGCTTTCTTCCTGCTGGTTGGAATGGGGGGCGGCAGGGAGCAGGGCTTGTGCTGGAATGACTCCTGGGCGGTTCTGTCCTGATGTTGGCACTGCGTAGTTTCAAATCTTTTCCACATAACCGTGTAAGTCCTATCAAACCTGTGAAAATCTGGCACCTTGTCTTTCTCTCCTTTGGTATTATGGAATAGGGTTTACATTTTTAGAAATCGTGCCTTTCGGCACAGTTGTTAAGACTCCAGGCGTTGTCCGTCAATGGTCAGTTCTGCCTTGTGAGGGAAATTGGGGTGATAAGAGGCAGTCCTTGGCTAAGTGCCAGAAAGCAGCTCTTCCCAGAATGGAAGACAGAAGAGAGAAACCAAGATGCATGATATCTGCATTGTGGGCACACCTAGTGCTGGACCCTGGATGCACAAGCCGGTGTATGGTCAACTCACAGAGGACATCAAGTCTTTCAGGACATAGTGGAAGGGAAACCCCAGGGGCATGGGACTTTCCGGGGAGAGCAGGAGGGCTGGGAGCTGACCTGGCAGAGGGGTGGCTAAGCCTCAGAGATAACTGGAGACTCTGAGTACTTCCTTGTCTGTGTTTGATAGGTGATCAGCCTGCTTTAGAGGCTTGTTTCCAGATCCTTTGTCCTACAATGTATAATTAAAGTGAACATTCAACCTACCTTCCTCTGACCTACGAAGACCTTCTGAAAAAATTAAATGAGAATCCCAAGACAACCACTATGCTTTTTCCAGCTTCGGTTAGCGATGTATATTAAAAGCTTGAACCGCCATCTCCTTGCAGAAGGAGAGATGGAGTTAATGCATTTTCTGCAGGGCTAAGTTACCTCTGCGGAGGCGACTGAGGCATCTAGGTGGAGAGTGGAACCACTTGTCCGACTGCCAGTTGGGAATGTTTCTTCAGACATGCACATAGGTGCCACTTGCTGGTGGTTGTGAAGAAAGTCCCTTTGAGGATGTGTTACAGTTGAGAGAGCTTGCTCCGTGCTCAGCACCGTTTTAACCCCGCGTGCAAATCCAGTCCTCCTACCTGTCCTCTGAGGCAGGTACAGTTACAGCCTGCCGTTTACAGGTGTGGTGGCTGAGGGAGGCCTAGAGAGGGCACGTAACTTGTTCAGGGCCACACTTGGTGGGAACTGGCAAGTGGAACCCCGGTAACTCTAGAGAACCCTGCAGCTACCTAGGTGAGCATCAGCTCTGCTACCAGTAAAAACCGTCTCCTCCCTGCAGGGAAGTAAAGTCCTCTTTCCTCTTTCATTCTTCCTGAGCTGTCATTTGGTGCTGCCAGCTTATCAGAGGCCACCCTCAGACCTCATTTCTAGAAGGTTCTGGGCAACTCATCTGGTACATTTTGTGTTGGAATCAAATTAGAGCTTGCATCTGGTCCCCAGTTCTCCTCGCCCAAACACAGGGATGTCTTCTGGAGCGAACAGTACCAACAGAAATGCAACAAAACAAAACAAAACAAAAAAAACCCTAGCTTTTCTTTGAGTTTGACTTTCTTTTGTAAAGCTTGGAAGAAACATTGGTAGATAAAAAAAACTCTTCACGTGCATAAACCACAACTATGGAAATAGGGATGATGGGCTGTATTGTGGCTGTACTGTCATTTGTTCAGAGGTTGAAACTGCATTTGAGGAGTGGAGGCGCTTTATCCAACAGCTAACTTTTGAAGAATTAAAATTGTAAGTAGAAAACGAGAAAAGCTTTGTAGCAGCAGACATCCCAGGGGAGGTAAGGAACATTGTTAGCAAATGCTTCACAGAAATGCTTTAGCTCAGACTTGCTATGAAATATAGGCCCACTATTTTTTTTTTTCATGTGGCAAGATAGACAACATACAATTTACCAGTTTAATCATTTTAAAGTGTAGAGTGGTATTAAGTACATTCACCATGTTGTACAGCCACCACCATGATCAATTCCCGGAAGTTTTTCATTATCCTGAACAGAAACCCTGCCTGCATTAAACACTAAGTCCAGTCGCCCTAGCCTCCAGCCCCTGGCAACTTCCACTCTCCGTCTCTGTGAGTTGGATAGGCTCACTTTTAAATTCTGGTGTTTTGACCTTTTCTATAGATGGGCCAAATATATAATTAATTTCTTTAGCTGTTGCTCATTTGCTTGCATTTAGTACTCATCTATCGTCAATGAAATGTTGTGTTTCCTTAGGTGATGCCGTGATCATATTCCCACCTCCTCCACCACCTTACTTTCCTGAGTCTTCAGTTTCTGCAGCTACTCGGAGTCCTGGGGCTGACGGTTGGCTCCCAAATGAAAGTCCACCTTCATATTACAGTATTTTTAACTATAGGTAAGACTTCCCGTTTGAACGTCAAGAGTAGGAAAGTTTAACCTTTTCAGGCCTGTGTCTACGTTCAGGCCAAATCAGCTTCAAGGCTATGGTAGAGGTGTAGCCATCCAAGTATGAGTATCTTTTTGGCTGACATTGTGCCAGAATCGTTGCCTTAATATTCCTAGTACTTTTCAGGAAACTTTGGGCGGCACACGAGTTAAAAATTATAAAAGTGGTTATGCCGGGTTCACATGAAGCCTTCTCCAGGCATCTTTATGTGGTCCTAGCAGGGCTGACCCTCAAAATGCTGCACAAACCCATCAGCCGTCCCGAGCGCTGGAGCAGAACTCAGGAGGCCCCTGCTAAGTTAGGTGTTGCTGCTTTAGACTGTGGGAGGGGGGAGGGTCCCCGGGGACCTCCAGCAGGTACAGAGCATTTCAGTATCTAATGGAGATACTCGAGTGGCCGGCTGAAATCAACCTGCACCCTGACTTGACCACGCCAGGCTTCTCCCCTCAATATTAAGTTGTTCCCTGGGCCTCAGAGCCTTCTCAGATTGACCGAAGAGAAATACGAGATCCCCATCCCCATCCCCCATGCTTTCCACATACCACAAATTTGGAGGCGTACCTGGGGTCAGATTAAACAGTGTAAATATAAGTGTTTTTCCTTGAGGCAGAGGGATGCCATTGAAGGCTGTGGAGTCACGGCCACAGGGTCCGAGCAGTGGTTAGCACAGCTCGTGATGGGGAAAGGCTGGGGGTGACCAGACCGGAGAGGAAGCCTTCTCTCATGGACAGGCTGAACATGGGGCTGGGGCTGGGGTGGTCAGAAAGGGAGGAGTGTGTGAGGATGTCTGCTGTGGAGGACGACAGGGATGAAGAGCGGAGATGATGATGTCAAGGGTGAGTGACAGGGACAGGGAATGTCCCTGACTGAGGAAGACAGAGACGGGGCCTGTGTAAGTGGGAGAAGATGTGAGCTGGCTTGCAGTAGAGGGAGAGCGAGGTGTGGGCCTTTGAGCTAGACCGGATGGGCCAGGTCTTGGGAGAGAGATGGGGTACTGGAGATGAAATGGCAAAGAGGCTGCTGAAACCAAGAGGGCAAGGCGACAGAGGCCTGTGGAGAATCCACGGGCGGGGAAGGCATGAAAGGAAGGAGTTCTGGGAAGTGTCAGGGATGAGCAGGGCTGGAAAAGGCTCTGCACCTTCCCACATGGGAAACCAGGGTGTAGGAAGTGAAGGTAGGATCACTGGAAAATCTCACAGGGCAAAGCAGGCCTCAGTGAAAAGTGGCTTTTGAGACACGTGCATTTTTGAAAGCATTGAGAAGCAGGACATGAGAGATGTCACAAGTGTGCTAGGGATGGGGGCTGCCATACCTGGTCATTCATGTTTCACGGCACGTGTTCTTGTACCTCAAACCGGGTGATGAGCTGGAGATCTGACCAGGGATGAATGCAGGAGTTCCCCTGTGTGGGTGAAAGGGAGGTTAGGTTCTGGACATTTGTAGAATTCTCTTAGTGAATTTTTATATTCTTTTCTCCAATGATGAACTTCCCAGAGCCCAAAAATAAATGTCTATTTCTACGGCTACTAAAAACTACTCCTACGGCTGTTGCTATGCCAGAGTCTGCCTTTTCTTACATTACCTCAGGTCATTCTCATAGTTACTTAGAAGGTAGGCACTGTCATCATTCCCATTTTACAGATGAGGAAACTGAGGCTTAGAGAGGTTAAGTAACTTGCCTGAGATCAGACAGCTAGAAAGCAGCAGAGTGGAAATTCAGATGCAGGTCTGCCCTTTGCTAGACCCCACTCCATTAACCAGTACGTCTTCCTGCCTTCCTTCAAGTTTTTGGCTTAATGATTTAATTTTCTCTTTGCATAAGTTTGTCTGCCTTCCATTAGCCGTCTCAGAAGATGAAGTAGCAGAGAAGAGTAACTGTGTGTGTGCATGTTCTCTTCGGAAGGCAGCTATGTGTTTGTACTCTACGTCTTTTCAATGACAAGGGGAATGACAACAGGAGTGAGACAGTCTTAAAGTAACCATGAGCTCTAAGGACAGGAAGGGGTAAGAAATCAAAACATATCTATGCAGAATAGAATATGGAAGAAATTACTCTGGAGACCCTTGCAAACGTTTCCAAATGCATCTAATTAAACATGTGAAAAGAACCTGGTAGTTAAGGCATGTGACTGAGTCCCTCTGCTCCCTTTCATGTTCTCTCTCCTTCTTCATAGGATCCCAACTCCTGAGGGCCAAGGCGCAGCCTCTGAGAGAGACGGTGAATCTATATATACTATTTCTGGGACTGCTTCATCCTCTGAGACCTCACACACTCCCTGTCTCTCATCCGAATTGCCTCCCAGATATGAAGAAAAAGAAGCTGCTGCCCCCACATCCTTGTCTCCATTTTCTGAGCCTTCCCCACCATGAGCCATGGACTCCAGTTCAATTTTTTATAGAATCAATCACTATTTAATTTGTTTTTCTAATAAAAAATACAATAGAATCGGCTATGTCCTGACTTCCTGGTGTAGTATCAACATCAATAACAAACCTTCCAGATTAAGCTATCAATGCTTCAGACCACAGGAGGGGGAGCGTGCCTCTGGCTGGGAATCTAAGATGCTTCTCTCATTGAGGCCTCCTACTCTGGGAGGTGGGTGGGATCGTTTGCATTGGTGGATGAAAAAGCAGAGGCTCAGAAAGGCTCATTAACTTATTCAAGGTCACATTGCTTCTAAATGGTGAGGTTGGGCTTTGAACCTATCTAGCTAGTTTCTGAAAGCCAGGTGCATATCTCTACCCTGTGCTGTCAAAGGCCAACCAAAAGAACTGGTTAATGTTTAGCTTGGCCCATTGGGTTTCCAATGTTCATTGTTTCTGGGGCAGAGAAACCAGATTACTTTCCTCATTTCTTTATTATTTCTTGCACCTCTTCTTCCCTTTCTTCTCCCTCTCCTCCTTCTTCCTCCTTTCCCTATTCCTTTTTTCTTTTTTTCTTTTTTTCATTCTGAAAGAAGGTAGTTAGGGTAACTAGGTAATTTTCACTGGGGCAGTTACCAGCATACTGATATCCTAAAGCCTTCTTATAGTGATGTGATATTTTTGGAGAAGAAATTTCTTGGGGCACTTTGGTAACTAGATTTCCCCTGGAGAGGTTCATGAGGGATGAGTCTTTCTGTACTATAAGGTGCCCGACTGTCTGGACCACCAACTTTTATTCTTATAAAGCTATTGCTGAACAAAAGCGTTTGTATAGTTGGGTGCAATAATATTTATTTACTTCTAGATATAAACCTTAAAAAATAATCACTAAGTATTATCAGTTCTACCCAGGAAACACTGATTTTTAGAATCTAAAGTCTGTAGGAAAAAAAATAAATTCTGTAGGAACTTAGCATTTTTGTTAACAAAATTTGATGTAGCAAAAATGAACTTTTTAGGCCTTTTACCACAAGCCATCATCCCCATAAAAATCAGTATTATCCAGCATTTAAGTGCCTGAAAGCAGAATTTAAAGGCGTTAATGCTCCAATAGTTTAACTGAAGTAATGACTGATTTCATGGGAATTGCCACTGCAATAAATCAGGAGTAACAGTCTGTACCAGAAGGACTGATCTATTTCTAAACTGGACATCTATTAGACTGAACTGCTCTCAAAATTCTGCGCTTTTTTTTCCTGGAAGGTTCATTATTCACATTTTCATATTAGAACAAAGGGTAGATTATCACCACTTCCTTCTGTTATTTGCTTAAAATGATTAAGCTGAAACTTCTAGGTAGAATTAAACACTTACGAGTTCTCCTATATAATCAAGAGCATTTTTAATGGCTCAAAGCTAGGGTTTGTAACTGGTCATTTTACTTTTATATGCTAGTAAACTTAAATGGTAGTTGTTAGCAATGCTTAGGTATAAGTTGGACCTTCTGGTTGGGGAAGTCTGCCTTACCTCCATCAGTCTCCGCAGTATTCAGCCAAGTGGGAACAGACGAAGCCACGACAATCGAAGGGGTCCCCAAGCGTGAGATGTTTATTGCAGAACTGAATCGTGGGCAGCTGAGCTGGGACGAATCATTTAGTCATACGAAGATGCATTCTTTGCCTATCAAGGTTCTGGCAAAGGATGATAGCTTCTGAAAACCCATCTGGTGGTCTGCTACTTATTTTCTTTATATGTGTTAACTTTTTTTTGATGTGAAATTAATCGTATAAGATTAACCATTTTAAGCTGAACGATTCAGTGGCATTCGTTAAATTCACAACGTGGTACAGCCACCACCTCTATCAAATTCCAAAATATTTTCATCACCCCAAATAATACCCCATACCTAGTAAGTAGTCACTCCCCACTCCCTCCCCCCTCCCTACCTCCTGGCAACCACCAATCTGCTTCTGTCTCTGTAGATTTACCTTTTCTGGGTATTTCATATAAGTCATATGATACAATATGTGCACTTTTGTGGCTGCCTTTCATTTAGCATGCTGTCTTAGAGATTCATCTACGTTGTACTGTGTATCAGTACTTCATTCCTTTCTGGAGCTGAATAATATTCCACGTATGTACGTGCCACAGTGTATTCACGATGGGCGTTTGGGTTGTGTCAGCCTTCTGGCTGTAGTGAGACACGTGCTTTTTTTAAAGCAGCTATTTTTTTTTTTAAATAATACAATTTAATACTCAAGCTGCTGAAGAATTTAGGAAAAGAAAAAGATCCAGTGACCTCAAAGTGTCTCTAGAGGCTAGTTCATCATCATCACATCAGACTTTTTGACTAAAACCCCCCTGTAACTCACAGAGACATGAGGCCGTCTCCCTCCTCTGTGCCCTGCAGGCTGTAGCCCTGGCACCAAGGACACAGAGGGCACATAACCGTTCCCAAGTCTGTCTCTTCTACTCGACTGTGAGCTCACTGAGAGCAGGCCATGTCAGATGTTTCTTATGATTTCCAGAGTCTGCTCCTAAGAAGGCCCTCAGGGAGAAGCAGGAAGGAATCCAGCCCTAACTCCCATCATTTCTATCTGTGGGGCGGGTGAAAGATCTCAAGAGAAGGGAAAGCTGTTTCTACCAGCAGCCTCTTACCCCAAGTTCCAGGTGCTTACCAGTCACACCCTTTGTATCAATTATACTCTCCGCAGCTTTAGCCGCTGCACTATTCAAACATTCACTGCCAACTTTGTTCATTCTCCTGGAGTTCAGAGCCCGCTTCTGTTTGGTGGTACCAAAGGCTTCAATGCAAGAATCCATCTTTTCTCTAAAAGATTTGGTGTGACTCTCCAGCGTCGATTGACTCTGAACTGATTCATCGGAATACAGCGGCTGCATATTGAACAATTCAGCATCATATACATCCATTTGGCCAGAGATCTTGTTCAAAATTCCCACAAAGTACCTGCAGAGAGTGTTGCATTTCAGGGCTCCAGTCCCAAATAGTTAATAGTGTAGCTATTAACATTCGTGTACAAGTATTTGTTGGAGTACCTGTTTTCAACTCTTATGGGTACATACCTAGAAACGGAATTGCTGGATCATACGTGAACTTTAAGTTTTTGAGGAACTGAACACTGTTTTCCACAGAGGCTCCACCTTTTTATATCCCCACCAGCCCTGTACAAAAGTTCAATTCTTCCACATCCTCACCACCACTTATTTTCTGTTATTATTATTGTCACCTGAGTACAAAGTGGTATCTCATTATGGTTTTGATTTCAATTTCCCTAACAACGGGAATAATAATGTTGAGCATCTTTTCATGTATTGTTTTGAACACCAAACGTTATCAGGAGCATAAGAAATCTTACTCCAATTTTCCTCCTGTGACATTGGGAGGTATGAAAATAGTGATGAGGTCGGCAACTTCAGGTGGAACTACCCACGCCAGGTACTACCATGCTGCCTCTACACTATGAAAACCCCTTCTTGTGATATCTTTGTCCTCCCCTGGAGATCAGTTAAGTGGACTAACCCAATCAACAAATTCTAATGAAAGTGAAGGGACAAGGTAAGGTCCCTTTGGCATTTCTATGAGCTATGGAGGAATGGGCAGGTCAATGAACTGTTTTCAGAGGATGAAAGCTGAGGGGGAAGGTAAGCATGTGTTCATCCAATTTCCATCTGAAAAGTTGGAGTGGGGTGAGGAGAAGGGCATTTAAAGTTGGCCTCTTTAACACTATCCCTATCAAATTACCCATGACATTTTTCACAGAACTAGAACATATAATCCTAAAATTCATATGGAACCATAAAAGACCCAGAATTGCCAAAGCAATCCTGAAGAAAAAGAACAAAGCAGGATGCATAACCCTCCCAGGTTCCAGACAATACTACAAAGCTACAGTAATCAAAACAGTATGGTATTGGCACAAAGAAAGACATATGGATCAGTGGAACAGAATAGAGAGCCCAGAAATAAACCCATACACCTAAGGTCAATTAATCTTCTACAAAGGAGGCAAGATTATACAATGGAAAAAAGATAGTCTCTTCAGTAATGGTGTTGGGAAAGCTGGACAGCTGCCTGTAAATCAATGAAGTTAGAACACTCCCTCACGCCATACACAAAAATAAACTCAAAATGGCTTAAAGACTTAAACATAAGACATGACACCATAAAACTCCTAGAAGAGAACATAGGCAAAACACAATCTGACATAAATCATAGCAATGTTTTCTTAGGTCAGTCTCCCAAGGAAATAGAAATAAAAACAAAAATAAACAAATGGGACCTAATCAAACTTACAAGCTTTTGCACAGCAAAGGAAACCATAAACAAAATGAAAACACAACCTGAAGAATGGGAGAAAATATTTGCAAACGATGAGACCGACAAGGGCTTAATTTCCAAAATATACAAACAGCTCATACAACTCAACAACAAAAAAACAAACAATCCAACCCAAAAATGGGCAGAACACCTAAATAGACATTTCTCCAAAGAAGAAATACAGATGGCCAGTAGGCACATGAAAAGATGCTCAACATTGCTAATTATTAGAGAAATGCAAATCAAAACTACAATGAGGTACCTCTTCTCACCAGTCAGGATGGCCATCATCAAGTCTACAAATAACAAATGCTGGAGAGGGTGTGGAGAAAAGGGAACCCTCCTGCACTATTGGTGGGAATGTAAGTTGGTGCTCTCACTGTGGAAAACAGTATGGAGGTTTCTCAGAAAACTAAAAATAGAATTACCATATGATCCAGCAATCCCACTCCTGGGCATATATCCAGACAAAACTATAATTCAAAAAGATACATGCACGTCTATGTTCATAGCAGCACTATTCACCATAGCCAAGACATGGAAACAACCTAAATGTCCATCAACAGATGAATGAATAAAGGAGATGTGGTGCATATATACAATGGAATACTACTCAGCCATAAAGAAGAATGAAATAATGCCATTTGCAGCAACATGGATGCAACTAGAGATTATCATACTAAGTGAAGTAAGTCAGAAAGAGAAAGACAAATACCATATGATATCACTTATATGTGGAATCTAAAATATGACACAAATGAACCTATCTATGCAACAGAAACAGAATCACGGATGTAGAGAACACACTGGTGGTTGCCAAGGGGGAGGGGGTTGGGGGAGGGATGAAGTGGGAGGTGGGTGTTAGCAGATGTAAGCTTTTATGTATAGAATGGATACACAACAAGGTCCTACTGTATAGCAGAGAGAACTATATTCAATATCCTATGATAAACCATAATGGAAAAGAATATTAAAGAAAGAATGTGTACATATGTATAACTGAATCACTTTGCTATACAGCAGTCATTAACACATTATAAATCAACTGTACTTCAATTTTTAAAAAATTAAAAAACAGAAGTTAAGGTGGGCTCTGTGACAACCTTGTGTGATGTGACTGTTGGCCTTCTAGTTAATATGTAGAGGACTGAGGCCATGTGAGTGGTGGGTTTCTCCTGAAGGGGGTCATTATTCCAGGGAAGGTCACAGGAAAGGAATGCTTCCAGAGATACGAAGTAGACCTCAGAAATCAGCCTTAGGTGGGCAGAAGAGAGATGGTAGTTTGGTTGGAACTGCAAGGATCCATGATGATAAGAATCAAGATGATTGTTGAAAAAGTTAAACTCCTGAGTCCCATTTCAGACTGGCCTAATCTCCAGGGGGGTAAAGTTTATTGTCTGGGAATCTGGGAAACACTTCCTGTGAGGACAACAGAGGGAAACTGTGGAAGCAGCACCTTGTGGGCTAGATTATCTGGGATTATGAGCTCCTTGTTTGTGACTTCAAGGCCTTCTGGAGGGTCCTGTTTACACATCCCAGCCTGTGCTAAAGGTCTTTGAGGGATAGGATGTGGGTCCCCAGTTAGACCCCAGTGCTGATGGGGGCTTCACACAAATGCCCAGTGCTAGCCTTCTAGGCAACTCTGCACGTGATTCATGAGAGAGCCCCAAGGGAGTGCGGAAACAAAGGCAGGGTCGTGTCACCTGCCCTTTCCTCCTGTATTTCCAGACTGGGGAAATTTGGACTCATTTTTTAAGGAAGGCATGGTTTTGTGTTGGAAGAGGTCAACGGCTACATGTCTACAACTGGAAGCATCAAAGACATTTATCAGGATAAGGCAGAGTAGAGGAAAACACTAGCTGGGTTGAAATGGAAAATACTTGAGATTGTCCAAGTGGGCAGAAGTTTGAAAACTGCCTCAGACAGGGCCCCTTCCTCTCAGTGCCTTCCAGCCCCTGATGGACCAGTCAGTGTGGTAGACTGGGCTCTGCCAGCTGCCACCCTGGACACAGGAAACGCAGATCCCTGAGCCTCTGGTGTAGAAGCTTCTCCAAAGGGAAGAGAGGTCGGGAAGCACCCTGAGAGGGTGGTGAGTGGGCCGGAGGGGTGAAATGTCCTCTCACTGTTAGTGGGCAACCATGCATGGTTGGGCTGCTTCATGCCATGAGCCCTCCTGGGGTATTGCATACCTGGAATTCCTGGAGTATCATGCATGCTGCCACCAATCTGAGTACCCCAACAGGAACAGAGGGGATGATATCCAGGCAGCTTTCGCTAGTAAGGAATGCTTTGGTGGGGGAGGGGGAGGGCGGAGATTCCTGCTGAGCGAAGCATGGGACTGCTTGGATAGGCTCTCTGCGTCTTGCTTCGTTCAGCAGGGTGCGCAGCCCTCTGGTTGGGTGTGGCCCATGCTGGGAGCGCAGGGTGACTTCATGTCCTCACTCCCGGATGGGGCAGGGTGGCAGAGAGCAACCTGATGAGAAGGCGGTTAGTTAGGCAGTGATTTAACTGCTCTGCGTGTTCTCCTGGAGGCTGCGCAGGCCTGAAGGTGCGGAAGCTGGGCAGGCCAGTTTGGTGGGCGTGGATGAGCCACCACTGCTGTCCTGTGCCAAGTCACTCGTAAGACATTTCCTTAAAGGCCTCTGAAGAGTGAGTGAGTCCTGCCTGCAGGTGCTGGGTGGCCAAATGGCTTATTCATTAGGAGTTTTCACAAAGGCAGAGGCCTGTCTCTTCCACAGGATGGAGAGGCTTGGCGAGGTCCTTGTCTCTACAAGGGCTATAGTTCTTCCTCAAGCTCAGGGTCCTCCTGGTGGCCCAGACCCCATGTAGGAAGTAATCACTTCCCCGTCTGTCAGGTCTCCCAGGCCCCACCAGACACTCTCTGGTGCTCCTGCCTTCCTTCAGGCCTTTAGGTGCTAAGTTGCTCCAAGATTTCCTTCCTCAGGCCCTGAAGCTCTGCTCTCTCAGCCCTTTTTGTCCAGCTGGAGTTTTCCCATAGGAGTCTGCAGGGTGGGAGCCAGAGCACAGCTCTGCAGGTGCCAGACCAGGCTGAGCTGCTTTCCCGCTGCCACTCCATGAACACTAACAGTTGTTTGCAATCCACGGGTGGAATCTTACAGAGCCTGATGTCCTTCAAAGGGTCTGTGTCCTTCATGGCTGTGTGCTAGGGCGGGAACTTCACACCTGGTTAGACGTGTGTGGCCTTGGGCAGGTCGCTGCACTGCTCCTGTCCTAGCGCATCTCTGGGGTGCCCTTCTGCTCTGGAAAAAAGCCAGAATTGCAGTCCAGCTTCTATAAGGGTCTCCTCTTTCCATAGTAGGTTGCTGGCTTTGGAATTCCTTCTCTGTTTGAATTACAATTCAATACTACTACCATTAAAACTACTAAGTAGGGCTTCCCTGGTGGCGCAGTGGTTGAGAGTCCACCTGCTGATGCAGGGGACACGGGTTCGTGCCCCGGTCTGGGAAGATCCCACATGCCGCAGAGCAGCTGGGCCCATGAGCCATGGCCGCTGAGCCTGCGTGTCCGGAGCCTGTGCTCCGCAACGGGAGAGGCCGCAACAGTGAGAGGCCGGTGTACCACAAAAAAAACAAAAACTACTAAGTAAAGTAAAAGATTTTTTGAAGTTTTTAGATCCTTATAATATATCTCACTTAAGCACATATGTAAACTTAGAGTACTGTGTTGAAAGTCATTTAGATAATTATGTTTCTTTGCTTTTATGTTACTGATTTGATATACAATTAGGGTCATTTATTCCCGTTAATATTCAGTATTAAGATTAATTTTAATTTAATTTTTGAACACATAAAACATATACTATTTGAAACGATGTGCTAAAAAAAGGCTTGGTTCTACCCCTTTCTTATCTACCCTGTTCCATCCACCCCTTCTAGGTCATCATTATTTTGATTAGGTTCAGATATATATTTCCAGTGTTTCTTTGTTGATATATATGTGTGTATATATATATGTGTGTGTATATATGTATATGTGTATATACATACATGTGTATATATATACACACATATATACATATATACACATATATATCTACATATATATCTATATCTATGTACGTACATATATACAATCTATATTTACATATAATAATACCTATTGCAATATATATGCTAATATATGGTATACAATATGCTAATATATTACAATATATACTAATATATAGCATATAATATATATTATATATACTAATATATAGTGTGTAATATATAGTATTTTATATATCTATTTATTTATTTATATACTAATATATGCTGCTCAGCACCTTGCTTTTTTTCTTTTTTACATTTTTATTGGAGTATAATTGCTTTACAATGTTGTGTTAGTTTCTGCTGTACAACAAAGTGAATCAGTTATATGTATACATGTATCCCCATATCCTCTCCCTCTTGAGCCTCCCTCCCACCCTCCCTATCACACCCCTCTAGGTGGTCACAAAGCATCGAGCTGATCTCCCTGTGCTACGCGGCAGCTTCCCACTAGCCATCCATTTTACATTGTGCATCTGGCTTTTCTCATCTAATAAATACCTCCTGGCAATCGTTCCATATGGAGAGTTCTTTCTCATTTTTTTTGGTATTAGCTACATAGTACCCCATTATGTGACTATGCCACAGTTTGTTCAACTATTATGGACATTTAGGTTGTTCCTAAACTTTTTTTTTTTCCCTTTGGCTACATTGGGTCTTTGTTGCTGTGTGTGGGCTTTCTCTAGTTGTGATGAGCGGGGGCTACTCTTCATTGTGGTGCGTGGGCTTCTCATTGCGGTGGCTTCTCTTGTTGCAAAGCACGGGTTCTACGTGTGTGGGCGGCAGTAGTTGTGGCGCCTGGGCTCAGTAGTTGTGGCTTACGGGCTCTAGAGCTCAGGCTCAGTAGTTGTGGCGCACTGACTTAGTTGCTCTGCGGCATGTTGGATCTTCCCAGACCAGGGCTCGAACCCGTGTCACCTGCATTGGCAGGCAGATTCTTATCCATTGCACCACCAGGGAAGTCCCCTAATCTTTTAATATTACAAATAATGTCACAATAAATAACCTTGTGCTTATGTTGTTTTTAATTTGAGTAGGTGCATCTTCAGTGCAAACTTCTAGAAATGAGCCACTTTGAAAGGTAAATGCATATGTAATTTTGTTAGATATTGCCAAATTTTCCTCCATAAGGTGTCTGCCATTTTGCAGTCTCATTAGCAATATGTAAAAGTGCCTATTTCCTAACAGCTTCATCAATAGAGTGTGTTGTCCAAATCCAACTTTTGGATTTTTGCCAATCTGCTAGGCAAGAGATCATATTTCGGGGCTGTTTTAATTTACATTTCTCTACCTATGAGTGACACTGAGAATCTTTTCAAAGGTTAAGAGCTTTTTGACTATTCTGTGATCTATCTGTTTATATTCTTTGCTCATTATTGGGTTGTAGTCTAGTTTGGGGTTGTTGTTTTTTTTAATTTAACTCAATTCTTTCTTGAGGCAAGCAAAGTAACTTTTTACTTGTACCTATTAGAGAGCTATATTGGGTTGGCCAAAGAGTGCCTTAGGTTTTTAAGTAAAAATAAGACACATTTTTCATTTTCACCAAGAACTTTATTGAACAATGTACTCACCCTTTTGTTCCATTACCTTCTGCCATTTTTCAGGCAACTTCGTAATTCCATCTTCCCAAAACTTTCTATCTTTTTGAGCAAAGGACAGTTCCTGGTGCCTTTTACAGTCTTCCAGGGAATTGAAATGTTTTCCATTAAGAGAATTTTGTAAAGACCTAAATAAATGCAAATGCGAAGGTGCAATGTCTGGTGAGTATGGCAGATGAATCAGAACTTTCCAGCCAAGCTGTAACAGTTTTTGCCTGGTCATCAAAGAAACATGCGATCTTGCGTTATCCTGATGGAAGATTATGCATCTTCTGTTCACTAATTCTGGACGCTTCTCGTCGAGTGCTGCTTTCAGTTAGTCTAATTGGGAGCAGTACTTGTTGGAATTAATCGTTTGGTTTTCCGGAAGGAGCTCATAATAGAGGACTCCCTTCCAATCCCACCATATACACATCATTTTCTTTGGATGAAGACCGGCTTTTGGTGTGGCTTTTGGTGATTCATTTCGCTTGCCCCACGACCTCTTCCGTTCCACATTATTATACAGCATCCACTTTTCATCGCCTGTCACAATTTGCTTTAAAAACGGAACGTTTTAATTACTTTTAAGTAGAGAATCGTATGCAGAAATATGGTCAAGAAGGTTTTTTTCACTTAACTTATGTGGATCCCAAACATCAAAGCGATTAACATAACCAAGATGGAGCAAATGATTTTCAACGCTTGATTTGGCTATTTTGAGTGTTGGCTATCTCCCGCATGGTATAACGTTGCTTATTCTCATTTAATGTCTCGATGTGATCGCTATTAACTTCAACTGGTCTACCTGACCGTGGAGCATCGTCCAGCGAGAATTCTCCAGCATGAAACTTCGTAAACCACTTTTGACACGTTCGATCACTCACAGCACCTTTTCCATACACTGCACAACTCTTTTTTTGCATTTCAGTTGCATTTTTACCTTTCTTGAAATAATAATGCATAATATGCCAAAAATGTTGCTTTTTCCTTCCATTTTCACTATTAAAGTGGCTACACAAAAATTCACCAAATTTGTTAAGTCATTTTTTAAATGCACGCTGATATGACAGCTGTCACATACAATCTAAAAAAATTGTTTTGAATGAAGTTAAAGACAACTAAGTGCTAGTAGAGCCATCTTATGGAAAAAAGCAAACAAACCTCTGGCCAACCCAATAAAACACAAAATCAAACCAACAAGGAAACATCACAATACTGTCCCTGGTTGCCTCACCCCAAAACTCACTCTAAACCAAAAAATGTTGGTGATCCCTTAAAATGTAGCCTTTCTTCATAGGTCCTATCAAATTGACTAGAGAACTTTGGCACCAAAGCAATGTTTCATTATTTTTCAAAATCATGGCCAGTCAGCTGGTTTTGTTAGAACACGGTGTTAACGCAACAAAGATGGCAGTTCTGATACCCACATGTGCTGTTGGCTGTACATTGAGAAAGCTGTTCCCCAGTCAGGAGTGGGGCTGCCCAGCTGCATTCCATTCAAACAGAAGTCTCAAAAGAATACTCTGTGGGTAAGGAAGGGGTAATGGCATCATCTCCAATGGACAGTTCACCCAGGGGGTGGATGCTCCAACTCCTGATTCTTTGGAGGCCGGGTATAGGTTTCTGCCTGGGAGTTTCACTGTGAGGTCAGCAGCCAGTTGAGAAGATACATGTGTCCAACAGGAAAGCACGCAGAGCCCCACGTGGTGATGTTCTCAAGCTGGCTGCCTCAAACGGAATGGCAGATGGGGCTCACCGGCACCAGCCCAGCCGTAGTTCTAAAACCATGTGTGAAGTCTCTGTATTATTAATTACCTATCGCTGCATAAGAAACTATCCCCAAATGAACAAACATATATTATCTCACATGTTTCTGTGAGTCAGAAATTTAGGAGCAGCTCAGCTGGGTTGTTCTGGCTTATAGTCTCTTAGGAGGATGTGGTCAAAATGTTAGCCAGGGCCACAGTCCTCTGATCTGACTTGGGGGCTGGACAGCCCGCTTCCAGGATGGTCCCTCACAGGGCTGGCAAGTTGATGCTGGCTCAGTTGCTCTCCTTGGGGACAGCCATAGGGCTTCTGGAGTGTCTTCACAACATGATGGCTGGCTTCCCTTGGAGCAAGAGGTTTGAGAGAAAGCAAGGGGGAAGCTGCAGTGCTTTTCAGAATTTAGTCTTGAAGTCATACATTATCATTTCCACCATAACCTATTTGTTAGAAGCGAGTCATTAAGTCTGGCTCACTCTCAAGGGGAGAGGAATTAATTTTTACCTTTTGAAGAGAGGTACCCCGTACAATTTGTGGCATATTTTAAACTCATCATAGTCCCCAAGGCTTGGATGCTTTTCCTCTTGTAACTGAAGGACTGCCAGACCCCTGGGCTCTCCAGTATGTCTACCTTTCTGGTAGATCAGAGGAAAATGCAGCCTCCTCCCAGGTGGATGGCTTCTCCCCTTAGGAATTAACTTTCATCACAACCTGCTTCCCTTTGACCTCTTTTAACAATGGAATTGATTAACATGCAGATTTCTGGACCTTGCTGAGAGATTCTATTTCACTGGGTCTTAGGGGTTGGTGAATCTGTATTTTTACAACTATTTCAGGAAAGTGAGCCCTTTGGCTCTGACCCAGAAAGACAGAATGAGGCACTGGCTTTTCTAGCACTGTGCTTTTCTGTCACCTAATCATTGAGGGAAGAATGGACCACATCACCATATCCCTCAGAGCACTCAGCATCACACATGGCAGAGGGTTAGCGCATTGTAGAACCTCCTTGATGGATGGAGGATGGATGGAGGATGGATGGGTGAGTGAAGGAATTCATCAATGATTGAAGTGCAGTTGCATCAACTTAGATGATGCTTTTTCAAAGGTTAATATTCCCAACATTACCTATGAAATCATTCTTGTCCCCCAATACTTAACCTGATTCTCATGAAGCCCCTTGACCTAATTAACAGTTTATAGAAAATATAGAGGATGAAGGAATGCATTACACAGTACCTTGAGAAAATAACTAGATGAATCTAGAATTTGGGGAATGCAATAAGATGACTGGCTTGGACTCTTGAAAAAGTCTATGTCATGGGGGGAAAAGGGGCAGAAGCACTGTTCTAGATCAAAGGTTGCCAAACTATGACCAACAGGTCAGTTGCCTATTTTTGTAAATATAATTTTATTGGAACATAGTCACACTTATTAGCTTATGGATTGTCTATGGCTGTTTTTGTGCTACAGTGTCACAGGTGAGTGATTGCAACAGAAACAGTGTGGCCCAGCAATCTGAAATATTTTCTATCTTGCCCTTCAGAAAAAGTTTAGACCCCTGTTCTAAATTAAACAAGACCAATGACTCCTCTGCTTCCACTGATGACAGAATAAGTAGTACTGGCTAGCCATTCTGCCATACACAATTAGAACACTGGATATATGAAATAATTGTTTTTAGACATGAAGTAAATGGCAGCACAGAGTGAAAGGAATCAAACAAGGTGAGCCCTACAATCATGTAGGTTTTCTACCAGAGGCATTTGCTGGATTCCCAACCCAGGGAGGGGGATGCAAACAGTATACAGCATTCTCACTAAGCTGACAAGACAGACACTGAACAGTGGGAAGGGAGGCTGAGGCAGCTGCAATTTGCAGGGTAGAACATTTTAGAAGAAAAAAACTACACAGAGAAGGAATTCTAGGCCCTGGGGTTCTCTTTGAGTCTTTGGCTAAATACTAGGTTGTGCATGTGTAGGGGAGACACCACAAGTTGTGTTAAAAAAGCAACTATCCAGAAAGAAAGGTTACCAGGGAGCTGTAAACATAACAACTCCTGGAGCCCACAGAGTTGGGAGATGCTAGAGTTTTGACCAACCAGAATGGAAAGGTCTCACTGAGCATGGAGGGTTTTAGGAGTAGACTAACAGAAAGGCCACGCCTCAGGATTAGGGCAAACCTACTCTAGCTAAGCTGCCTCAACAAAGTTTAAAAATAAGTCTTCAAAGAATCAAGTCAATCCACATATAAATTAATTGCCTGTGAAAACAAAACTCAACAATCTTTAAAGGAAGAGCACATAGATGCCTTTGACTTTTGATTCCAACTTTACTGAGAGTTTTAATCATGAATGGGTTTTGAAATTTGTAAAATGCTTTCTCCTATTAACCTTTAGCTAGCATCATATATTTTGGTAAAAGACTATTTCCCCCTAAGATCAGAGACAAGGAAGGAAGTTTTCTTTTACCATTTCCATTCAACATTTTGCTGTGGTCCTAGCTAGTGCAAAAAGGCAAAAACAAAAAAAAAAGGTAAATATTGAAGAAGTAAAACATGATTGTGACCACAAAAAATCCTAAGGATTCCACAAAAAAACTAGTAAGACCAAAAAGCGAATCTAGCAAGGATGCAGAACACAAGGTCAATATACAGAAATCAAAAGTATACCCATATTCAGCAAAAACAACTGGAAAATGAAATACTATTTATAATATCAAAAAATTGTTTTCAAATAAACTTATATATAAATATATGAACTGTGTACTGAAAATTACAATAGATTGTTTAACAAAATTAAACAATCTCCATGAAATTAAACTATCTTCAAATGAATGGACAGATTTACCATGTTCATGGATTGGAAGAATCAGTATTGTTAAAATGTCAGTTCTCCCCAACAGATTAATAGATTCAATACAATCCCAATCAAAATCTCAACAAGCATTTTTAAAAATAGAAAATGGGAAGTTTATTATAAAATTTATATGAAAATGTAAAGGACCAGAAGACTCAAAATAATTTCAGAAAAGAAGAACAAATCTGAAAGACTTACACACTGAATTCAAGATCTACTATAAAGCTATAGTAATGAAGACACTGTGATACTGACATAGGATAGACAACGGACTAGCATAGAATCTAGAAGTAGACCTGTATATACACGGTCAATTGATTTTTTTCTTTTGCAAAGGTGTCAAGGTAACAGAATGGGAAAAAAACAGTCTTTTCAACAAGTGGTGCTAGAACAACTGAATATATGTATTAAAAAAACTTAACCCCTATCTCACACTACATATAAAAAGTAACTCTAAATGGATTCTAGGCCTACATATAAAAGCTAAAACTATAAAACTTCTAGGATAAAACACAGAACAACCTTGGGATAGGCAAAGATTTGTTAGGATACAAAAAAGCACCAATCTTAAAAGAAAATACTGATAAATTGGATTTCACCAAAATTTAAAACTTCTGCTCTTCAAAAGACCATCAAAAAATGAAAAGTCAAGTCACTGACTAGAAGAAAATATTTGTAATACATAAACCTGG